>NC_092741.1:126396566-126699596 GCF_047496795.1 Chiloscyllium punctatum | reverse complement strand
CCCAGCAAAGGTTTGAGCTTCAGATCTTTATCCAATTACCTTTTGCAAGTTGCAACAAATCTACTTTCACTATCGTTTCAGTGTCATACTTTTCACTGTTTAAATAAAGATTTCTTCTCAGTTCCTTTCTAATTATTTTGCTGAATACCTTAAATTTGTATACTTTGTTTCTATCCTTGCAACTTTATCAAAATCTCTTCATGATTTTGTACATCTCTGTAAGATATCCCTCACTATAAAAGTTCCTTTTCACCTCCTCTGCTATAACAATCCATGACTCTTCCATCTTCCCACAAAATTCAGCTTCCTGATCCATGGTATTATTGTAGTAAATCTCTTCAACATCTTCCCCAAGGCCTTGATGTCTATGCTGAAGAGAGATTCCAGAATTAAAGGCAATAATATAGCAGATCAACTCCACAACAGATTGCTATCGAAACTCTGTCTTTTTATGACATTATCACAGAGCTAAATTACAATTAGAAACATCAATATTTTATTTTGCAAAATTGTTCCATGAAATTTACATGTGTATGTCGAATTGTCAGTTGCAAAATTACATTTGATGTCCTCTATTTTCAGGTTTCTTTTCAGAATCAAACATAAGAATTTTGGATTTACTCTGCAATTCTCAAAAATATAGCATCCAATACAGGAGTGACCTTATAGGGGTTTATAAAAACACGAGGAGCATGGATGGGGTAAATAGACAAGGTCTTTTTCCTAGGTTGGGGGAGTCCAAAACTAGAGGACATTTGTTTAAGGTGAGAGTAGAAAGATTTAAAAGGGATCTAAGGAGCAACTTTTTCGCACAGAGGGTGGTGCGTGTATGGAATGAACTGGCAGAGGAAGTGGTGGAGGCTGGTACAGTTATAACATGCAAGTGGATATATGGGCAGGGTTTGGAAGTATATGAGTCAAAGGCTGGCAAAGGGGACTGAATTTATTTGGGATATCTGCTTGGCATGAACAAGTTAAACTAAAAAGTCTGTTTCCATTCTGTACATCTCTATGACTCCTTGACTCCACAGCATGGTATCGGAACTTGCTATAATAGTTACAAAAACTGAAAGTTAGATGGTTAATCTTCCTGATCATCCAACTCACATCACAATTTGCATGAAAACTAAACCACATGGATCACAATAAACGTAGTGATATGACACTGATGTCTGTTACATGTCCAAGGTAGCATGGCCTGCTCCAAAATGGAAACCTTATTTAACAAGGAGGTGCTTTGCAGTAAAGACACAGACTATTATTATGGAGTTGGGACATGGACCAAAATGTCTAGATCAATTTAATCCATAGAATCAAAGGTTTGTTTCTGTTCAGAAGGATGCAATTAGGCCCACATTATCCACATCAACACTCCATTATTTATTCATTCACTTTCAATTATAAGGGAGCTGATTTTTATAAGGAAAATGCAACAACATTTGCAGCTTCATATGAACAAACTGTCAGCAACCAAACCTAATACTTGGGTGTCTGAGTCTGTCTAATTTTCCCTCTTTCCCCATATTCCTTTTCTGTTTAAATTCTGTATGTAGGAAGTATTTTTCATATGTGCTGAAGGATCGGCACCAGAAATACTATCAAATCTGCTCCCTCCACACATGCTGTCCAATCTGTCCACTGGTTTATGCAGTGTCACTTCCTCGCCTTGACCCTGTAATCTTGCAATGTTCTTCTTTTTCAGGAAACAATCCAATTCTCATTTGAATACCTTGGTTAAACGTCGCTCCACTATGTGCACAGCCAGTGCATTCCAGTTGCTAATCATTTGCTGTGTGATTAGGTTTTTCCTCACCTATCCATCACTTCTTTTGCCAGTTAATGTAAATCTGTCAATTCAATTGATGAGCTTCTTTGATCTCTCTACATTTTATTTTCCCTTAGAACTTTGTTTCCCCTTTCACTACGTGTAGAAAAAGTCCTGAATGATTGACAGTTGGCTGAGTCACCTGCTGCAGTTTTCTGTTCAAACATTTTGCCTTTACAGCAGCTATTCAGGTCTTTTGGCTGCTAACAGATCTTAAAATTGTACTGGTGATTTCTTGGAAAAGTTGCTTGTGCATTCTTCTTATCCAGACAATTTCAGATCTGATTCTTCATTTTCACAACTGCCACAATTTTCGAAATGCTACCTGCACCTTTTGACATGTGCTTTTAAGAATACACTCGAGTATTTGAGTTCAAGACAGACTGGTCGAAAAGCAAAAAGTTAAGAACTGTTCACAAGCTTAGCCTTCTGTAGAATTCTATATATTGCATGTTAACATTAAACACAACTATATATGAAAAGCCGAGCTCTATCAAGTTTAGAGCTTATTGGTAAATTACTAAGAGATAGTAAAGTACATTTTAATGATTTCTATTTTTGATCCCTCTGATTAAAACCACTCACATTGTGCTAGATGTACCTTGTGGGAAGCAGCTCTGTGAAATTATCATCAGGTAATTTCAGGGCCAGACATAACACTAATGATTTTTCTGCTTGAATGTCTGGATTGGGATTTGAATCCACAATCTTCAGTAGTGAGCCTGCTACCTAAATTATGACCAATCCCTGTACTTTGTAATGAATATTTTAGCTAGAGTTATTTTTGAGAGATACAGATTGATATGTTCATGTTAATAGTCTGGTAATCAACAACACATTAGGGGTGAATTAATTCCAAAAGAAGATTTACTTAAAACAGTAAAACATATTGTAAGGAATGAAGCAGACATTACATCAAACCAATTGATTTCTGTGTTTGCAGCTTGAAGACAAAAAGCAGACTAACTGCCAGGCAGAGTTGCAATGCACCAAGCACATGGAGTCCTTAAAGGTTAAAGACAAGGAATACATATTACAATGAAGATCCTGTTTCACTGCACGATTCTGCATTTCCCATTGTCCACCATGATAACAAGCAGGTTTGTGTAAATTTGTCGACTGCACAAATTTCATAGGGAAAGACCTCTTATCCCATACATGTGGTAATTTTCACTCCCTCATCAGGAACATAAAGGTGGGATCTTTCCTGACCTCAAAATACCACCCAGCAAAGAAATGCCCTGGAAGGTCTGATCCAGGTTGCTGGAGTTTCTTAGGAAGTGACAAGGTAGTCTCAGAAAAAGTGTGGTGCTGGCTGGGGTAAGGACTGCCTCCTTGCATTAGCGCATCACTGCAGTTTAACAAAATAAAACCCGAAAGAAAACATTTCTGTTCTTATCCCACACACCACCTTCCCCTCCTTAAAATTCTCATGTCCCACTCATGACAAACCCAAGCAATATAATATCATTCATGGTACATATGCCTTTTCTACCCACCCCCATGCATCAATATCAATTCACAGCCCTGTACTCACAACCTAGTCCCTTATGGTTGCTCCATTAACATGTACCTTTACACCATCCGTCTTATTTTTTACAGCCCTTTTGCTAATACATGTGCCAGGATACATCACTCCAGCCCTTTGTAACCCTGAAGCTCGCTTTGTTTTTTGGTTTGTTCTTTTTTTTTATCAGGATTTGAGCACCGCTGGCAAGACCAGAATTTGTTACCCAACACTGAATGCCTGCGAACTGAGTGCATTCTAGGCCATTGCAGAAGACAGTTAAGAGCCAATCACATTGCCTGGAGTCAGACCAGGTAAGTACTTAGAGTCATAGAGTCATAGAGATGTACAGCATGGAAACAGACCCTTTGGTCCAATCCGTCCATGCTGACCAGATATCCGACCCAATCTAGTCCCACCTGCCAGCACCCGGCCCATATCCCTCCAAACCCTTCCTATTCATATACACATCCAAATGTCTAGAACATAGAACATAGAAGAATACAGTGCAGTACAGGCCCTTCGGCCCTCGATGTTGCGCCGATCCAAGCCCACCTAACCTACACTAACCCACTATCCTCCATATACCTATCCAATGCCCGCTTAAATACCCATAAAGAGGGAGAGTCCACCACTGCTACTGGCAGGGCATTCCATGAACTTACGACTCACTGAGTGAAGAACCTACCCCTAACATCAGTCCTATATCTACCCCCCCTTAATTTAAAGCTATGCCCCCTTGTAATAGCTGACTCCATACGTGGAAAAAGGTTCTCACTGTCAACCCTATCTAACCCCCTAATCATCTTGTACACCTCTATCAAGTCACCCCTAAACCTTCTTTTCTCCAATGAAAACAACCCCAAGTGCCTCAGCCTTTCCTCATAGGATCTTCCTACCATACCAGGCAACATCCTGGTAAACTTCCTCTGCACCCGTTCCAGTGCCTCCACATCCTTCCTATAGTATGGCGACCAAAACTGCACACAATATTCCAGATGCGGCCGCACCAGAGTCTTATACAACTGCAGCATGACCTCAGGACTCTGGAACTCAATTCCTCTACCAATAAAAGCCAGTACGCCATATGCCTTCTTCACTGCACTATTTACCTGGGTGGCAACTTTCAGAGATCTGTGTACATGGACACCAAGATCCCTCTGCTCTTCCACACTACCAAGTATCCGACTATTAGTCCAGTACCCCATCTTTTTGTTACTCTTACCAAAGTGAATCACCTCACACTTAGCTACATTGAACTCCATTTGCCACCTTTCTGCCCAGCTCTGCAGCTTCTCTATATCCCGCTGTAACCTGCCACATCCTTCCTCACTGTCTACAACTCCTCCGACTTTCGTATCATCCGCAAACTTGCTCACCCAACCTTCTAACCCTTCCTCCAGGTCATTTATAAAAATGACAAACAGCAATGGTCCCAAAACAGATCCTTGCGGAACACGGCTAGTGACGGCACTCCAAGATGAACCTTTGCCATCAACTACTACCCTCTGTCTTCTTCTAGCCAGCCAATTCCTAATCCAAACCTCCAACTCACCCTCAATGCCATATCTCTGTATTTTCTGCAGTAGCCTACCATGGGGGACCTTATCAAACGCCTTACTAAAATCCATATATACCACATCTACCGCTTTCCCCTCATCTACCTCCTTAGTCACCTTCTCAAAGAATTCAATAAGGTTTGTGAGGCACGACCTGCCCTTCACAAAACCATGCTGACTATCCTTGATCACATTATTCTTATCCAGATGTGCATAAATCCTATCCCTTACAATTCTCTCTAAGACTTTGCCCACAACAGAAGTGAGACTCACTGGCCTATAGTTACTAGGATTATCCCTACTCCCCTTCTTGAACAAGGGAACCACGTTTGCTAGCCTCCAGTCCTCTGGCACTACTCCTGTAGACAAAGAGGACGCAAAAATCAAGGCCAATGGCTCTGCAATCTCCTCCCTTGCTTCCCAGAGAATCCTAGGATAAATGCCATCAGGCCCAGGGGACTTATCTATTTTCACCCTTGCCAGAATTTCCAACACCTCTTCTCTACATATCTCAAAGCCATCCATTCTACTTATTCGTGCCTCAGTATTCATATCGACAACAATGTCCTGTTCCTGAGTGAATACTGACGAAAAGTATTCATTCAGTGCCTCCCCAATCTCTTCAGCCTCCACACACAACTTCCCATTACTATCCTTGATTGGACCTATTCCTACCCTAGTCATTCTTTTATTCCTAACATACCTATAGAAAGCCTTAGGGTTTTCCCTAATCCTACCAACTAAGGACCTTTCATGTCCCCTCCTTGCTGCTCTTAGCTCTCTCTTCAGGTCCTTCCGGGCTACCTTATAACTCTCAATCGCCCCTATTGAACCTTCACGCCTCATCTTTACAAAGGCCGCCCTCTTCCATTTAACAAGGGATTCCAATTCCTTATTAAACCACGGCTCCCTCACACGACCCTTTCCTCCCTGCCTGATAGGTGCGTACCTATCAAGGACACTCAATAGTTGCTCCTTGAACAAGTTCCACATATCAATTATGCTCTTGCCTTGGAATCTACTTTTCCAATCCACACATCCTAAGTCATGCCTCACCGCATCATAATTTCCCTGCCCCCAGCTATAACTCTTGCCCTGTAGTACACACTTATCCCTCTCCATCACTAGAGTAAAAATCACCGAATTGTGGTCACTCTCCCCAAAGTGCTCACCTACCTCTAGTTCTAATACCTGGCCTGGTTCGTTACCCAGAACCAAATCCAGTATGGCCTCACCTCTTGTTGGCTTATCTACATATTGTGTCAGGAAACTCTCCTGCACACATTGCACAAACACTGACCCATCTAACGAACTTGAGCTATAGCTTTCCCAATCAATATCAGGAAAGTTAAAGTCCCCCATAACAACCACCCTATTACTGTCACTCTTCTCCTGAATCATCTTCGCAATCCTTTCTTCAACGATTCTAGGACTATTAGGAGGCCTGTAAAAGACTCCTAACAGGGTGACCTCACCTCTCCTATTCCTAACCTCAACCCAAACTACCTCAGATGGCAAATCTTCGTCCATCTTCCTTTCCACCGCTGTAATACTATCTTTGACAAGCAAAGCCACACCCCCCCCTCTTTTACCCCCACCTCTGACCCTACTAAAACATTTAAACCCTGGAACCTGCAACAGCCAATCCTGTCCCTGATCTAGCCATGTTTCCGTAATAGCCACAACATCAAAGTCCCAGGTACCAACCCACGCTGCAAGTTCACCTACCTTATTTCGTATACTTCTGGCATTAAAGTATACACACTTCAAGCCACTCTTCTGTTTACAGGCACCCTCCTTTAAGATTGATGCCATATTCCTAACCTCCCTACACTCCAGGTCCTGCACCCTAAAGCTACAGTCTGGGTTCCCATGCCCCTGCAGAGTTAGTTTAAACCCCCCCCAAGAGCACTAGCAAACCTCCCCCCAAGGATACTGGTGCCCCTCAGGTTCAGGTGCAGACCATCCTGTTTATAGAGGTCCCACCTTCCCCAGAAAGAACCCCAGTTATCCAAGTACCGAAATCCCTCCCTCCTGCACCATCCCTGTAGCCACGCATTTAACTGTTCTCTCTCCCTATTCCTCGACTCTCTATCACGTGGCACGGGTAACAAACCAGAGACAACAACTCTGTTCGTTCTAACTCTGAGCTTCCAACCTAGCTCCCTAAAAGCCTGTCTAACATCCTCAGCACTCCTCCTACCTATGTCATTGGTGCCAATATGGACCACGACTTCAGGCTGTTCCCCCTCCCCCTTAAGGACCCGGAAAACACGATCAGAGACATCACGTACCCTTGCACCTGGGAGGCAACATACCAAACGTGAGTCTCTCTCGTTCCCACAAAACTGCCTATCTGTGCCCCGAACTATCGAGTCCCCAATTATTATTGCTCTGCTCTTCTCCACCCTTCCCTTCTGAGTAGCGGGGACAGGCTCCGTGCCAGAGGCCTGAGTCTCTTAAATTTGCAAGTGTACCAGCCTCCACCACTTCCTCTGGCAGCTCATTCCAAACACGTAACACCCTTTGTGTGAAAACATTGCCCCTTAGGTCCCTTTTATATCTTTCCCCTCTCACCCTAAACCTATGCCCTCTAGTTCTGGACTCCCCTACCCCAGGGAAAAGACTTTGCCTATTTATCCTATCCATGCCCTTCATAATTTTGTAAACCTGTATAAGGTCACCCCTCAGTCTCCGAAGCTCCAGGGAAAACAGCCCCAGCCTGTTCAGCCTCTCCCCATAGCTCAAATCCTCCAAACCTGGCAACATGCTTATAAATCTTTTCTGAACCCTTTCAAGTTTCACAATATCTTTCCGATAGGAAGGAGAACAGAATTGCATGCAATATTCCAACAGTGGCCTAACCAATGCCCTGTACAGCCGCAACATGACCTCCCAACTCCTGTACTCAATACTCTGACCAATAAAAGAAAGCATTCCAAACACCTTCTTCACTATCCTATCTACCTGCGACTCCACTTTCAAGGAGATATGAACCTGCACTCCAAGGTCTGTTTGTTCAGCAACACTCCCTAGGACCTTACCATTAAGTGTATAAGTCCTGCTAAGATTTGCTTTCCCAAAATGCAACACCTCGCATTTATCTGAATTAAACTCCATCTGCCACTTCTCAGTCCTTTGGCCCATCTGGTCAAGATTCTGTTGTGATCTGAGGTAACCTTCTTCGCTGTCCACTACAACTCCAATTTTGGTGTCATCTGCAAACTTACTAACTGTACCTCTTATGCTTGCATCCAAATCATTTATGTAAATGACAAAATGTAGAGGACCCAGCACCGATCCTTGTGGCACTCCATTGGTCACAGGCCTCCAGTCTGAAAAACAACTTCTTCCCCAAAAAGGCATGAGTGAACTATGTTGTCTTTTAACAGCAATCAATGATAGTTATCATGTTCACTCTGAAACTAGCTTTAAATTCCAGATTGATGAATGAAAGCCAAACATCATTGGTGCTTTTATGGGATGTGCACTGTTTCGTGATCCCCAAACTTGTTCAGGTTTCTGCCAGTTAGTGCCAATTCTTCCCATTCAATGCACTTTGTCCTCCCTCTCCATGTCCATTCACATAATCATAGAATCCTGTAGATAGAGGCCATTCAGCCAATCGAATCTGCACCAACCATCCAAACAGTATCACATCTGTACCTACCCTCTTTCCCCCAACTCCTCATTTACCACCTGCACATACCTAGACACTACTGGGCAATGTAGCATGTTGGAGGAAACTGGAGCACCTGACAGAAGCCCACACAGACATGGAGAGAACGTGCAAACGCCACATTGATGATCACCCAAGGCAAGAATACAACCTGGGTACCTGGCTCTGTGAGGCAGCAGCACTAACCACTGAGCCATCATGCCACCCTAATATCCAGCATGTGAAAATCTCAGTAGCCATCCTGACATAAGATAAAAATAAGCTTTAATTGATTAGATCACTATTCAAAACAAACACTCTCATTAATAAAACATTCATGGAATTCTTGAACAATGCAATGTGGTTGACCCTTAAACTGGGTAATTAGAAATGGGCAATAAATACTGGCCTCATTCCATGAATGAAAAATCTCATGAAAACAAATATTTGTATTATCATTTGTTTGTTATCTTAGAGAGTTCTTTTACAGAATTGGAAGCGTTGGAACTGTTACATAATGGGTCTTTGACAGTTCTGTAGTAGCTTCAACAGCTTTGACTGTTTTGAAAGCTGTTTGTGACCTTTGATGGTTCCAATGGATTTATGTACTTTTCAGGATCATTCTTGCCCCGTTTTGCAATCCAAAAGGGTACTTATTGTATCCTCCTGACCCCAGCTGCTTCCCCATCTTAAGGTCTCCTTAGCCCATATCTGTAGATGTACCTTATAAGAATATACATACATACAAATGATTAGGAACACCATTCAGCCCCTCAAGCCCAATTTAATCAGATCATGGCCGATCTTATGCACTCCACATGTGATCGTATCTTTGCCTAGTACAACTGAAGCACAGTCTCCTTACTTTTATACTCAATTCTTATAACAATAAATAATTCGATTAACTTTCCTAATTACCTGCTGTATGTAGATACTAATCTATTGTGATTCATGTACCAATCCATGCAGATGTATCTACAATCTCTCACCATTTAGTTAATATGCTTCTTTATGTTACTCTAGTTGCCAAATTGGACAATTTCATGTTTTCTCACTTCATGCTTCATTTGGCATATTCTCCCCACTCACTTAAGTCTACTTATAGCTATTTGTAGCCTCCTTATATGCTCCTCACAATGTATTTTCAAACCTTTCTCTTTGACAGCTGGAAGTTTGACCACCACACTTTCCATTACCTCATCCAAATCATTGATATAACTTGTGAAGGGTTGTAATCCCAGCACCGATTCCTGTACCAGACCACTCATCACGTCTTGCCAACCTAAAAAAATTTATGCCTACTCTCTGGTCCCTGTTAGCCAGCCAATCTTCTATCCATATCAATATGCCACTCTAAATGCAGTACTACCATCTTTCTTAGCCAGAGGGTAGCGGAGGTTCAGAATGCATTCCTTGGGGGAGGGAGAGGGCTGATGAGGAGAGCTCCATGCTCAGCAGCCTGAAGCAAGAAGTTGGCTTGGTAATGTCATCTCAGTCTGACATGCTGAGGATCAGCCAATGCTTTTACGTGGGGCATGCTCTCTAAAATGGGCTTTTGAGTGGCAATTGCAGTTGGATCTGACTGCTCCACACCAACATCATTAGTGCAGTATCACTCAATGGGTAGGAATCAGAAAGCTTCCCAATCAGATCCAGAGTGAGATAGGGCAGCCCATTCTCTTCTCCCTTGTTTATGTGTTGTATAGAATCCTTTGCTGAGTCTATGAGGAAGGATGTGAGCCTGAGAGGGGTGACTATTCCAGGCAATGGAGACTTGCAGGTCAAAGCTTCCATGTACATGGATGACATCACCGTTTTTCTGCTCAGATCCACTGTCAGCATGCATAGTCCTGAGCATCTGCACCCAGTTTGAAAAGACCATGGGAGCCATGTAAATTGAGGGAAGAGTGAGGCCATGTTCTTTGGATTCTGGGCTGACTGATCTTTATTGTCTTTACCTTCCGGATAGATTACCTGAAGGGGCTGGGAATATGGTTCGGAAGGGCTGGGGCAAGCATAACAATTTGGGAGGAATGTATCATCAAGGTGAGGCAGAAACTGGGCATATGGGAGCACCATTCCTTCTCCATTACAGGTAAACCCTGGTCTTCAGGTGTGAAACCACATTGTTGTATGTGGTGCAGGTCTGACCCATTCTCCAAACCCATCACCCAAGCCATCTTCCTCTTTATCTGGAAGTTTAAAATTGTAATAAAGGTCCGCTCAGCTGTTAGAAACTCTTATTGCCCCAAAAATGAATGTAAATATTTTCTTGTATGAGTGGAAAATGCTTTTGTTTTGAAACTGCAGCGAAGCTCTGGGAAATGTCAAATTCCAGTGTGTTTTTTTCTCTATGCAAAGACTATACCTTTTGTATGAACTGAGAGACATTTTTATGAAAAGAATTCTAATTAAAAAATGTCCATTATCACTGAGGAAACAAGGTTCAGACAGAGCAGTGGAGGGATACAGGATAGCCAGAAGGGACCTGAAGAAAGGGATTAGGAGAGCTAAGAGAGGGCATGAAAAATCCTTGGCGGATAGGATCAAGGATAACCCCAAGGCATTCTATGCGTATGTGAGAAACCTGAGAATGACGAGAACGAGGGTAGGTCCGATCAAGGACAGTGGTGGGAGACTGTGTATTGAGTCGGAAGAGATAGGAGAGGTCTTGAACAAGTACTTCTCTTCAGTATTTACGAACAAGAGGGACCGTATTGTTGAAGAGGAGAGTGTGAAACGGACTGATAAGCTAGAAAAGATACCTGTTAGGAAGGAAGATGTGTTGGACATTTTGAACAACTTGAGGATAGACAAGTCCCCCAGGCCTGACGGGATATATCCTAGGATTATGTGGGAAGCAAGAGAGGAAATTGCAGTACCGTTGGCAATGATCTTCTCGTCTTCACTGGCAACGGGGGTGGTACCAGGGGACTGGAGAGTAGTGAATGTTGTGCCCCTGTTCAAAAAAGGGAATAGGGATAACCCCGGGAATTACAGGCCAGTTAGTCTTACTTCTGTGGTAGGCAAAGTAATGGAAAGGGTACTGAGGGATAGGATTTACGAGTATCTGGAAAGACACTGCTTGATTAGGGACAGCCAGCAGGGATTTGTGAAGGGTAGGTCTTGCCTTACAAGTCTTATTGAATTCTTCGAGGAGGTGACCAAGCATGTGGATGAGGGTAGAGCAGTGGATGTAGTGTACATGGATTTTAGTAAGGCATTTGTTAAGGTTCCCCATGGTAGGCTTATGCGGAAAGTCAGGAGGCATGGGATAGAGGGAAATTTGGCCAATTGGATAGGAAACTGGCTAACCGGTCGAAGTCAGAGAATGGTGGTAGATGGTAAATATTCAGCATGGAGTCCAGTTACAAGTGGAGTTCCGCAGGGATCAGTTCTGGGTCCTCTGCTGTTTGTAATTTTTATTAATGACTTAGATGAGGGAGTCGAAGGGTGGGTCAGTAAATTTGCAGATGATACAAAGATAGGTGGAGTTGTGGACAGTGAGGAGGGCTGTTGTCGGCTGCAGAGGGACTTAGATATGAGGCAGAGCTGGGCTGAGGAGTGGCAGATGGAGTTCAACCCTGCCAAGTGTGAGGTTGTCCATTTTGGAAGAACAAATAAGAATGCGGAATACAGGGTTAATGGTAGGGTTCTTGGTCAGGTGGAGGAACAGAGGGATCTTGGGGTCTATGTACATAGATCTTTGAAGGTTGCCACTCAGGTGGATAGAGTTTGTAAGAAGGCCTATGGAGTATTATCGTTCATTAGCAGAGGGATTGAATTCAAGAGTCGTGAAGTGATGTTGCAGCTGTACAGGACTTTGGTTAGGCCACAGTTGGAGTACTGTGTGCAGTTCTGGTCGCCTCACTTTAGGAAAGATGTGGAAGCTTTGGAGAGGGTGCAGAGAAGATTTACCAGGATGTTGCCTGGAATGGAGAGTAGGTCGTACGAGGATAGGTTGAGAGTTCTCGGCCTTTTCTCGTTGGAACGGCGAAGGATGAGGGGTGACTTGATAGAGGTTTATAAGATGATCAGAGGAATAGATAGAGTAGACAGTCAGAAACTTTTTCCCCGGGTACAACAGAGTGTTACAAGGGGACATAAATTTAAGGTGAAGGGTGGAAGGTATAGGGGAGATGTCAGGGGTGGGTTCTTTACCCAGAGAGTGGTGGGGGCATGGAATGCGCTGCCCGTGGGAGTGGTAGAGTCAGAATCATTGGCGACCTTTAAGCGGCATTTGGATAGGTACATGGATGGGTGCTTAATCTAGGATAGAAGTTCGGCACAACATCGTGGGCCAAAGGGCCTGTTCTGTGCTGTATTGTTCTATGTTCTATGTTCTATGTATCATATGTGAAACTTGCTGTGTATGTAAATAAGCAATTGCACAAAAATTCACCACAATTGTTGCAACTAAGCAACATTACAACAGTGATTTCACTTCAAAAGTGATCCATTGGCTGTAAAAGGTTTGGGGCTTTCTGAGGCTATGAATGGTGTCATGTAAATGCAAAGTGATTCTTTTCATTCATTTATCATGAGAGTTAGGAGTGCACACAATGAAATCTGTAAGAGAAAGGGAGACAATATGAAGTGAGACAAGCTTTCTATACTTAATGATAAGGTTCGAGGGAGTGTTGCTGAATAAAGAGACCTTGGAGTCAGGTTCATAGCTGCTTGAAAGTGGAGTCGCAGGTAGATAGGATAGTGAAGAAGGCGTTTAGTATGCTTTCCTTTATTGATCAGAGTATTGAGTACAGGAGTTGGGAGGTCATGTTGCAGCTGTACAGGACATTGGTTAGGCCACTGTCAGAATATTGCGTGCAACTCTGGTCTCCTTCCTATCGGAAGGATGTTGTGAAACTTGAAAGGGTTCAGAAAGGATTTACAAGCACGTTGCCAGGGTTGGAGGATTTGAGCTAGAGGGAGAGGCTGAACAGGCTGGAGCTGTTTTCCCTGGAGCTTCGGAGACTGAGTGGTGACCTTATAGAGGTTTACAAAATTATGAAGGGCATGGATAGGATAAATAGGCAAAGTCTTTTCCCTGGGGTCGGGGAGTCCAGAACTAGAGGGCATAGGTTTAGGGTGAGAGGGGAAAGATATAAAAGGGGCCTACGGGGCAACCTTTTCACACAGAGAGTGGTACGTGTATGGAATGAGCTGCCAGAGGAAGTGGTGGAGGCTGGTACAATTGCAACATTTAAGAGGCATTTGAATGGGTATAAGAATAGGAAGGGTTTGGAGGGATATGGGCCAGGTGCTGGCAGGTGGGACTAGATTGAGTTGAGATATCTGGTCGGCATGGACGGGTTGGACCGAAGGGTCTGTTTCCATGCTATACATCTCTATGACTCTATGATTCTAAGACGAAGAGAAGAATTCCAGCAGACATGTAACAGAATGGTGATTAGCTGTAATGCATTGTCTAAATTTGGTTCTCTCTTAAATATCAAAACAGTGGCCTATTGTGCTTCAAACCACACACCAAACAAAAAAATTAAGGCCTCCATCTCAGGCTTGGCCAATTACAGGAGTATAAACGCATTAGAATCAATGTGATAATCAGTGAAGCTTTTGGAAGCAAATCCATGCAAATCCATACAGTCAACTTGTCAAATATCTGGACAGTTAATTTGCTCAGTGATTCACTAGCTGTTTGACAAGTCTAAAATGTCCGCTGTTTAAAGCGAGTAACAATTGACTGATCAATTATAATAACCAAACTACATTCTCAGAATCTCATTTTCCCACAAAAATTAGCAGTTCATTCAATTCAATAAAAATACAGCTTTGCAATTTGCCCATATTCAAGAAAGTAGAAATACCATGAATCTTTTACTTGAACTAAATGCTTCCTTTCCATTCATAGCATTATCTTTGAAAATATAATTCCTTCCATTTTGTTGTTATTTTACTTTGATTTAATTGAGAAATTGGACTGAAAGATTAGGATTCACCATATTTAAAGAGAATATAATAAAGAACTTGTATTTACATAGCATTTTATTGCAGTCTCAGAAAATCTCTAATTGCTTTGCTACCGAAGGGGGTGCCATTTTTGTTCTTATTGATAAGCATTTCAATCAATATGTGCACAGCAGCATCCATAAAACAGAAATGTACAAGTGATGAGCTAACGGATTTTGGTCATGTTGGCTGAAAGAGGAATGAGGATTGTGTAAAATTCTGCATTTGTTTAAGTAACACCTTGTAACCTTTTATATTCACCTGGGACATAGGCCATGCTTTGTTTGTTATTCATTTCTCTCGACATCTGCATTTCCCACGTGTTTTGCTAGCTTTGCATATTACTGGCTGTATAGCTGAAGCTTTAATTCTTAAGATAGTACTTCTGACAATGCAACTCTTTGTCATGTTTAATTAACTGAAGTTCTCATGCACAATATTTTCAATCATAATGTAAGACTACCAATTAAGCAATATTGACTCAACTTAATCCATGGAATTATCCGATCTTTTGCAGACTGCCAAGAATTTGATTAAAACATCTCATGAGCCCAGGAAGTTGTATACCCAGTGCATGCCTTGTTTTTTCCCTTGTCAGTCTGAAAGAAAGCAAAGAATATTTAGAAAGGCAAATAAATATCATAGTAGACATGTCAAAAGTGGGGTTTTAACAGCTGAATGTTATAAGAGGAAGGAAAGAAAGAGTTAAAATGAGATAAAGAGTAGAATGCTGTGCAATATAGCTTTAATTCAACATAGTTGGACAAAAGAAGAAAAAAAAACTACCTGGTACGATGATGTTGGTAAACTTGACAAAATAATGGAGGACTTCAGGAAAATAAATAATGAGTGCTCATTTCATATGCATGTAAGGACAGAAAGCCTTTTCACTGAAGGTTAGATCTCTCTCTGATAGGTTACAATGCACTTTATACAGATTACAGATGGCACATTACAATTTCCACACTCTAATATCCAGGTCTCCCTTATTACATTGGTTTCCCACAGTCTTCCACAGGTATTGTCTATTCTTTCCCCCAAGGCCTCTGATAGGATGACTTCTTATGCTCTTAGCCTTGACGGTCTGAATGCTTTGTTATTCATTTCTATGTACATCTGCATTTCCCACATGTTTTGCTAGCTTTGCATATTACTGGCCATATAGCTGAAGCTTTAATTCTTAACTAAGTTAATTCTTTCAGCTGTTTCCTTCTAGGTCTTGGCCAAGCCCAATATAGCTACCTTAGTGGTAATGAACAGCAGGTCAGGCAGCATCCGAGGAGCAGGAGAGTTGATGCCTCAGGCATAAGTTGACATTTCGGATGTTGCTTGACCTGCTATGCTTTTCCAGTGCCACATTTCCACCTCTCCAGCATCTTCAGTCCTCACTTTCTCCTAGCCCATTGATACTGGCCAGGTATCAAATTTTGGTTTGTAGAAACACTCAGTTATACTTGTACTAACTCAGTGCAATTTGGTCCAGCACTATAAGCCCCTGCCTCTTGACATCTGACCCTGCATTCTCCAATTTCCATGCTGTTTGTTATGCCTTGTGTATTCTCTCGTGCTGTGAACTAAGTAAGTTAGGTATGCAAGCAGTAACAGCTGTGTGATAACTAAAACATGGGAGATGATGATCCAAATACATGTGATCCACAATGGCACAGTTCCTCCCACCAAGTGATGGTATCTATTTGTCTGATAACATCCGCCAATGTCCTAGATGCTGCTGCAGTGTGTAATACATTTTATGCAGCAGCCATGTCTCATCTTGGATACCTTTAAGGCAGCAGTGTGATCGTACAGGAGGTCTGGCTCGAATCTTGTGTCAGGTTTTATTTAATGTCCTCCTTCACCTGCAAGTTAATTGTTTCTCTCTTGTAGAATTCTACCAGTTCTACCTTTCCTACCATAGCCAGGATTTGTATAAACACACTGCATAGCTGGTGATAGGAGAGGATCAGTAGTTCTCATATTGGTACTCCTCCTGTGATACAATAATACAATATCCCTCTGTACGTTGAAATCAAAGTAAGCTGGTTCCATTGTTGGCTGTATAGCTTCCATCATAGAGTTGACCATTGCCTTAAATCCATATTATACCTTTTCTGACTCATATAGAGTCATACAGATGGACAGCATGAAAACAAACCCTTTGGTCCAACTCATCCCTGCCGAACAGATATCCAAGATAAATTTAGGCCCCATTTCCAAGCATTTGGCCCATATCCCTCTAAACCCTTCATGTTCACATACCTATCCAGATCCCTTTCAAATGTTGTAATTGTACCAGCCTCCATCACTTCCTCTGGCAATTCATTCCATTCATGCACCACTCTCTGCATGAAAAAGTTGCCCCCCATTTATTGGATATGGACAAACTACTGATGAAACTTCTACGCTACATAGACCTAAATGAGTAATTACTGTATTTTCCCCATATTGCTACTGCATATAGTGTATGTTATGATATCTCAGATAATAATCTCTGTAAATTACAGTAATATTCTCCACCATATATAATGTCTTAATGGGTATTGACTCTGGTATAACTGGTATTGCCAGAACAATGCTGATCAGCATATTATTGTGTAAAACAAGTTTTTCATGCTTTTTATATGCACTTGTGTTGTGCCCCTGAGATGGTAAGCAGTCAGGCTATAATCTCTGTATTGTGACGTGTTAAACAGGTATGCATTCGATATCCACTGCGGTACCTCACCCTTAAGAATTTGTCTCAGGTTTTCCCTTATCTGTTCAAGTATTCATGACCCTTGGGTACTGCAGACATAATTTCTGACTGCATGGTTTGAGATGTTTCCTGCACCTTTATTCATTTATTTATGGACTGTGCATGACTCTCCAACACTGTAGCCAAGCTCTGAATTACCCGGGTCAGGTCTAGCTCGTACTGAGCTGACTCTCCTGTATTCCTTTCCCCTTTTCCAAGATTTTCCTAAGTTGAGAACTTCAAGTCTGAATCTGAGGGTCTACTGTTGTTAAGTAGATCAAATTCACTACCGAGGTGCCTATAATGAATGTTTTAGCGACATCAGTGATCATATTGTGTTTCAGTTAGTCTTTTTCTCGAAACTGAGGGAGTTTGAGGGTGATGCAGGCAATGCTCACTCTCCACCATTCACCCACACTATCATGAGTTACACCTGTTTGACCTAAGCTAAATACAGTGCTCAAGTCTGAATCAAACATCAGGCAAGCAAACCCCCTAGATGCTTAGGTTAACAGGTTCCAGCTCATGGTCTACATTGTCATATAAAGGTTTACTGGATTTTAGCAGCACTAGTTTATTTTATGATCTTTGGGGCTTAAATTGGACATGGTGGATTGCCTATTTGTGCCCCTCCCCATTGCTGTACTGTGGGGACAGTTATGTATTGCTGTTGCCACGCTTGTGGTGCATGTTTTTGCTCTGCGAACATGCCCATTACTCTCCCATTATCATACCTGGTGTTGCTGAGTGTGTGAGAAACTTGAGTGTGTGTGTTTGTGTGTTGAGTGTGTATATACATATAAAATTAAGGGTAATAGCACAGGTAGAGAGGGCTGTTATTAAAGCATACAATAGTCTAGGCCACATAAATAGGCGCACTGAGTAGGGAAGTAATGATAAACATATATAACACTTGTTAGAACTCAGCTGGGCCATTGTATATACTCTTGGATGCCCCACTTTGGGAAGGATGTAAGTGTATTGATGAGAGTGCAGAAGAAGGTAGTTCCAGGGATAGTACTATTGAGATAGTATGCATATTTTTTATATTCTTCTAAATGGACATTTTCCTTTTGTTACGACACAGCGGTGAATCCTTCTGTTAATAAAACCAAACACCCAGAAAAGCTCACCACGCCTTGTAATCTGTGAAAATGTGAGGGACAGACCACTCCCAAACTCCACTATTTAAAGAAAATATACTTGTTCTCTATTTCCTGTTAGCCACCCAGTCTT
This sequence comes from Chiloscyllium punctatum, assembly GCF_047496795.1. Classification (NCBI taxonomy): domain Eukaryota; kingdom Metazoa; phylum Chordata; class Chondrichthyes; order Orectolobiformes; family Hemiscylliidae; genus Chiloscyllium; species Chiloscyllium punctatum. The sequence continues at coordinate 126,681,110 of NC_092741.1, read as the reverse complement.
CTATTTATGACAATATACTCGCAATTAAATCATGAGCACTTATTTGATTTGCTAAATTTGTACATTGGTAAATGAAATAACTGTTCAAATAAAGTGAATGTTCAAATATAAAACCAATTTTACTGTACTGTTATATTGACAGGCTGTTAGTTGGTGCAGTTGGATAGCCATGACTACCTGCTCTGCCACTAGATAAAGCTCAGGTCCTTGATTGAATTCAAGAGGGCTGTGAGGACACAGAAGCCTAACCAGCAGTGAAAGGAAAATATCCTCAGAATATTCAGCTAAAAGACTGTTGGAATACATAACATTTCCATTTATTTCTGGGTAGACCCTGTCGACTTGCATACTTGTTGATAATAACGGACCAAATATTCAGAACCTGTTTGGAACCTAAGATGGTCTGCACTGGTAGGAGGTAACTGAGACTGGATGGGGGAAGAGGAGGTCGTGGTAGTGGGTGGTATGTGAGCACAGGGGAAACAAGACCTGGAAGGGAAGGGGTGAAATTAGGGCTGGGATGGGTCGCAACCAGGAACGGGAGGAGTGAAGCCAGCAGAGAAGACGAGACTATGGAGAAAACTGGGAGAAAAGGATGTGCAGACAAGGCTTCTGAGATTGGAAAGCAAGACCAAGGTGAGACAAGGAACACTGGAGTCAGCTGGGGAGGGGGGTGAGGCCAAGAGACAAAGCCAAGCGTGAGATAAGGCTCCTTGCCTATAGTCATAACAAAAAAGATGCAGGAAATTTCGAAGTGGATCTTGTCGCACTATGACAGCAAGCACATAAGCAACATTAAACAAAAATAGTGACTCAAAACAAAAAAAACAGCGTCCAGAGAATATACAACATTATCATGAAATAATGTGAAGTGGGGCAATGTTCAATAGTGAGTACCTGAACAAAGTTAGAAGTCACTCAACACCAGGTTATAGTCTAAACTATTACACACTGATAGCCACATTCCATATCCATGAAGGCAGCCTCAAACATGATCTTGGGTTCATATCATGCTACATGTGACCCCACTACACTGCTCTATACCTGTAAATTCTTCCTAACTGTCCTGTTTTGACACCGTCACCTTGAAAAATTGTTGTCTTAATTAGTTTGTACAGTTTTGGGTTGCTTGTTACTTTGGCTAGACTTTGGCATGTGACTCTTATACCTATCATGTTATTCCAGTCATTTGATTTGGCTCCAGTGCCACCTTATTTTTAATTTTTTTTGCAATTATCTCTCTGCCTCATTTAATCGGATTATAAATCATACTTCTGGTTGTTATTCAGCTAATGATACTTTACCCACACCATCTGACACTCTTAGAGTCATAGAGTCATAGAGAGGTACAGCATGGAAACAGACCCTTGGATCCAATTTGTCCATGCCAACCAGATATCCCACCCCAATGTAGTTCCCCCTGCCAGCACCTGGCCCATATCTTTCCAAACCCTTCCTATTCATATACCCATCCAGATGCCTTTTCAATGTTACAATTGTACTAGCCTCCACCAATTCCTCTGGCAGCTCATTCCATACATGTACCACCCTCTGAGTGAAAAAGTTGCCCCTTTTATATCTTTCTCCTCTCACCCTCAACTTATGCCCTTGAGTTCTGAACTTCCCCTCCTTAGGGAAGAGGCTTTAGCTATTTACCCTATCCATGCCCCTCATGATTTTATAAATCTCTCTTAGGTCACCCCTCAGCCTCTGACGCTCCAGGGAAAGCAGCCTCTCCCTGGACCTCAAATCCTCCAACCCTGGTAACATCCTTGTAAATCTTTCTGAACCTTGGTCAGCTTATTATTATTTTTATTCAACACTCCACTCCACTGTGTGATCTCTTGATCTCTCTGTGTCTGTATGCACTTCTCCCTCACTTCACCCAATGAAGGGGCAGCGCTCCAAAAGCTTGTAATTTTAAATAAACCTGTTGGACTATAACTTGACATCATGTAACTTTTGACTTTGTTCATCCCAGTCCAACACCAGCACCTCCACATCAAGGTGAAGACCTGTGCGTAGGTTTATTTATGAATACATCAATTTCTTGTTTTTGCATAACACCAAATGACCTGGAGTCTTAATGAATATTGATAGCATACTAGTGAATGCAAGCGACATACCTGACTGAAAGCTAATCTACTGAAATGGTTCTACGAACTTGCAAACAAAAATGTAACCCACCACCAGGAAACAGAAATTTTCCCCTGGCTCAATTAATTTTTCCTGAACATCCTTTTCAAAGATCAGTTGATATAGAATATTCCGCCCATAATGATCAACAAATATGTAATTCACTATTCTCTACTCTGGGAAAAATAGAAATATCATGCATTCCAAAGCAGCCTTTTAGCTGAAGATTGTTAGGTCATTGTAATTCCCAAGGCCCCTTAGCGCTTTCAGCGTCGATCACCAGTTCTCACTTTCCATAGGTTCTATGCAGTTACTTACAAACGTTCCTGCAACTTTCACATGCTGCATTAAATTCAATTGTACCTCAGCACTTCGATTATCTGTCTAAAACTAATCGTCAGTTTATAATGTTCCATGCACGACCTGGGGAAATCAATAAATGGCATGTTCCAGAGTGTTTATATAAAGTTAGTTCACTGTTTAACAGTGCAGACATTATGAGCAATTACTGTGCTTGCCCTATGATGGAGATAAGATTTCACACATTGATAAACATACTTGAAAATATTATTTCTTTCCTCCGCTGTGTACTGTTCCAATCATTTTAATATTCTCAATTTTAAACTTACAGAAAATAAACATGGTTGGAATATTAAAAATGAGATGTTTCTGAAGCAATGTTAAACAAATACAATGCTGGCCACATTATCTCACAATAATGTCATTTAATGCATATAGAATAAGATTTGTGGGCCTCTCAAGACCTGTATTTTGCTCATCAGATCAATCCTCAAAATTCCCCTGTTTCTGCTTTCACTCGAGTCAATTATTGTGCTTATCAGCAAACTCCACTAGGTTTGACCTCCCAATTAAGTAAATCAATAACATTTATCTGGAGATTCATGCTTCTTAAAAAGTGTGATCTAAATATGGAATTAATTAATGCTAGTCAGATCTTAAACAAACAATTAGAGCTTAACGAATCACTTTCTAACTTGAGTCCTTGCCCTTGTCATTTTAAAAGATAAACAATGAAATGAGAACTACTTTCATTGCATTACTCAAATGTTTCTATACTATTGTCAGATATTTAGCAGAGAGTGTGAGTCGGATGGTTGCAGCGTGGAAACGTGTCCCAGACATCGGCTTGAAATTAATGATATTGAATTGGTCACTGTTAAAAGGAGCACTTGATACTTGGGTATATCAAGGGCATTTATTCATGAGCCTGGCAGAACGCCAATGTACCTATGTCTATGTCAGGTGGTGTAGGTTCAAGCTCCATCTACCCTGGAATATATCATTGCCATATCCAAACATGGTTGATGGAAAATAACTATTAACTATATTTGGCACCATGTGTAACAGAAAGCTGAACTTTTGATTCTCTTTGTTGTTATTACCTAAGATAAATTATGACCCACAAGTTTGTAAAGTTATGTCAGACAGGTCAAAATCATGCATTATGCTTTTCAGAGAGAACGGTTTTCAAAGAGTGATGTATTATTTTGAGAAGAAGCCACAAATAACTCATTTTAAAATAGAGATTGGAACAGACCAGATATATCCAAATGAGTTGTTATTATTTATTCATAGGGTATGGATATCACTGACAACACTAACATTCATTAAATACTCATCTCTAATGGCTTGGAAAAGATGGGTGTTTCTTTGGTGAAGCTGTAAAAACAGTTAATTAAAACGACAATATAGCCTTGCTAATTGTTTCCTTAAGAAAATTACTGAGATTAAAAGAAAATTTTTGTTCAGAATGCAATGATGAAGTGAGCAAACATTTATCTTCATATGAGTGTTCTCATGTGCAAAAGGAAACAAATGATGCCCAGAACTGGTTCTCCTAATGTTTCCATTTATATTGAGAACATGGATTCAAAATCATCAAAATCAAGCTAACTGGGCCAATTCACCAAAATAATTCCAGGGATGGGAGATTCCAGCTGTAACACTAGATTGGAGAAAGTTGAGATTGTTCTCTCTGAAACAGAAGAAATTGAGACAGGATTCCATGGAGGTGTGCTAGATTATGACAGGCTTTGATAAAGTAGACAAAACTTTTCCTATTTTCTGATGGTGTAAGGATTGGGGTACATGGATTTAAGGTAGTGGACAAGAACTACATAAATGAAGGGAGGAAGAACATTTTTTATGGTCTGGAACTCATTGTCCAACTGGGTGATGGAAGTTATGATGATGAATGATTTCAGAAAGCAATTCAATGAACATGTGAAGAAAATAAGCTTGATAGCTGTATGGGATAGAGCAAGGGAACAGGGCTGATTGCATTGCTCTGCAGAGAGCTAACAGACAGTCAACAGACTGAGTTGCCTCCCTTAATGGTTCTATGAATGTTGACCCACTGTAAAAAATAGTCAGGCAAAGTAAAGTAATTGTTGCTCATTTTTTCTTTTGTTGAAGAAGTTAGTTGTCAGGAATGCATGTTGCAAAAAGGAGAAGAGATCGCTGGAGAAGCATCAGCAAAGGTTTACAGAGATGGTCCCAGAACAGGCTGAGGCTGTGACACTCCTCGCTGAACAAAAGATTAAGGGTGACCTAATAGGGCCTTTAATATAATGTAAGATTTTGATAAAGTGGTTACACAGAGAGTGTTTCCTTCTCTGTGGAAGAGTAACAAAAGGCCACCAATATAAGATGATTACTGAGAAATGAAATAAGAAATTTAGAAGAGCGTTATTTACCCAGAGAGGGATGAGAATGTGGAACACGCTATGGGAGCGGTTGAAACAACTAGAATGATACATTGAAAGGAAAGCTGACTAGTGCATAAAGGACATGAGAATTAAATAATTAACTTGATTGATTTAGATGAAGAAAGGGAGAAGGATTGATTAATAGAGCATAACATTTCAACTGGTTGGATCCAATGTCCTTTCTTAAATGTCAATCATATGTAATCCTATGTAAAATGACAGATTTTGTATCAAATCAGCACTAAATGCTGACTGATACCTTGATCTGCCCATGATGTGGAGGTGCCAGTGTTGGACTGGATTGGATACCTGATGAAGGAGCAGTGCTCCAAAAGCAAGTGTTTTCAAATAAATCTGTTGGACTATAACCTGGTGTTATGTGATGTTTGACCATGATCTGCCTAGTCTACATGTTTCTTGTGAAAACACAAAACACCCTCACTATTGCAATCAAAGTAATGTAAAATTATATGGAGTTTATAGTAAAGAGCAACATATTAACAACATAAGCTGCCATATTCTTAAATGTTTCCAGGTAGACTGTTAATCTCTGTGTTACACTTATCACACTCAGACTTATTAGAAACCCATCTGACATGCTGCTCCAACTTACATCTCATTCTTCTTTTGTCATCATGTGAGTCTTTTATCTAACTCACCAGCAACTCTTCCACATCATTGTCACCATGATAAACAGACACATTGAGCATGCAACTACTTAACATTCACTATCAAATCCAGGTGTATTGCTACAGAAACATTAAGGCTGTGAAAAGTCAAAGTTTCTGTCATAACAGAAACATTTCAGAGGCTGGGATTCATGTGATAAGTAACTCACCTCCCAACTCTGGTCCAACAATGGACGAGCCATACATCAGGAGTGTGATGGAATACTCCTCACTTGCCTGCATGAGTGAGCTCCAACCACCCCTAAGAATCTTAACACCATTCAGGTCAAAGCAGCCCATTTAATTGGCATTACATTCACCAACTGATATATTCACTGCTTTCATGTTTAACCAGTGTGGGTAGACTATTTAAGACTGAGATGAGGAGGAACTTCTTCAGCCACAGTAGTGAATCCTTGAGACTCCGTAACCCAGAGTATAGTGGAATCTCCATTATTTAAGCAGTCTCAGGCAGAAATCGACAGATTTCTGGAGACTGATGACATTAGGGGATGTCGAGATAGTGAAGGGTGTAGGAAATATAACAAGGTCAGCCAGGTGGGCCTCATAGAATATGAATTGCCTGATTGGCACTGTTAATCTGCTCCAATCAGGGAGCCCAGGCTGACAGATAAGAACAGGAGTGCTCACCCTGAGATCTGGCTCTGAGGAAGCTGGAAAAGTATGAAGGACTCTCCATGTGTATATAAAAGGTGACTTCATGATGGAATACCAGCTTCTGTAGTGATATTTCAGTGAGATGAGAGTGGGAGGGATTTACTGACATATAAAGTAGAGGACTGTTACACCTCCCCAAACATTATGCATCATTGGACCTGACCTCGGGTCGACCATCCCTCTTACTGATGCAGGGCCATTCCCATGGCTCCTACACCAAACTTTATCCCCTGAAGTAAACTGTCTCTCCCACTTAGTGGTGTCCAGCATTGGCTTTCTTGATATTATTTCACCCTGCACCACAACCCCCACCCCAGGGTCCGGGAAGACTAGATTTAACCTGGTGCAGAGTCTTCTTTAATAATGCTGCTGGAACTATCCCTGTAGTTGCATGAGGGTGGTCCTATAATCAAACAGGAACCAAGACAGTTTGGTATCTAATAAAGATGTAGACTACTTCTTTAAGGTGGTTCTGGAAAAGCACAGCAGGTCAGTCAGCATCCGAGAAGCAGGAAAATCGATGTTTCAGGCAGGAACACTTCATCAGAACCCTGGTGGAGGTCAACCAGTATCTGGCGACAACCTTTGCTCTTGTCCCCCCACTGGAATATGCCATTATCTGTGGTTATCTGGTCTGGCTGGGTCCAGAAAGGTTTCAATTCTGGTTGTGATGGCCCCCATCACCATCAGCTGTTTTAGTTTTTCTCCGACGGGATCTTTTTGTATCCACAATTGGATGTGGCAGTGGTGACCAGAAGTGTATCCAGAAAGCTTGCAACCAGAATGGACTGTACCAGGAGAGGCCTCACTGTTGGTGAACCTGCCAGTGGAAGGCAGCTCAAGGCATCCACATTAGCCACATTGTCTGCTGGCTGGCATTCCAACTTGTAGTTGTACACATTTAGTACTAGAGCCCATCATTTAATTTAACAGAAGCTATGGGCAGCACAACCTTGTCTTTTTTAAGTAGTCCTAGCAGGGGATTGTGTTCTGCTGCTATTACAAATTTACATCCATTAAGGTATTTGTGTGCTTTCTCACCTCAATGATGACCATCGAACCTTCCTTCTCTGTTTGGGTGTTTTGAGTTTGGCATCAGCCAAAGTCTAGAAAGCATGTGCTGTTGGGCGTTCCTCTCCTTTGGACCACCGGTGAGCTAATGCTACCTCGATACTGCATGGGGAAACATCGCATGTTAGCACTACCTCTCACTTGGGATCACAGTGGGCCAACACCTTAGATACCGATAGCTGCTTTTTCACTTCCCTGAAGGCTACTTCTTAACTACATGACCAATTTCAAGGTTGACCTGTTTTTAATAGCAGGTGTAAGGGTTGCCAACACCAACACCAGGTTACATCTGAATTTTCCACAATAATTCATCAACCCAAGGAAAGACCTAAGCTCCAGTACAGAGATGGGAGCCAGGGCACCTTTGTTCACCCTCACTTTATCTTCAAATGGGCATAACCTATTTTGTTGACTCTGCAGCTAAGTAGGTCACTTGGGGTGCATGGAATACACCTTTTCCCTTCTAAGGCATACACCTACATGGGAGAAATGTTTAAGTACAATGTCCAAGTTTTCCAAGTGCTTTTGATTGGTCTTCCTGTTTGTTACTTCCTGACTGGGAGACCTCAGTCAGTCCGGATAGGGAACAGCATCTCCAACACCATCACAGTGAGCATGGGGGCCCCCAGGACTATGTACTCAGTCCCTACTGGCACACAACAGTGCAGCGATGCACAACTTGAATCATATCAATAAGTTTGCTGATGAAATGACTGTAGTGGGTCTTTTCAGCAGGAATAATGAGTCAACATACAGAGAGGAGGTGCAACGGTTAACATACTAGTGCAGGGTCAACAAACTGTCTCTGAACGAGGGCAAAATGAAAGAGATGGTTGTTGACTTCATGAAGGCACAGAGTGATCACTCTCCACTGAACATCGACGAGTCTCCCGTGGAGATTGTGAAGAGCACTAAATTTCTTGGTATCCATCTGGTGGAGAATCACCTGGACCTTCAACACCAGCTCCATAGCCAAGAAACCCCAGCAGTGTCTTTACTTTCTGTGCAGGCTGAGGAAAGCCCACTACCCCCCACCACCCCCCCCCCCCCCCCACCCCCCATCCTCACCACATTCTACAGAGGGTTCATTGAGAGTACCCCGAGCTGCTGCATCGCTGCCTGGCTCGAGAATTGCACCGCTGAGAGGATCATCGGAGTGTCTCGCCCCTCCATTACAGACATTTACACCGCCCACTGCATCCGAAAGGCTAAGAGCATTGTGGAAGACCGCATACCCCCCTCACTCAAACTCTTCTCCCTCCTGCCATCTGGCAGAAAATACCTGAGCATTCGGTCTCTCATGGTCAGACTGTGCAACAGTTTCTTCCTCCAAGCCATCAGGCTCCTTAACACTGTAGGATCAGAATCTATTCCATCTGAAACTCTTTGCATGACTTTGAATTGCTGCAAGAACAATGTTTTATTGATTGTCATTCTTTTATTACACTGTAATTTGTACACCACTCTGCCTTTTGTCTTGACGTGTCAGGAATTAATGTGCTGTCTTGCGTGTTTTGAACTTCTAATGTACTTTCTGCTGCCCTGTGTATGATCGTGTAATTTGTGCTGTCCATGTAGCACTTTGGTCCTGGAGGGATGCTGTCTTGTTTTTACTGTATGAGTTGTATATGATAGAAATGACAAATAAAGCTATTCTTGACTTGACTTTTGGCATATCACGGCATCTAGATAATGGGATCCTGGGGTATTCCTTGCAAAATGTTCTCCATCGTCTGCTGGAAAAAGATGCAGGCTGATGATACCCCAAATGTCAGTCTTGTATGTTGGTACAAACCCTTCTGAGTATTAATTGTACAAATACTTCTGGGACTCCTCATCTTGTTGCAATTGCAAGTACGCATGGCTCTTGTCCAGTTTTGTGAAAGACAGCCCCCAAACCAACTTTGCATACAAGTCCTCTGTGCAAGTGATTGGGTATTTATCCATCTGTGAGATGCAGTTTACTGTTTGCTTAAAACCCCCACAAAGGCGAACCAAGCTGTCAGGCTTCACAATCGGTACAATCAGTGCTGCCCATTCCACAAACTGGTTTCATGATTCGTTTTCCAGCCTCCTGATTTCAGCCTCTACTTTTGCCCATAAGGCAAATGGCACTGGGCAAGCCTTGCAGAATTGCAAAATTGCTTACTGGTCAGTATGTTAGTTGGCATTTGGCCCCTTTGATAGTCCCTAGACCTTCCTGAAAAACTTCCAGATACTTCATTAGACTTCACTCAGACAGCCATTTTCTAATGTTGAGTCAATTTGGGTGAATCTTTCTCAACCAATTCTACCCATCAAGCTTGGGCTCGAGTCTGTGACCAGAAACAGTGGTAGCTGCACCAACTGCTTCTCATGGGACACCAGAACCAAAGTCATACCCTTAAACTATAATGGTTCCCCTGTATACATTCTCAGTCTGGCCAAGGTCTTGTGCAAACGTAAGGTTTGGAGTCCCAAGCAAATCTTGTTAAAGACTAGTTCTGCCTCCACTGATATAGGTGTGCCAGCATTGTCCTCCATGAGAACTGGACAACCATTTTATCAGATGTTTATTTTGATTGGTTCCAATTTGGATATTTAGAATTTCTCCCCAACAGCATTGTGGGTCAACCTACAATACATGGACTGCAGCAACTCAAGAAGACAACTCACCACGACATTATCAAGGGCAACGAGGGACAAGAAATATATCCACCGACACCTGCATTCCATTAGTGAATAAAACAAAATCTTTCAGATAACCCCAGGATTCCCAAGGAGCTTCACAGTATCAAAGAACTTTGGCATTCTCTTCATTGCACAATCTAAAAGCTATCAGGTAGTGGGTTGAATACAATGCAAGATTTTGTGAACTACAGTTTCAATTCATGAAGCATACTTTTGCTCTGTTATACCAAAAGAAATCAGAAGTCACTGCTCCATCTAGTGTATTTTCTGTGCTTTTCATTAGGTTGGTTTTAAGTACAAAAAAAAACTCATTTCCCAAATAGGAGATGCAGAGTTAAATATCAGACATATGGGATAGAATTTAATCTAGCCCATCATGAGAGGATATGCATCTGCTGCCCTTTGCTATGCATCACTCTGCTGGTGGCAGGAAGACTTTCTGCAATTAAATTAGAAAAGGACTTCCTACCACAGACATCAATTAGGCGCATTAATAAGTATTGGGAATACATAGCTGTATTTATGAACTATGTGGAGAACTGGAAGTTATTGAATTTGTTGGCACCTTCTGAATTAAAAAGGTCTTTTGCTAAGGATTTACAGAGAGTCCAGATGGTTTCTTGAAAATGAGAACAACAGTTTAATATGAGCTGTGATCCACCTGCTGATTACAGGAAGTCAAAGGATAAAAATAGCTATGAAATGCTTTTAGGGAGACAAGAAATAGGGTTTATTGCCTTCAAGTGTTGGAAAGAGGCTATTTGCAATATACTATTGGGGTCTCTGTGTTGATGGTTGTGTAGCAAACTTTCCTGAAGTTGACTTTTGCTTTCACAATTCTAACAGACCAGCAAAGAAGGGGGAAAATGTCCAGTATAGTAGTACTACTGCCAGACTATCCTTCTCTGTCACTTGGTTGGAGTACCTAGAAAACTGATAAAGTTTCCGCACCTCCGTTTTTAAAAAATTATTTTGTAAACTCTGAAAAGATGAACTGTGACAATTTTCCAAAAAACTGGATCCAGCTTGATTTCCATCTGAACAGAAATCTTGTTTAAAAGATCTTCCATTGGTCTAAAGCTGGCAACAATTCAACGTTTCAACAAGGAACCCAGCAGACTGGGAATTCATCAAATTCTGTTCTTCGTTTTTCAAACCATTAGCCAACAGGGGTTTTCCTATTGCCTTCTTTAAATTATAAACTTTGCAGAGTTTCAGTTGGGCTTTTGTGTTGTCCGAGTGTGTCTGTTTTCAGATTTAAAGGGGATATAGTTCTAATTCTGGGCTACATTTTACCAGTTTTGCCTGTGGTTTTTAAGAGACAGTTTTGTCTTATAATAAACAGGTTACTTTGAATTTATTAAAGCCAAGTGAAAGTCTCCTTTATTCTGGATACCAGCTTAAAGCAAAAACAATTGGCCATTTTACTGGTAGAATGAAAACATTCATACTAATGGCAGTGGGGTTTGATTAACAGCACATTCCTACTCTCAGGTTCTAATGTGACACTAATTATCCCTCACTATCAGGTAACCAGTATCCAATCAAGGCACCCGACATTACAAAGGAGACAGGATTCTAAAAAGCATCATCTGTCTTTTCTCCAGGGATTCCTGCATGCACAATCCCCATTCTGCCCTGTTCACCTATGTCCAGAGATCCAGGTTATGTTCATGGAGCAGTAATCAGCTGTTCCTCCATTCAAAAATAACACCTACTGAAGGGTCATGAGTTCCAGTGACTGAACAGACCAACTCTCCGTTCACATATCTGTTGGCACATGGACCACCCAAACATCCTGCAACATTCAAGTTATAGAAATTGTTTCCATTTCTTCCTTTCTCTACCACAGCCTTGCCTTATCATTAAGACACTGTCACACAGAGCATGATTGACAATGTTGCTAAACTGAACAATTGCAACAAGCTCCTCCATTTCACTCAAGTCAAAGCCACAGCACCTCAAGGAGAGTTAAGAATGTTTTTGTCCTACCCTGGAGTTTTGACTATTCAAATCCATCAGTCAAATCCATCGAGGTTGCTTTTGTAGGAATTTTGCACAAATGTTGTTGATCTGGTTTCTAAAAGAACATTAGAATTCCTTTGGTGGTTCAGTGATTTTTTAAAATTGACTCATAGGACAGCGTCACTGGCTGATCAGTACTTATTAGCCTGCCCAAGTTGCCCTTGAGAAGGTAGTGGTGGGCTGCCCTCTTAAACCACTGTAGTTCATGTCCTGTTAACCCAGTGGCTGTGAAGAGACTGTGATATATTTCCAAGTCAGGATGGTGAGTGACTTGGGAGATATCTTGTAAGTAGTGGTGTTCGTATGTGTCTTTTGCCCTTATCCTTTGAGATAAATGTGGGCGTCGGTTTGGAAGGTGTTGTCTAAGGATCTGTGGTGAATTTCTGCAGTGTGTCTTGTAGATAGTACACACTGTTGCTACTGAGCATTCGATTGGATGTGGCAGATGCATCGCTGATGGAATGTCTCTAGCACCCTTATGTGTCTTTGTTCAGGACTCCCTAATTACAGCACATTGGTGACAACAACTATTCTTTTGGCGACTTGCAATGAATTTTTTTTTGTCAAATATTCACTGCCATAGTTTTTTGAAGTCTGAGATGATAAGACTTGTCCAGCGATAAATCTAGTCAATGGTGGCCTTTGAGAGATGTCACTGTCAACATGTGGAAAGTGCACAATATAATCCAGAGTTTCTTCTTCAACAAATATGGGTCTAGAATATTTGACTGACCAGGTACAGGTTGACATATGAGTTTGGCATCACTCAAGCATATGTGAGGCACCTTGTATAGAGAATTGAAGACATGGAGACAAGCTTGCAAATTTGAGGTGTAAAGTGGACAACAACATTATAGTCATCTGCAAACTGAGATGACTGAGGTTAACATTTTCCATCTAGGTCCTATTTAATACTGAACGTGGTTGTTCAATAAGGTGGATGGCCACTCTCAGGTAGACCGTAAATAGAATGGGGTCATCACATGATGTGGATTTTGAAAGTATTTCTTTCAGATCTCCCACTCAAAAGAGTTACAGTCATGTTCTTATGGGCAAAAATTGTTTTAAGAGGTTTATTCGAAATCCAAGACTTTGCAGCACAATCCACAGAGCTCATGATTTACTGACCGAGATCCTTTGGTCAAGTTGAGGAATGCAAATGAAAAGCTTTTTTTGCTTTCTTTGAAATTTTTCTTGGATTTGCAAATACCATTTCAGATATTTCTCTGGAAGGCTTTAAAGGGCACTTGGTGTCTCTGGAAAGATTTCCTCAGCCACCGGAAGTAGATGACTCATGACACCAATTTCCTTGGAAAGGACAAGATGGAAATCCTCGATAGTTTCCACAGCATGATTGATCAATTATCCTATTGGCTGATTAACTACCCAATGGACATCCAATTCCATTGGGTGTCCCATTCAACATGACATATGCTTCTTATCAGTTCTCCAAACAGTGGCTGAAATTCCTGTCACTCACATTAAATCCTGACCATAGAGTCAGCCTTATGCCTTTTTCCCTGATGAAGCGATCACATGGACTTTTTTTATCCCTTGTTTGCATAATGTCTGTGCCATAATCTTGTATGTGGAATGACAGAAAACTAGCCAATCTCAATGCATTTATAAGAAGAAAGTGAAATGTTATTTCTGATGCAGCAAATTATCATGACCATTTGAAGTGAAAAGTTGGAAGCAGAAACTAGTCTTAGAAAAAATGGCTAAAGGTAAACATAAATACTATGCAATGCTGCAAAACATTAAAGAATTGCTTTAGCAGTATGTTAAAACTGAGGATGTTATGTAGACCAATCCTGTGAAACATTTCTTATAAGTCCTGTTAGGTCAATTACGAATGGCAATTAAAAGTTAATGAATGATATTCTAAGAAGCTTCAAATTCTATATATCCTATTCAAAGGAAAAATCATTTTGGGACTGATATAACTTCAGGTTCTATTCTTAAAAAGTACACTAAGAGCTATAGCAAGGCAAGCTATGAAAATTGTATATTTTATTAATTCAGTGATATAACCAAATTATTTTCCAATGTCAACATTTATCATCCTTAAAACTGTTTTTAAGCCTGTACACATAGACATTAACAGTGGGGACTCTCCCAGAACTCCTTAACTTTGACAGAATATATTTTTCTAAGATATTTCTCTAATCACCTTAACTAATTACTTCCCATTATTTGCAGTGAAAGATAATTAATCAAAATTTAAAAAGTCTTACTCCCTTAAAACTTTACATTTCCATGAAACATGGCGTACAACTATATAATATTGCAAAAATGTCATGATTGCCGATGAGAATGATCAATCCATCGAACCTGGCTTAATAATAGACAGCTTCAGTTTATTTTCTAAAGAGATCATGGGTTGCAGAGCAAGTGAAAGAAAGGAATGAGGCTTGTAGTTTTGTTTGCATTTTTAGTAATAAATGATGCTAATTAACAAGGAAAGGTGAATAAGCGGCAAAACATATTCGAAGCTATTTATCTAGTCTCCTTCTTGCTGTTTAGAGGAGTGGGGCAGTGGGGGAGAGGTGGTCTGCAGTACTGTGTAGTGGAGCACTGCATAATTTGTGCCCTTGAGATGGAGACTTAACAATTCTCAAGCACAATGACAACCATAATAATAGAGGTAGCAATATCATGAGTGGAACAGTGCATTCGAAGATAAAGAAAATAATTTACATTATACAAGTTTTAATAAAAGTCACAAACTAACATTAATATAATTCATTTATTTTTGGGATGCAGACATCTTTGACATAGCCAGCATTTATTCTCAATCCTTAGTTGCCCTTGAGAAGGTGATGAGTGAACTGCATTTGTGAGTCACTGTTAAAAAAGCTCAAATAACTTATTGCCTGTAGAGTTCGGGTTTTTTTGCACTGGGTAATTCTGCTGTTTTCCATTCAGAAAGAGAAAGTTTCAGTTCCTCATCACAAGTGTCCTAAAGTCACAGTTAACTCCAACTAGTTTTCCACATTTATTGTTTGCTCTCAGAATTCACAGATATCCAAGAGAATTTCCTCTCAGTTTTTATTCTTAAATCTGAAGGACTCAAGTTTGATGTTCTTCGTAACTCAATTATTTGACCAGAAGCATCCCTCCCCTTTTCAGGTTTGAATATCTCCTTTCCAGCACAATCATTGGCAGTGTACTCAATGTGTTGTATTATTCAAAAGCACAGTATAATTTCAATGTGACATCTTGCTACTTGCACTCATCAAATTTAGCTACAAAGTCCCTTGTACTTGTTGATTGCAGCTCCACAGAAATTGAATATGTCAAGCCTGCAAGCAACGCTGAGGCCCTGCAATTCTGCCAATAGAGATATTAGCATCTAAATACAAGTGTGTTCACCAGCAAATCCTCTCCCACTCATATTAACAGAGGTGTTCACCAAGGTCGTATATTCCAGATAGGATCTGAAATCCTATTTCAGTCACAGGGAGTAAACATTACCCACATTGCTCTAACGTCTTCTGTACTGGAGATTCCTGGACAGGAAGTCTCCTGTCACAAAGCTGTACAGGTATCCAAGAAGGCAATAACAAATAGAATCAGTGTGCAAACCACATCTCTTCTAGAGCAGACAGTAAACAGTGTTCTGCGTATTAAATGTCCTGTTGCACAGCCACACACTTTGGCAGCTCCTATGATTGGGTGTGTATGTAAGTGTGGGTTTAGGGAGCCAGTTGGTCAAGAGGGTAGAATTCCAGGGGGTCAGGTAGATAGGGTGTCAAATGTGTCGGGTTCCAATCAGGTATTCACACATTAACAGACATCATCCATGAAGTTGTCGCAAAGACTACTTTCTGGAACACTCAACCTTTCTGCTAACCTCCTCAGTGCATACAGGGTTGGTTGGCCAATGAACTGGCTCATAAATCCTGTCAGAAATTCAGAGTCAGATGCTGAGATGAGGTGTAATATTCTCATTCCACAGGGAGTTGAAAAACGTGGTGCTGGAAAAACACAGCAGGCCAGACAGCATCCTGAAGAAGGGCTTATGCCTGAAATGTCGATTCTCCTGCTCCTCGGAAGCTCTCCTCACTCCACAGGGACACTTGTAGAGCAGACCATTGGGTTCCTGAAGATCGGATTCAAATGCAGGGACCAGCCAATGACACACAATGCCCCCAGATCATAGTTATTTGCTGCACACTCCACAACCTGATATTAGAAAAGGAGGGGTGTCTTGTCAGAGAAAGAGGTAGAAGAGCAGAAACTCTCCTCTGATGAGGAAGCCAAAGCTGAGTTACTGAAATACCCTGGAGGAGCCAAAGAGATAACAAGATAACAGAGGTATGGCACATGACAATCTCATAGCCACCAGCTTCCAGGGTGACTGAGCTGCAAGGATATGAGATTAGATTCGATTCCATACAGTGTGGAAACAGGCCCTTCGGCCCAACAAGTCCACACCAACCCTCTGAAGAGTAACACACCCAGGCCCATTTCTCTCTGACTAATGCACCAACACTATGGGCAATTTAGCATGGCCAGTTCACCTGACCTGCAAGTCTTTGGACTGGGGGAGGAAACCCACGCAGACACGGGGAGAATATGCAAAATACACACAGACAGTCTGCCTGAGGCTGGAATCGAACCTGGTACCCTGGTGCTGTGAGGCAGCAGTGCTAACCACTGAGCCACCATGCTGCCCAAATGCTCATTCTCCTGCTTCATTTGTTCAGGACTGGATGGCTGGGAGATTGCAGGCTCCTCTATTCAACATAACACATTGACTGAGAGTATTTTTATTATTTGGAGTAAAAGCAAAGATTTTCTTCTATCTGTTTGTGATGTGATAACTTTGAGGCAGGAAACTGACTTGAGAGACATCTAGTTTGTGAGAAACTTGTAGCTGCTACATTCTGGGCCACTCCACAAACAAGAGTTCATGGAAAGGGTTGCAATATTCTCTATCTCCGCTCCACTAAAGACAAGCCCTACTGACCTAGAGAAGGGTCCCAGGCCTGTCACACCATAACTGATGTGAATAGCCCCATTCGCACCCTCTCTCCCTACGGTCCCATAAAATGTTAGGATCCTATACTGTTCTGTTATATGATGCTGACGCTGTACATCCTCAGGTCACAAGCTTCCAGTCTTATGAAGTGCACAAGGATTAATGTTTCTGACTGTCCCTCTTGAGGCAATGGACCTCTCAGGACTGCATGGCCTACCTTGTATACCAAGGATTCTCTAACGGAGTCATGGACACCTCTACCAAGCAAACAATCTTTGGCAACTGCATCTTTGTAGATTTTAGTCACTTCTCTGCATTACTTTCATGAATTGCCTGTGTGGAACTCATTATGTGGCTGTCCCTAATCCAATATCCTATTGTTAAACCAATGGGACAAAATGGGCCCCTGAGTATTACCACTGCATCTGTGACTGCACAGCCCAAATGCTGGATTGTGCCAGGGACTACACATACACACATTGCTGATGCAGAATTTCCCACTCACTGGTTTTCACGAGAGCGGAAAGTACAAATAGTTTTACAGTTGACTTGTAACTGGCTACACAACACTGCTCTTCAATAATTCAGAATAATATAGAAGTGCATTTGGAGAGATCCAGAGGCAAATATCCTGTTTGTTAATTGTGACTTTACAACATCTTTACAAATTGAAGTCATTTCAGATTGCTCCTTTGAGCTGCATTATCCTTGCATGTTATTTCATCCATTAAAAATCCTTACGACTGACAGTCAGAAAACTTCCTGAAGCCTCCTGACAAACTTATGTTTCCTTGGATCCTGCATTAAATACTTGATACACAAGACACCTCTTTCAAATAATCTGTGCCATGAGGCAATAAACAGCCAAACTTTAAGCACCAAACTCCCGATTTGATTTGATTTATTTATTATCATGTATTTTGTTACAAAATACAGTGAGAAGTGTTGTATAGTGCTGCCATTCTCTGGCAGCATCTTAAAATAAACCAAAACATTGAATATAAAGGCAGAAAATAAAGAAAGAAACTTTACAGTCCTTTCTGATACAAACTCTGCCATGGGCCTGGATGCCAGGCACGAGTATCCTCTGCCACACCACTGCTGCTGAAACGAAAGTTGCCACTCATCGGCGCCATCTTGCCTCCACTGATGCCTTCGCCATGACAAGTTATCGCTGGATCTCGCCAATACAAACATCACTGATGCCTTTGGACCTCATACTGGGCCTAAACTAACTTTTGCCACAGCAGCCAAGAGTCGGTGGTAGGTGCGGCTCATCGATGCAGAAGCCAGGAACCCAAACTCGCTTCCATAACCACCATAAGCCTGCCTTGAGTCCAGTGGAGTCTGGACTGGGCCGACTAGCCACTACCGATGCCATCACCGCGACAGAGCTCTTCAATAAGAGATCAGTAAAATAAAAGAGGATGAAGAAGAAAAAGAGAGAAGAAATATAAAGAAAAATGGACAGAGCAGATGAGCCTCAAGTTCAGAAGACCTACTCCACCACCATCTTACTGGCAGGATTTACCACCATCTATCCTTGTAGGAAGAGGCAGTGCAGAAACTTCTGCCCACTGTCCTAAACCCTGCTTGCTCGCTGACCCATTTTTCTGAATCAGAGCTGCTTATCTATCCAAAGACTTTTGTTCTGGGTTCACTGCCCAATGCAGAAGGCTAAACATTGGCGAGAAGCAAAATTAAGAGAGATGGACTAAATATGAAATGCCCAGAGAGTGGGAAGAGGAAGTGTGCCTAGAACCGACCCACAACTAGTTTAAAGTCTGTTTCTGGTGTCACTGCTGAAAGTTGGGCAAAAGCAACTTTTACTAAGGACTGGCTATGGCTGAAGGTTGGCTTCAGCCCCTTTTAGGAGTAGAACACCTCTTCTTCCCCTTGGCGACAGTATTATGTACTAAGCCAGACCATTCAAAACAATTTTAAGCAGACAAGATTCCCTTGTCAATGGACCTAGCACTGTAAACGACGGAAGATGGGAAATCAGCCAATGGTGCTGGACTAAGTATCTCATCCATCATTTTAATTCACACATGGGTGATAAGTAGTCTTTCTTTCCATAGTGGAGGGAGGGAGCACAATGAATGATGGACCAGACCTCTAACTATTGGTGTTTGTCATTCCCTAACTGTTGATTTGTGATTCCCTTGACTTCTACTGTTGTCTCTACAGAATGGACCATTACCTATTCAGTAGACAGCAGTCAGAGAGATCCCCTGACCATGGATGTCTTGAGTGGATGATTGACCATGGTCAAGCTCCTGGACTACGTGTTGACTGTGCTCCTGACTGACAGTGCTGCCCACCCCTGATCAACAGACCCCCACCCTCCTCCCCTTAAAAGGACTGAGAACTAGCCCCCACTCAGTTTAGATTCATCTTTTGGTATGCCTGACAGCAAGATGACCCTTCAGTCCCCACTAGTCAATTCCCACTTGTCCAATTGTTCTTTGTGTTGTCCATTCACAATCAGATTTGAAGGACTAGCTCTGTTTATTGAATGCTGCTCCTCTATTTTGGATATAAGTAAGCCTGTGTTTTTTGATGGCTCATTTGCAGCTATACTTGCCACAGCTCCTGCACTCTTCATTGAACTATGGTTGTTGGGTAACGTTGGAGACACGCTCGTCCCGGAAGTCAAAGATTATAGTTTCATGCATGACCAGACTTGAGCTGCTAAATCTGTTCAAAATCCATTACACTCAATATGGCAGTCATAACACACAGCACCTTGGAGGGTATCCTTAGATGTTAAGATGAGACTGTGCATTGGTCACTCCGACTGATGTTGTCATGTACGGTAACAGGCAGATTGGTGAGGATGTAGTCATGGAAGTTTTCTCCTCTAATTGATCCCCCACCACCAGATGCAAATATAATTAAGCAGATATGACTTTTAGGTGGGGCTGCCAGGATGGTAAGTGGGATGGTGATAGATTAGATTTGATTAGATTATATTCCCCACAGTATGGAAACAGGCCCTTCAGCCCAACAAATCCTCACCGACCCTCTGAAGAGTAACCCACCCAGTCCCATTTCCCTCTAACTAATGCATCTAACACCATAGGCAATTTAGCATGGCCAATTCACCTAACCTGCACATCTTTGGACTGTGGAAGGCAACCGGAGGAAGCCCATGCAGACACAGAGAGAATGTGTAAACTCCACACAAACAGCTGCCTGAGGCTGGAATCGAACCTGGGTCCCTGGCACTGTTCGGCAGCAGGATCAGAGATGATGGTAATAGGTCAGTGGGGATGGTGAAACAGATAGGTGGAATGGAAGATGGTAGGACAGGTAATGAGGGCAGTGCCGAGATGGAGGGTTGGTCTGGGATGAAGTAGGAGTTGAGGAGATATGGAAATTGGTGAAGTCAATGTTGATGTTGTGTGGTTGTAAGTCCCAAGGTGGAAGATGAGGTACTCTGCCTCCAGTCGGTCTGTAGCTTTGATTTGGTGGTGGAGCAGGCCAAGGATTTGCATATCTTTGGGAGAGTGTGCATCTTCCATTAAGTACTTTAACATGGAAGAGAGATGCAGCAGTCCACGATAATAAGCAGGAGATTCCTTGCTCATTTTTAAGCTGATGTCATGAAATTTCATGGCAGTCAGAGTTAATGTTAAGGACTCCAGAGTAATTCTCTCCTTTGGGAACAAATCCTACCCAGTGATAGTGATGGTGTTATCTGTCTGTACTGTATGATGCTGTGAGAATGACTATGTCAAGTTATTGCATGACTAGTTTGTGGTCTAGGTCTTCCAGTTTTGTCACGTGTCCAAATCTTCATAATAATGACTTTGTCAGCTCAGTAGGACAATGTGTGCTATTGTTTCTGCCAATTGCATTCCTTCTTTCAAACTATGTAGCAGCTGGATACAGCTAAATGACTTGCTAAGTCATTTCAGAGGGAAGTTAAGAATCAACCATGGATTATCTCCTTGCAATATAACCTTTCAATTGCTTCTCCAGTAACTGAAGCAGACCCTTTATAAAAACAGAATTTGCTGGAAAATCTCCACAGATCTGGCAGCGTTTGTGGAAAGAAATCAGAGTTACATTTCGGGTCCGGTGACCCTTCCTCAGAACTGTGTTATCCCTTAGTCTGAGTAGGTTCAAGCATCTTATATATTCCTGATCATTTTTGTGCCCGAAAGAATCCTGTTACATGTCTGACCTGATTAGACCACTATAAGATTGGGATTCTGATAAACATTACCTGGAGGATATGATTAGCACATTTATATTCATTATATCAAAATAAATAAGAGGCTAATTTTCCAGTACAGACTATTATATAGAAATTAAAGCCAGTCTAAATATTCCACTTTGTGAAAAAATCCAAAATGTGTTTAAAATTGCTTGACTTTAGAAGTTAATTTCAAAGTCTATTGAAATCCACTTAAACGACATTATAATATAAAGATGACCTTTTGAGTATGCGTCTTTGCCTGAAGCAGATTAACATAATTCAAACTAAACATACTTTTAGTCATTTAGTTTGATTCACTTAGCCTCATTTTCTTAAAAATTCAATGTTAGAATATTAGCTGCTCAATCAAAGTGAGTTTCAATTATTAAAGGGAACAAATATACCATCACAGCAAAAGGAAAAGCAAATGTTGGAAACTGAAATACGAATTGCAGAGCTGGCAAAGATGTGAGAGAACAGAAGTAGGCCATGCTGCCCATTTTTCACAGTCTTGCATATAGAAGGTTTGATGAAACAGTATACCTGCCTGATTTTCTTAACCATCTCCAAGTTTTTTTTTAATTGTCACTGCTGCTGAAAGACATTGCGTGTTGTATTTCCAGCACAGAGCTCTGATATCCTTCTTGTGAACAGAAATGTCAATGCCTCCACTTTCTGTCCAATTGTCAGTTTTTCAGAATGCTGAACTCAGGAACACTTTTCAATTTGTAAGCCACAGCTTTTGAGTATAGACCACTCAGCACATTGCAGAACCATACAAATCGATGGCCCTGAACCAATCTGCATGACTGAATGTATCATTAAGGATGGAATGACTGAGCATTTAAACAAGTATGAGCTGATCAAACAAATTTATGAAGTATATGTCCTGTGCATCCAGACCAATTGATTTTCTTTTTTGAAAAGGTCATGAAATTGGTGGATAAGGGTGTATTAAGAATATTATTTATATTGACTTTCAGAATGTATTTGATAAGGTTCCATGCAAAGGGATTATTGGCTAAAATGAGATCATATGGAATTATAGATGGCTTGGCAATTTGATGGGAGCAGAAACCATGGGATAAAGGAAATAGAGTATGATCGATGAGATGTGAGCAATGGTATTCTCCGGGGATTTGCACTGGAAATTTAGTTTTACAGTATATGTATCAGCTGGATAAAGGAATAACATGTTATGTATTCAAGGTATCAAGTGATATTGGGTTAGGAAGAACTATAAATTGTGCAGATGGGAATGGAGATTAGAAAGGGAGGAAAGATTTTGGACTTTTCAATAGTTTTGTTAAAAGATTAATTGCCTGCCAGAGAAGCTGCGTTTAAAGTATTAACTCAGAGAAGGAACTGTTAAATTGACTGATCAATTGCTTGCTGGGTAGATTGCTCAGATTTGAAAAGTATTGTGCAGACTGTCTGGGAAACTATGAGTAAAAAGCCTTGAGAGACTGGGAAATCATTGTCGACATCGGGTGCTGTTTGTTATAATCTCTGTAGCCATGGGAAAGTGCCAATAGGAAATAACTCAAAAGCTTCTGGTCGACAACTTGTTGTCAGGACAAGTTAAAAAAAAACTCAATCCATGCAACGCATCAACTAATCAACAGACACGGTGATGTATAATTAACATCTCAGTCTCCTGAAAGAGAAGGATGGGTGAGTCTCAGTTTCACATTTAACTACTGACTTTAAACATTCAATGAATCTTAATCTGTGGAAATTATTGTATTATAATGTTAATAAAGGATAATTAATTAGAAAGAAATGTTTGGTTAATCTTAATTATCATTACCTAAATTCAGTAAATAGTAAAATAAAAACCCGATAGATAGAGAGAGATGAGCAATGTAAATGACTGATTGTCACCTATGTAAAAATTTTGAATAATTTACTGAACAAACTGTCAGGGATTAGGTCCTTTCACTAGACAATTAAAGCAGATAGAAATTCTGGCACAAGATCTGTGGAGAGTGGAAACATTACTCCTTCCTCCCAGTAGAATTTAAGGCACACCATGTTGAGAAATTAATAATCAAAAAGAAAACAACATGGCAAGATGAGCTGCACAATCAATTTGGTGTTTCTCAATGACCTGGAGCATGTTATAAATTTAATGTAGTTCTATTCTGCAAAATACTTAAATCTCCATGTGAAAGTGAAGTAGTATGTAAATTGCTGAAGGCAGAGATATGCAAAATTAAATGGCAAAAGAAGGAATAATGTTTTATCTTTAGCACTAAGAGAACTGAAGCAGGGCCTGTTGATAGGAATGAGTGCAGTGTTGCCTAATTCAATTCAGTAAGCACATCGAAGGCCCTTCAGTCTCATTTCGAGTATGCCTTAACATAGAAATGGAACGTTACCATGCTTGGATAAATAAGCATTGCAACAGGCTGGAAAAGTCACAGCAGGAAGTAGGAACATTGAAGAACATTGGCTTTCCTCATAAAATGAGAAGGTTTAGCAAAATACCTTTTTTTCAGCAATACTTGAGTTCTGTATCAAAGAGTGTGGTGCTGGGTAAAGTACAGCCAGTCAGGCAGCATCCAAGGAACAGGAGACTCGACGTTGCAATCATAAGGTCTTCATTAGGAATGTTCTGGATCAGGAACATTCCTGATGAAGAGCTTATGCTCAAAATGTTGACTCTTCTGCTTCTCAGATGCTGCCTGACCCATTGTGCTTTTCCAACACAACAGCTTTTGACTCTGATCTCCAGCATCTGCAGTCCCCACTTTCTCCTAATTGAGTTTTATATCACCAAATGAATTTTGAAGGAAATATGATTCTTTAGTGATTGCCAATAAGTTTCAGGTTGAACTATTATAGCTCAGTCCATCCAAAAGCAGAAAAATCCATCTATTTTCTTATTGAATGAACAATGGTTTAAAGCATGTTAGTTATGCTCCAACATTTGTTTGTTTTACAATAATTCATGCTATTTCAAGATTCATTTCAGGTGGATCAGAACCTGCCAACAAATGGCCATAGCTATCTTTCAATTCAGTTTGATTTGATTTGATTTATTGTTGTCACATGTACCTAAGTATAGTGAAAAGCTTTGTTTTGTGAGCAGGACAGGCAGATCATAGCAAACAAGGATAAACAGATCATAGGTTGCTTAGATAGAGTGATGCATACAAGGTTAAGACTGCACAGGAAGTGCTTAAAGCAAGGTCAATACGAGATTTGAAATTATAGAAGTCAATTCAGCAGTTTGGTAACAGCAGGGAAGTCACTGTTCTTGAACCTGTTGGTATGTGTGTGTCTGTGTATGTGTGTGTTCAAGCATCGGTATCTTCTGCCTGATGGAAGAGGTTGGAAGACAGCATTACCAGGGTGGGAGGGGTCCTTGAGGATGTTGGCAGCCTTTCCATATCAATGAGAAATGTAAATGGAGTCCATGGATGGGAGGTTCACTTTCGTGATGGTCTAGTCTGTAGTTTCTTACAGGCCTGGCCAAAGTAGTTGCTGTACCAGGCTGTTATGCACCCTGAAAGAATGCTTTCTGTGATGCATCTGTAAAGGTTATTGAATGTCCTTATGGACATGCGAATTTCCTAAGCCTCCTGAGAAAGAAGATGGATTGTTGTGCCTTCTTGACCATCACATTTACATGGGAGGTCCATGACAGATTGTTGGTTATTGTCACTCCTAAGAACTTGACACTCTCAACCTCAGCTCCATTGATGTAGACAGGGGAGTGAGTCCTCCTTTCTTCCTGAAGTCAATAATCAATTCCTTTGTTTTACTGACATTGAGAGAGATTGCTATCATTGTACCAGGACACCAAGTACTTCATCTGCTGCCTGTATTGTGACTCATTATTGTTTGATATCTGACCTACAATGGTGATGTCATCAGTAAACTTGTAGATGGTGTTCATATGAAATCTGGCCACACAGGGAGTACAGTCGGGAGCTGAGTACGTATCCTTGCGGTACGCCAGTGTTGAGGATCATCCTATTCAACTGATTCAAATGTGTTATGACACACCTTTGGAGGGACTGGAACGCAGGCCTTCTGTCCCAGCAGTAGAGACTCTACCACTGCACCACAAGATCCAATATCAGTCAATTTGTTTAAACATACTTCAACACATCTCTGAAACAGATAGGACTTGAACCTAACCCAGGCGTAGGTACAGTATGACTATGTCACAAGACCCTCTTATAAATGGCCATAAATATTTTTAATTAAGCTGAACAATTGAGACAGGAACCAGGGTTTTCTGGCTCAGAGGTAGGGAGACTACCAATGCACCTCAAAAGCCCTATAAAATAACAACTTGTTCAGCCATATCTCTGAGGCAGTTGGGATTCAAACCTAGACCTTGTAGCTCAGAGGTAGATATACCCTGACTGTGCCACAAGACCCTCTTTCAAGAGCCTGCATACTTGTAAAACAGTTATAACAATAAACAGTTATAACAATAACAGCTATTATGTGAACACTATTGTATCTCATCCCTTCTTTCCGGAGGTCCTTTCTTGCAAAGTATCTGTTAGATTTCATGATTTTTTAAAAAATTACATTGAAAATCCAAATGCCTACTTACATATTGGTGAACTAAAATTCGCACAGCAACAGCAGTGTTCAAATTATGAAGATTCATTTAGGGAAAAAGATGATATAAGTGAATTTACAGGAAATTTATTTTTATGAGACTTTTTAAATATCATTATGTGTAACATCTTTCAAAAACTGGCATTAATGCGTGCTACATCAAATAACATTGAGCCTTGTCGTGTTTTGATCAATAATATATCATCAAGATACTGGGGCTGAAGCCACAATTGACAATTAATGTCATATCCAGCATGAATTCAACTTAGTAGCGGTGGACTAAAAGCAATAAATAAACCAATTACTATCAATGTTTCTAATAATGCGAAACCTTTATACTACACTGAAAATTCTATGTAGGTTGTTGTTGCAGAAAAAGGATGATAAATCACAATGTAGACTATGCTTTATTGTAACCAGCACATTTAAGATGTTGGAACAGAATTTCACAGGTTAGTCCTGTTAGCCCAGCAGGACTTTCGTAGGAAAATCAGTGGAAGTCATGTACCGGCCACAAATATGGTCATTTCTCTCAGCACTCCACCAAAGTTACAGCAGTTGATTGGGAAACTTTCCGGAAGTTCCAGGGAAATACATGAGATTGTGATGTGAATTTGAAAAAAATTATTTAAAAATAAAGACGCAAACTGGATTAAAGCTTAAAAATTTGATGTGGTCAGGTGTGCTGATTTTACACCAATAGGTTGTGCCCATTGATAATCTGAAGAGGTATTTACTCCAGACTGTCATGGGTGGATTCCTTTCCTTCTATTAGAGCAATGAATGGTGTAAATCTTATGCATAAATTGAGTTATTCACTGCTGCAGTTATTTTCTGTCAACATTCAAAAATCATTCAATTATTATTAGTACAATCATCACAGGGAATATTGTAGTGGCATTTCTAAGGTGACCATTAGACTGAGGAGTGTTTA
This sequence comes from Chiloscyllium punctatum, assembly GCF_047496795.1. Lineage (NCBI taxonomy): Eukaryota > Metazoa > Chordata > Chondrichthyes > Orectolobiformes > Hemiscylliidae > Chiloscyllium > Chiloscyllium punctatum. Next base: position 126,654,421 of record NC_092741.1, on the reverse strand, counting down.
TTTTACTGGAGATGATGAAGCAGAGGTAAGGTAGTGGTGTCAAAATTGGTCAGTGTTCACTTGAGGAGATGGTTTTATTTATGTGATGTGCTTTGATACACTGCACAGTGAACAGGAGTCCTTTGAAGATCATAACACTACTCTCCTCTAAGCAAGGCTGCCTTCAAAATATACAATGGTATCTCCAAAACAATAACAGAGTTCAAACTTTTTTGTTTGATAAGGTTGTGTGGCATATGATCCGAAACATACCGTAGACCCTTTTTTAGTCTGTACAAGCATCATGACCATCGTGGATGAAGTGAGGACTGCAAATGCTGGAGATCAGAATCAAAACGTCTGGCACTGGAAAAGCACTTATTCTCAAAAAGTTGACTCTCCTGCTCCTTGAATATTGCCTGAGTGGCTCTGCTTTTCCAGCACCACACGTTTTGACTCATGACCATTGTAGTCCATCATAAAGGAGAAAAAAAGGTGCAATGACTTAATGCATTACACAACCTCAGAATATTCCAAAGCACTTGGAAGCAATTAAATATTTATTTTCTAGGCATTGTCCCTGTTGTAACTGCTAACCCTGCAAAGTCCTTAATAACATCTGGGGGCTTGTGCCAAAATTGAGAGAGCTATTTCACAGACTAGTTAAGCAACAGCCTGACATAGCCATACTCACAGAATTAAAATTTGCCAACTACGTCTCAACCACCACCATCACTACCCTTAGACATGTCCTATCCCACTGGCAGGACAGACCCAACAGAGGTGGTGGCACTGTGTCATACAGTCAGAAAGGAGTTGCACTGGGAATCCTCAACATTGGCTTCAGACTCCATGACGTCTCACGGCTTCAGGTTAAACATGGGCAATGAAACATTCATCTGATCATTACTCCTCCATGCTCAGCATGGAGGAAGCGCTGAGGGTGACAAGGGTGCAAAATTTACCATGGGTGAGGGATTTCAATGTCCACATCTGAGGCTGGCCCAGAAGCAGCACTATGAAATGAGCTGGTCAGGTCCAAAGGACATAACTGCTAGACTGGGTCGACAGCAGGTGGTGAGGGAACCAACAAGAGAGTAAAAGACACTTGACCTCATCCTTCCCAACCTATCGGCTGCAGATGCATCTATCCATGACAGTATCGATAATAGTGACCACCGCACAGTCCTTGTGGAGACAGAGTCCTGCCTTCACATTGAGAATACCTTCCATTGTGTTGTGAGGCACTATTGCCGTGCTAAATGGGACAGACTTCAAACACACCCAGCAAATCAAGACTGGGCAATGATGAAGCTCTGTGGGCCATCAATAGCAACAGACTATACTCCAGCACAATCTGTGAATTATGGCCTGGCATATCCCCCACTCAACCATGACTATCAAGCCAGGGAATCAACACTGGTTCAGTGGAGAGTGCAGAAGCAACTCAAGAATATCTGAAGATGAGATGTCAACCTGGTGAAGCTACTGACAGGATTACTGGCATACAGCTGGTTCTGCTGTAACGCATATTTCTTCAAAGCAAATTGGCTTTTACACGATTGAAGATTTTAACCTGTTATTTGTAGAAAGTGAACTTTCCTTACCTGTATTGGCTATAACATGATTCGGCCGCATTAGTTTAAATGGTGCAGCAATTGCGTGATTTTCTTATAAAGGAGGATCACATGAGAACAGAGCTATCACATATCAGAGCTGACTGTACTAAACAGCATAAGCAGCAAGTGATAGACAGAGCTAAATGCTCCCACAGCCAACAGATCAGATCTAAGCTCTGCAATCCTGCCACATCTGGTCGTGAATGGTGGTAGACAATTAAACAACTCACTGGTGGACGAAGCTCCACAACCAACTCCATCCTCAGTGTTGGAACATCCCAGCACATCAGTGTTGAAGATAAAGCTGAAGCATTCACAGCAATCTTCAAATACAAGCGCCAATTGGATGATCCATCTTGGTCTCTTTCTGTGGCCTCCAATGTCTTAAATACCAATCTTCAGCCAATTCAATTCACTCCAAGTGATATCAAAAAATGGTTGGAGGCACCGAATACTACAAATGCTATGGGCTCTGACAACATTCCAGCAGTAATACTGAAGACTTGTGCTCCAGAGCTTGCCACTTCCCTAGCCAAGTTCTTCCAGTATAGTTAAAACACTGGCAAATGCTCGACAATTTGGAAAATTTCCCAGTTATGTCATGTACATGAAAGCAGGACAAATCCAACCCAGGTAATTACTACCTTATCAGTCTATTCACAATTATCAGTAAAGTGATGGAAGGTGTGATCAACAATACTATCAAGCAGGTAAAAACAATGACTGCAGATGCTGCAAACCAGATTCTGGATTAGTGGTGCTGGAAGAGCACAGCAGTTCCTGATGAAGGGCTTTTGCCCGAAACGTCGATTTTGAAGCTACTTGGATGCTGCCTGAACTGCTGTGCTCTTCCAGCACCACTAATCCAGTACTATCAAGCAGCACATGCTCAGCAATAACCTGTTCAGTGACACCCAGTTTGGGTTCTGCCAGGGCCACTCAGCTCTTGACCTCATTACAGCCTTGTTTCAAACATGGATAAAAGAGCTGAATTCCAGAGGAGAAGTGAGAATGATAGCCCTTGACACCAAGGCTGCATTCGACCGAGTATGGTGTCAAGGAGTCCTAACAAAACTAGAATCAATGGATATCGGGGGCAAACCTTCCATTCCACTGGTTGAAGTTATACCTGGCACATAGGAAGATAGTTGTGGTTGTCGGAGGTCAGTCACCTCAGCTCCAGGATACCTGTACAGATGTTCCTTAGGTTAGTGTCCCAGGCCCAACCATTTCAGTTGCTTAATCAATGATCTTCCCTCCATTATAAGTGCAGAAGTGGAGATGTTTGCTGATGATTGCACAATGTTCAGCACCATTCATGACTCCTCAGATAATGAAGCAGTCCATGTTCAAATGGAACAAGATCTGGACAATATCCAGGCTTGGGACTGACAAGTGGCAAGTGACATTTGTATCTCACAAATGCCAAGTAGTAACCATCTCCAATAAGAGATAACATAACCACTGCCTCTTAACATTCAATGGTGTTGCCATCATCTAAATATCCCACTACCAACATCCTGGGGTTAACATTGACAAGAAACTCAACTAAACACAGTGACTACAAGACCAGGACAGAGTCTATGAATATTGTGGCGAGGAATTCACCTCCTGACTCCCCAAAGCCTGTCCACATCTTAAAGGCACCAAACAGGAGTGTGATGAATACTCCCCTGTTGTCCGGATGAGTACAGCTCCAACAACACTCAAGAAGCCCAGCACCATCCAGGACAAAGCAGCCCACTGATTGACACAATCTCCACTTGATTGACAGCCGCAGGCATCCACCCCCTCCACCATTGATGCTCAGTAGCAGAATGTGTACTATCTATAGGCTGCAATGTAGAAATTCACCAAAGATCTTCAGACAGCACCTTCCATCTATAAAGACAAGGACAGCAGATAAATGGGAGCACCATAACCTGTAAGATCCCCACCAAGCCATTCAACATCCTGAGTTGGAAACAAATTGCTGTTCCTTCACTGTCCCTGGGTCAAAATCCTGGAATTCACCCCGCCCCCCCCCCCCACCCCCCCCACACCCCACCTAGTGACATTGTGTGTCTACCTACAGCATGTGGGCTGCAGTAGTTCAAAAAGGCAGCTCACCACCACCTTCTAAAGAGCAAATAGGGATGGATAATAAATGCAGGCTAGCCAGTGATGCCTGTGTCCAATGAGTGGATGTAAAATAAACTTCTCTTAGAGAGGGAATGCACATCAAATGCACGTTGAATGTGCGTGTGTTGCTGTTAAGTCTCTCCTAGATTGGTCTGGAGGCAGGTCCGATCATTCATTCCATCATTTTCAAGAAGAATGGAGAGTTATCTCCAGTGCTGGCCACAAGCTACCAGATCATTATCACAGGACTGTCTGTAGAACCAAGCTGTGCACACATTAGCTGACACATTTCTTACATTGTAACAATCGCTGCACATCAGAAATATTTAACTGCTTTGCAGCATCCCAAACATGTAAATGACCTTGACATGTAAATGCAAGTAATTATTCCTTCTTTCCTTCAAAGAGTTTCAATTCTATACCTAAGTTCAATTCTATACTTCTGTGCTCTACATCTCTATGACTCTTTAAATTCTAGGGTTACAATTCATTGTGGGTTTTTTTCTCAATGTGTTAGTCTAAGCATAATTGCTTACAAATTGTGTTTTTCATTGCTTATTTGTTCTGAAAGATTTAGCTTGCATGTTCATATGGTATCGATTTTCAGAAATAGAAGCAGGATTCTGCATGATATATAAAAAAGGTTAGAATTTAGAGGATCATTTGTTGCAACTTTATATTTCATTTGTTTTTACAAGTGCTTTTGAGGACATATGGAGTCCACGTATGGAGTCAGCTATTACGAGGGGGCATAGCTTTAAATTAAGGCGTGGTAGGCATAGGGCAGATGTTAGGGGTAGATTCTTTACTCAGCGAGTCGTGAGTTCATGGAATGCCCTGCCAGTAGCAGTGGTGGACTCTCTCTCTTTATGGGCATTTAAACGGGCATTGGATAGGCATATGGAGAATAGTGGGCTAGTGAAGGTGAGGTGGGCTTGGATCGGCGCAACATCGAGGGCCAAAGGGCCTGTACTGCGCTGTATTTTTTCTATGTTTCTATGTTCTATGACATGTCGTACCATTGGATATTAAATGGGAGATATTGAATGGGAAGATTCTGCAGCCTTCAGGTGCTGAAAACTTGTTAGTTTTCAATTGAACAACAACTGATGAAGTCAAGCAAAAAGGAACAGGCTTGTTAGGTGGATTTTCAGAACACATGTATGTTTCCATGGCAAAAACAATATACTGCAATATACTTCAGGTAGTTGGACACAGAAGTCGAATTGTTCCACTGGGCTTTCAATCCATCTATTTCATCAGGTTGAAAATCTAGTGCAACCAGTGATCACAGTTTCAGATTTCTTCTGTTTAGTCTCTGCACCTGAGAAAGTTGCAGCTGTACAGGACGTTGTTGAGGCCACATTTGGAGTACTGCATACACTTCTAGTCACCCTGCTATAGGAAGGATGTAATTAAACTGGAAAGATTTAAAGGCAGAAAAGGCTGTTACTGGGACTGGAGGGTGTGAGTTATAAGCAGAGGCTGAATAGGCTGGGACTTTTCTTCCTGGAGCACAGGAGGTTGAGGGATGATCATTGAAAGGTTTCTAAAACCACAAGAGGCATAGATGAGATGAACAGCAAAGGTCTTTTCCCTAGGGTAGGAGTGTTCAGAGCTAGAGGGCATAGACTTAAGGTCAGATGGGAGAATATTAAAAGGCACCTGAGAGGTAATCTTTTCACACAGAGGATGTTGCCAGAGGAAGTAATAGAGGTAGATGCAATTACAATATTTAAAAGACATTTGGATAGGTACATGAATAGGAAAGGTTTAGAGGGATATGGGCCAAACACAGGCAACTGGAACTAGTTTAGTTTGGAAAACATGGTGGGCGTGGACAAGTTGGATCAAAGGGTTTGTAACTGTGCTGTATGATTCTATGACTCTATAAGTGAGTCCTCTGTCCCATTCTCTTGTCCTATCTAATTATGTAACATTACACAAAACCAATAGAAGGATAGGGCAGGGTTTTTTTAACATTTTTTGGCAAAGTCTTTGGGGATGAGCATCTTAACTGGCAACTAGCACTCTCTCCCCATTAACGAGATAACTCACTGTGTTGTGCACCTATCAGCAGCTGAGTGTCAGTGCATCAGTCATTTCAACAAACTATCAGGTTCCTTTGATACTGGCAAATCAGGTCAACAGAAGCAAGTCACCCAATCAAAATCTGGTGGCTTCCAAATCCTTAGGACTACCAGTCAAGGCCAATAAGGACAGGGGCTGGCTTTCAGAGAGGCCAACCTCTTTCCCCCTATCCATGCCTCCAATTGCCTCCAGATTAGAAACTCCAAACCTGCCCTCGTTTTCCAGTCAAGAGATTATCCACTTTTCTCAGCTACTGAGTAGGTAGCAAGTTAGACCATCAGAGCATAAGACATAGGAGCAGAAGTTAGGCCATTGAGTCTGCTCCACTATTCAATCATGGCTGCTAAGTTTCTCAACCCTGTTCTCCTGCTTTCGCCATGTAGCCTTTGATCCCCTTGATACTCAAGAACCTATCTATCTCAGTCTTAAAATATACTCAATGATCTGGCTTCCATAGCTTTCTCTGGCAATGAATTCCATAGATTCACCATTCTCTGGCTGAAAAAGTTTTCCCTTATCTCTGTTCTGAAGGTTCTTTCCTTTACTCTAAGGCTATGCCCTTGGGTCCTAGTCTCCTACCAATGGAAACATCTACCCAAGATCTACTCTGTCCAGGCCATTTCTATTCAGTAAGTTTCAATTAGGTCCTCCCTTGTCCTTCTAGACTCCATCGACTATAGACCCAGAGTCCTCAAACATTCCTCATATGTTTAGCCTTTCATTCCTAGGACCATTCTCGTGAACCTCCTTTGAATATACCCCAGGGCCAGTACATCCTTCCTGAGGTATGAGGCCCAAAATTGCACACAACACTCCAAATGTCATCAGACCAGAGCCTTATAGAGCCTCAGAAGTACATTCCTGCTTATATTCAAGTCCTCTCAAAATAAATGCCATCATTGCATTTGCCTTCCTAACTACTGATTCAACTTGCAAGTTTACCTTGAGAGACTGCTGGACAAGAACTCCTAAATCTCTTTGTACTTCAGCTTCTGAACTTTCACCCCATTTAGAAAATAGTTTATGCCTATATTCTTTCAATCAACATCCATGACCTCACACTTTCCCACATCGTACTTCATCTTGCATTTCTTTGCCCACTCTCCTAACCTGTCCAAATCCTTCTGCAAATACCTCGCTCCCCTTCCTGGACCTCTCCGTCTCCATGAGTGACGACCGACTTGACACTGACATTTTTTACAAACCCACTGACTCCCATAGCTACCTGGATTACACCTCTTCCCACCCTATCTCTTGCAAAAATGCCATCCCGTATTCCCAATTTCTCCGCCTCTGCCGTATCTGCTCCCAGGAGGACCAGTTCCATCAGAGGACACACCAGATGGCCTCCTTCTTTAGAGACCGCAATTTCCCTTCCCACGTGGTTAAAGATGCCCTCCAACGCATCTCGTCCACATCCCGCACCTCCGCCCTCAGACCCCACCCCTCCAACCGTAACAAGGACAGAACGCCCCTGGTGCTCACCTTCCACCCTACAAACCTTCGCATCAACCAAATCATCCACCGACATTTCCGCCACTTCCAAAAAGACCCCACCACCAGGGATATATTTCCCTCCCCACCCCTTTCCGCCTTCCGCAAAGACCGTTCCCTCCGTGACTACCTGGTCAGGTCCACACCCCCCTACGACCCACCCTCCCATTCTGGCACTTTCCCCTGCCACTGCAGGAACTTTAAAACCTGTGCCCACACCTCCTCCCTCACCTCTATCCAAGGCCCTAAAGGAGCCTTCCACATCCATCAAAGTTTCACCTGCACATCCACTAATATCATTTATTGTATCCGTTGCTCCCGATGTGGTCTCCTCTACATTGGGGAGACTGGGCGCCTCCTAGCAGAGCGCTTTAGGGAACATCTCCGAGACACCCGCACCAATCAACCAAACCCCCCCGTGGCCCAACATTTCAACTCCCCCTCCCACTCTGCCGAGGACATGGAGGTCCTGGGCCTCCTTCACCGCCGCTCCCTCACCACCAGACGCCTGGAGGAAGAACGCCTCATCTTCCGCCTCGGAACACTTCAACCCCAGGGCATCAATGTGGACTTCAACAGCTTCCTCATTTCCCCTTCCCCAACCTCATCCTAGTTTCAAACTTCCAGCTCAGTTACTGTCTCCTTGACTTGTCCGACCTGCCTATCTTCTTTTCCACCTATCCACTCCACCCTCTCCTCCTTGACCTATCACCTTCATCTCCTCCCCCACTCACCCATTGTACTCTATGCTACTTTCTCCCCACCCCCACCCTCCTCTAGCTTATCTCTCCATGCTTCAGGCTCACTGCCTTTATTCCTGATGAAGGGCTTTTGCCCGAAACGTCGATTTCGCTGCTCGTTTGATGCTGCCTGAACTGCTGTGCTCTTCCAGCACCACTAATCCAGTATTTGGTTTTCAGCATCTGCAGTCATTGTTTTTACCAAATCCTTCTGCAGTCTCCCCGCTTCTTCCATGCTACCTGTCTCTCTACCTATCATTGTATTGTCTGCAAACCTAGCCAGAATGCCCTTAGTTCCTTCATCTTCATACACCCTTAATGTATAAAGTGAAAAGTTGTGGTCCCAACACTGAGCCTTGCGGAACACCATTTGCCATCATCTGCCAACAAGAGGACAACCGTTTTATCTCCACTAAAGAGACCATTAATTGAACACTTGAGGGCTTTATTAGCTGGCTAGTCAAGAAAATCACCTGTGGATTGTCTTCCTCAACAATTTATTGCAGAGGTGGGATAAGTAAATATATTTCTCTCTGGGCCAACTGGCCTAATTATTTCCCCTTCTTATCACCTCCTTTATTGCAACTTGGTAATGAAGCACAGTCAGTATTCCATTTGCATCATCTTTCAACAGGCTGATGTGTTCACTAGTCTGTTAGCAGTGATTCTAGCGTGTATATTATGTTCCAAGCGACTTAATCACGAAAGATAATTTTCAACTTCGGTTAAGAATAATCTCTATAATATCTAATCTGATCTCACATCATCAGAAATCAAGACCTGTATTATGCTGAAATCATTGCCTTGTGTGGCAAAAGTGATAACAGCACATCCTAAAATAATAGGCTTCTAATGTGATAGCGTGAAGATTAAAAATAATGAAATAAACTTAAAGAATAAAATGATAATACATGCTGCTCATTTCCATCAAGTTCAAATTAACTGATTTCATCATTAGAATTATGCATCCAACTAGGGGAATTGCCTAATCCAAATTCATGGATATTTGATGTTTCTTTAGTGCAGAAACAACTTTCGTGATTAGAAGTAGAATGTGCCACCTTTATGATACTACCATGGCAGCAGGAAAATCGACATAAACATATGCTCATATCCATATACAGACACCAATAAAAGGTTACTGATGATCCATATGTCTGTGCTAAGTTGGTGCCGTGCAACAAATATATTGAAAGAGCGCAAGCCAGCACTGATTTGTTGAATTCATTCTGTGAACAGCATCTGCAAATGAATAAATTAATTCAGCAGTGAAGTAAAAGTTAATGGAGCAACCAGCATCAGCAAATTGATCAATTATTACAGCAGCAACATTTGAAAATGAATGAAGCTGCAATCAGCAATGATTTAACACATTCGGAGAACGTTGGACACACAAATAATACATTACTAGGGTATTGGGTGGAGTGAATTAATTTGTAGTGGTTAACACATTAACAAATCAATATAATAATGGGTCAGCAGACTTTGGTGAGTTACAGATCTAAAAGAGAAGTGGGAAATAGTAAATGAATAAATTAATGGGACAGTAAGAACAAGTGAATTAGATTACTTACAGTGTGGAAACAGGTCCTTCGGCCCAACAAGTCCACACCAACCCTCCGAAGAGCAACCCACCCAGACCCATTCCCCTACACCTAACACTACGGGCAATTTAGCATGGCCAATTTGCCTAAACTGCACATTTTTGGACTGTGGGAGGAAACCGTGGCACCCAGAGGAAACCCACGCAGACACGGGGAGAATGTACAAACTCCACGCAGACAGTTGCCTGAGGCAGGATTTGAATGCAGGTCTCTGGCGCTGTGAGGCAGCAGTGCTAACCACTGTGCCACCGTGCCGCCCAATTAATAGGAAGGACTTAGAGGGATATGGGCTGAATGCTGTCAAATGGGACTAGATCTGTTTAGGATATCTGGTCGGCATGGACGAGTTGGACCAAAGGATCTGTTCGCATGACTCTGTAAATTGATAGAATAATGTACAAAGTCAATAATTTAACACAGTGGTGGGTGAATCAGCCAAAGCAATTGAACTATTAGAAACAGGAGTAGGCCATTCAACCTCTTGGACCTGCTCGGCCATTCATTTGCATTGTGGATCAATGCACCTCAACTCTGTTTTCCCACTTTTGTCACATATGGGGATTAGAATAAATATAATGAATGAAATACTTGGATTACTACAGTATTAGGTACCAGAAGATTACTGAATTAGTGGATCAACATGGAAACCGGAATGAATAAATACAGCATCAGGAATCCAAAAGTTTTCAATAAAAGTAACTGAATACCTTTGACTTAAGAGCCCACCTTTGTCATTTGAGCTTACAGTTGCAGACACCTGGAATCCAGAATTCCCTAAATTTCTTTATCTTTTTTCTCTTTTCAGAAGGTCCTTTAAAGTTTATTTCCTTCACTAAGCTTCTGGTAACTCATCTGATAATTTGCTGAGTTTGTTTTGATATCGATAAAGTTTCATTAATGCCCTTCAGAAAATAAAATTTGCTGTCATTATCTGGTCTAAACAATGTATGACTCCAGATTCATGCGGTTATCTTAACTGTCCTCTGGAAAATTAGGGAAGAACAATTTACGTTGGCTTAGACAGTGAATCCCACAACCTATGAATGAGTGGAAAAAAAAATTTCTAATGATTATGCACCTCGGTGAAGCATCTTTTAGAGATTTCATAATGTTAAAAGTGCATATCAATGAGCCTGCAAATACACACTGGGATAGATCAATGCAGGGCCTTCAGGGACAGCCCATCCTGGTTTGAAAGTTTCAAGTCAAAGTTGAACAGCTCTCACTCATCTTAACTTTCAACAGAATTTCCATCTTTCCTCCAACAAACAATCATTTTGTAGGACTGAAAGATTTGACTTAGCAGCGAAACATAACCTCTGAATGCATTATTTTAGCACTAAAGGGATAACCATTAGGAAACCTTCAGGCTAACATCATCAGAGGTAAAAAGGACCAATGGAAAAATGTTAAGAAAGAGATCAGACTGACCAGGCGTGCATCTCATCCAAAATATAGCATCCAGCAGGAAGTAACTAACTGTACTTAATTGAGACTCCTCAGCCATTGACACCAAACTTGTAGGCCACCATCCAGCATTACAAAGAACATCAAACCTCTGTCTTAACAGAAACTTATCAGACACAATAAACCATGATTTACACCGTTCCACATGCAAGAAGGTACACCTCAGTGATGAGGAGTTCACCTGGTAATATGTCAGATTTGATCTTTTATTGGAGATTTAACATAGTTGTTTTAACTTCTTGATTCTCTCTTTCTTAAACCAATCTTTCCTTTATTTCTCATTTGAAAGGGGATGATAGAGTGAGGATGGATGAATTGTGGGGAGAGTGGAGGAGAGGTGGGCTGGACTGAGCAGAACATGGGTTCATTGGGGTCAGGGTGGGGGAGGGGTGAGTGGGAAGTTCTGGTTGCTTACCATGTCCCTTTGCTAATTGTATTGGTGCGTATGCCCATGTGATTGTGTGACAACATAATTGAGGGCGATGTTTATTGCAATGTTCCAGACAGTAACCCCTTTGGACAAATAGTTACCCCGTTGTGGGTGGCATGGTGGCACAGTGTTTAGCACTGCTGCCTCAGCGCCAGAGACCCGGGTTCAATTCCCACCTCAGGCGACTCTCTGTGTAGAGTTTGCACGTTCTCCCCGTGTCTGCATGGGTTTCCTACCAGTGCTCCGGTTTCCTCCCACAATCCAAAAATGTGCAGGTTAGATGAATTGGCCATGCTAAATTGCCCATAGTGTTAGGGGAATGGGTCTGGGTAGGTTTTGTTTCGGTGGGTCGGTGTGGACTGGTTGGGCAGAAGGGCCTGTTTCCACACAGTAAGTAATCTAATCTAATCTCTGTCCACCACTCCCCAGCCCTGCTAACCAGTTTCAGGGTGACTGGGGGTGAGGGAAGGCAATGAACAAACATTGGAGGGATTGGAATCGCTGATAAGCAGAGCCATGGCTAGGAGGGAGAGAAGGTGAGCAAACCTGGGATGAATGGGATAGGGGAAATGGATTGGTTGAGCTGGGGAGTGGCAGAGAGAGCTGGGGTAACTATGGGTCTGAAGGGGTTACTATCTGGAACAATGTGATAAGCATCACCCACAATGATGATGTCACACAGTCACATGGGCATACAAACAAACAGAATTAGCACAATACACTTGTGTGACTTGTATAATGTGCAGTACTTAAAAAGCATCTAATTGTTAATTTTATCTGACTCTCAAGATCCTCACAAGCTAGACCAAAGAGCTGGATGACTTCCATCAACCACAGACAACTGCAGACAGGCAGCTGTGATCATTCCGACTGGGAATGAGCAATGTGGGGAGCAGAAGCAGGCATCATGATCAGAGGAAAGCATGGAGCCAGGGTAATAGTGGAGAGTGACGCACATAACCAGGAGTGAGGGGCATGTGGGAGGCTGAGAGAATTAAAGGTGCAGGAGTGTTTTCAAGCTCATTTTGATTTAAAGGACTGTACTCCTGAACAGCCACAAATAAAGTAAGTAAAGCAAATAACCGTTAGTAGGTATAGGGCAATCAGCCTGAATTTCTACGCTGGTAGGTCCTGGCTGGGGCTATTAGCTTGAGTACCCCAGAGCCAATTCAGCAGAGCCACAAACTCTGGATTCAAGACTAATTCAGCTGCTGGGAAGCTACAGTCTAACACATCACTCTAAAGCATCAAACATCTCAGTGTTCACTGCTATAGGGACCTGTTTCCCTCAGCGCTCATACTTTCAGCAACTTTCCATGCAGAAAATTGAAAACCTTAAAATGAGCAAGGTGAGGTTGAAATAACGGCAGATGTTGTTCGAGGCCCCAGGACAGCAAATTAGAGCCTATTGTGTGATTTGCCACAGGAGATTTAACATTTTGGAATCGTCCTGCTAGCCAATGTTGTTACAGTGTTAATGGCTAAAATACATGGTGTGCTGCTTTTCACTCAATATCATGTAATTGAAATGCATTCACTCATGGCTGAATGGACATATTCAAAATGTACTATTGCTCTTGGTAGAAAGTTTTACAAGAGCGCCATGTGAAATACTGATACAGCATCCCTCTTAATGATTTTGCACTGACTTGCCATCTTGTTGAAGGTTTGATGTTAGTAGCTGAAAGAAGAATGGTAAAAAAACGTGCAAACACAAGGTCGTCTCTGCACCCCATCCAGCGATATTATTTTAACCCTGTGTGAAGTTTTATGTTGGTAGTACTAATGCACTATTGGCAGGATTTGAGTTATAGTTGAGTGTAATTGTGGTTGGAAAAGCTAATCATGAATTCAAATAAAGATTTTCTGGGCAAAACTTGACAGGAATATAAAAGGAAAGACAGCTCCAGCTGAACAGGGTTGAACATACGAGGCACTGAACTTCCTATGAGGATGAAGTTTCTGATTTACTTTTACTATATCCCATCCTTTTAGAAGCTGATTTAAGAAATATATCTGCAGATGAGAAAATGGCATGGACGTATAATGCTTTGAGATTTTAATTAACTTTAAATTATTGAGATAGGTGCATGCAGGAAAGCAAAAAAAATCTGTCAAGCAATGCTTTTAGTACCCCTTACAAATATAGAATACCAGTTTTAATATAACCAAGAGACATAAGCTGTGAATCTCTAATTTGAGCATTAATGAACTTAATGGGATGTAAAAGAATAATTCTTGTATTAATGGCATTTAAATCAACCTAATAGAGACCAAATGAGAAGCTTCCGGCAGGAAAATACAACTTACGGTATAATACTGAGAAACTTTGCTTGAAGCAATTTACTTTGAACCTCTGCTTGAACATTTTGCAGATTTTAATTAGGTCTTTATAAGAAAATGTGATACTTGTAAGAAAATGTGATACTTGTAATGTAAGGGTAGTGAGAAGGCTGACGTTTATGACCCTTATCGATCAGAGGGAGTACTGAGGGTTAGTGCATATGATATCATCATGCCTACTGCCTGGCGACTGGGCAAAGATATGTTTAACCGACTGCTTGTGATCATCATCAACATTGGCGGTCCTTCAGAGATGAGGATGACTCTCTTCCACTCTCAGGGTGAGTCCATAGGTTGTAGAGTCTGTTGCAGCTCCCACAGACTCGACCACACTTAGTGCAGAAGGTGGTTGCAGGAAAGGGTGGGTCGGCATTGGAGCAGCAGCATGCTCCTAACATTGTTTTTGCCAGGCTTTCACTTTTTGCAATGGAAAGTCTGGAGATGCCTGACACCTTCCCGGCTGCTCCTCCTCCAATTTGGATGGTCTTGGGACACAGATTCCCTGGTGTCAGTGGGAATGCTGCACTTTGCCATGAGGCCTTGAGAGTATCCCTGAAGCACTTCCTCTGTCCACCTGGGACTCACCTGTCATTTTGAAGCTGAGAGTAGAGCTTGTGATCACAAACAATTTGGACAATCAATAACTAGAAGTCCTTTCTCTGGATAGAAAGAGATGGTTTCTGATAGGAAACAATGGGGATGTATGCATGCAGTCAAAGGTCCCTTGAACTTATAGGAGGATAGGAATCAGCCTCTGAGGGGAGGTTATTGAACAGCTGATAGCATGTTAACAGAACATCAATAAATCTGCCAGATCACTGTGTGAAGAGAAAACAAACTCATGTAACTGATGTTCCTCGAGCAGCTTGGAAGGAATCAGAGACAAAAGGAGTTAGGGCCGTGCACATTCTGCAGTTGCATTCTAATTCCAGCTCAGGATAAAAGGGTTTCCTCTGTCACCTTTGGCCCTTCTACTGTTCAACTTAAACTGGCATCTGTTAATTCTCAAGAATGGGAGAGATTAGCTCCATTGACTCTATGTAGACCCCTGATGATTTTGAAAACTTCAATTAAGTCTCAAACTAACTGTTTCTCTCCAAGGAAAACAACCTCAGCTTACCAAATCTATCTGTGGAACTGTAATGCGACTTTACTGGAACTATTCTTGTGGATCTTTTCTGAATCCTAAATCTGTTGCTTTCATGTCCTTCCTAGAGCATGATGTGAAGAATTGAAAACAATATTCTCGCTGCGGCAGAACCAGGACAAAGGTTTCTATAAAGGTTCATCACAATCTTTTGGCTTTGTATTATCTCTGCCTTTGTTTATAAAACCCAACATCATGTTGCCTTATTAATCTTTTTCCCAACTTCAATAACATGTATACGCACAACTCCCTCTGTCCCAGCAATCTTTTAGAATTATACTCTTTATATTGCTTCTGTTTGTTCTTCCTATCAAAATGTATCACTTCACACTGCTCTGCATTAAATTTCATGAATTTCATGTGTCACTCATCCTATCAGCCTGTCTATCACTGTCCTTTTCATTATTCACAATACTTACAAATTCTAAGTCAACAGCAGGTGAAGATGTGTGCAGCATTGGGCGGCATGGTGGCCCAGTGGTTAGCACTGCTGCCTCACAGTACCAGAGACCTGGGTTCAATTCCCACCTTGGGCAACTGTCTGTGTGGAGTTTGCACTTCTCCCCATGTCTGTGTGGGGTTGCTCCGGTTTCCTCCCACAGTCACAAAGATGTGTAGATTAGGTGAATTGGCCATCCTAAATTGCCTGTAGTGTTAGGTGTAGGGGAATGGGTCTGGGTGGGTTGCTCTTCGGAGGGTCGGTGTGGACTTGTTGGGCCGAAGGGCCTGTTTCCACACGGTAAGTAATCTAATCTATGACCCCTCTCGGTTCGAGATCGGTCAAACGAATCAATGAATGTGATCTGTCCAAAAAGCAAGGGTCATTAGTTTATTGAATTAAGGTACCTTGACGCATTTCTATCTAGCAACACAGAGGTTAAGGCTTCTGTGTTCCGTGGTGAAGTTGCACAATTACATTTGAAAATTACACATTATTTATATGCTTTTTAATTACAAGAAAGACCAATCGCATATAATAAGGTGACATGATTTACAGCAAGTTAATCCAATGATATTTCCTGGGAAAGGGTTCTTAATTACAAGAAAAGTCCAATCAACTGGAATATGGTGAGATAATTGACAACAGGCTAATCCAATGGTGTTCCTTGGAAAAGAAATCTCATTTACATAAATTGTCATTCCATATATCAGTTCAAGGTTAGTTTGAATGGTCAAGTAATGTGTCAATATTCATTTTATGAAAACTCTTATTGTCCTCTTATCTTTGAATTTCAGCTTAATTCTGCAAACCAGCAGTACAGGTTGACAGGCCATTTTATAGCATTCTTTTAAATTGAGAAACCATTTTGTGGTAAATAAAAATCTACATACACTTGTTGCCTAAATTCAAAGTTTAGACCCTCACAGGTTTTGACATTGTGTCCTGTACCCAAACAGAAATTATTAATGTAAGCCAAGGAAAGCAATGTTACATTTTTGACTCCTGGGGAGCTTCACTGTATATCTACCTACAGTCTGAGAAACAATCTTACCCTGCTATTCTGTTTAATTGTCACTGAGTAAACATCAAAAGCCTTCAATAACAACAGAAAGTCAGAAGAGAACATAGTAAAATCATCTTTGGGGGTGGGAACTTTTAACAAAAAGGGAGAGAGGGCCATTGCAAACATATATTCCTCCCAGGGGTCCATTATTTTATATATTTGAACTATCTGAACCTTTTAATTAGATTCTCAGGTTTCCTCAACCTGTTCTGTTCTCAGTTCTATTATCCCAGAATTTGTCCTGTGCAATGAGATATCACAGAACAAGCAAAGTTCCAACAGTAGAAATTGTGTGTTCCTCTGCTCTGTTGTTGAATGAATTCAGCTATCCGTGTTTTGAGTGAAAGCTGACAACTTTCCATCTGGGCATATTTGCAAGACTGTTCCCAGTGCTTTAGCAGATAGTTTCAAAGTCATTGGGAAAATGCACTGTTTGACACAAATGTTCCATGTAACTGGATATCGCTGTAAGGGGCTTCGATGAGAATAACAAAAGAGAAACTTTTCCATCTAACAGGGAACATCAGTAACTCAAGAGAAGAGATGTTTCAAAGAAAGGGAGAGTGATGGAGGAGGAGAATGAGGATTCAAGATCAGGAGCAGGGATGGCTTGCTGCAATTGAATTGTGTGCAGTTCTGATCTCCTTATCACAGAAAGGATGATCTGGCTATAGAGAGAGTGCAACAAAAGTCTACCTGGCTGTTCCTGGGACGACAGAACTGACCTCTGAAGAGAGATTGGATTGGTTAGGATTATAATCACTGCAGTTTAGGGCTTTTTCCTATGGTGAATGAGTCCAAGCCAAGAGGGCAAAGGTTTAAGTTGAAAGAGGAAAGATTTTAAAAAAGAACTGAGGGCTAACGTTTTTATGTAGAGGGTGACACATGTATGAACAAGCTGCCAGAGGAAGTGGTGGCAGTGAGTACAATTACAACATTGCAAAGGCAGGAATAGGAAGGGAGGGATATGGCCCAAATGCTGGCAAATAGGACTCGGTCAGATTGGGATGTCTGGTCAATGTGGATGACATGTACCAAAGGGTCTGTTTCCATGTTGTATGACTCCATAACTCTACTAAACTGAAGGGCAGTTCAAAGGGACAGTTTAAAAGATTGAAGGGTCAGTGTAAAGGAGCTAAAGGGCAGTTCAGAGAGCTGAGGTGCTGTCTGGATGATCTGATTGCCCATTCAGAGGATCACAGGGGCATTAGTGAAAGGCAATGCGGAGGGACTAGGCACAATTCAGAGGAAGAGAGAGGCAGTACAAAGGAATTAATAGGCAGTGTGAAGAGGTGGGAGGGTAGTTCAGAGGAAGAGAGAGGCAATGTGGAGGAGTTAAAGGATAGTGTAGAGGATCTGTACTATACAGTGGCTCAGTGGTTAGCACTGCTGCCTCACAGTGCCTGAGACCCAGGTGTGATCCCATCCTCAGGCAATTGTCTATGTGGATATGCTCCTTGTGACTGTGTGTGTTTCCTACGTGTGATCTAATTTTCCCTTACAGTTCAAAAATGTGCAGGTTAGGTAAATTAGCCATAGGAAATGGGAAGCTACAGGGTTAGGCTGGAGGGGTGGGTCTGGGTGGAATGTTCTTCAGAAGGCTGATGTGAACTCAATGGGCTGAATGGCTTGCTTTCATACTGTCAGTGTTTTTTGATCTATTTTATGATTCTTGTAAGAATATAAGATATAGGAGCAAAGGTAGGCCATTCAGCCATTAAGTTGACTCCGCCATTCAATGAGATCATGGCTGATCCGATAATCTACAACTCCACTTTTGTGGCTTCACTCCATATTCCTTGATTCTGTTACTGATTAAACATCGGTGTGTCTCAGCCTTAAATATGCTTAACAAACCTGCCTCAACAGCCCTCTGCTATAAAAAATTTCACACATTCACTATCACCTGAGAGATGATATTCTTCTTCATCTTTGTCTTAAGTATGCAATTCCTTATTCTAAGACTCTGATCCCAAACTCTTTCACAAGAGGAAACAAGCTTTCCTGATTGACCCTGTCACATCCCTGAAGAAGCTTGGGTGTTCCAATGAGGTCACCTTTCAGTAGAACTCATTATGTCCACCAACAGACTGTGTGTGACAGCACAGAGGGTGGAACTCAACGTAACATGAACATCAGCCACTTCCGATCCATTACTTTATATAATATCACATTGCAAGACATTTCCCCACAGTTCTCTCAACATACATTCAGGTATATAACTATTCACCTTTAGCACTATCCCACCTCTCATCAAGTCTCTAACCCCAGGAGATCAGGTTATATAGATAATTTATCATTCATCTAGAATGCGCTTTCCTTGTCTTTGGAAGATTGGTTTGGCAACAAATCTGTGGATAGTTTGTCTTCTGAAGATTCTTTTATCTCTTGGAATTAGGGAAGGTGTGGGACCTGCTGGACCAAAGCTTCAGCAAGGGCAGCAACCAGTAAAAGGTAAACGAAAGCAGCCTGGAGCACAGCACCTCACTTTCCACTTGGGAACTCTACAGCCTTATGGACTCAATATCGAGTTCAACAACTTTAGGGTTGGAGCTGTCACATGTTCTTACCCCAACCTCCATGCACCAGACCTTGGTCCACTGTTACACACAACCTATTGTTAGCCACTAATAATCCCCATTAATAGCTATTCACCCCCTTAGCCTGATCGTTATCCACTCCTTTGTCTGTCCAACTGTTCCTTTGTCTCTTTGGTGTCTATCCCCACCTATCGTTTACTGTTTACCCCCTCCTTCCACCCTGTCTTCTATGTTAAAAACATTTTTTCTGACTTTTCATCAGTTCTGAGGAAGGGCCACTGGACCCAAAATATTAACTTTGATCTCACTCCACAGATGCCGCTAGACCTGCTGAGCTTTTCAAGCAATTTTTGTTTTTGTCAGTAGAATTACTCACTTAGTTTTCTTTACCATAGTCACATCTTGATTTTTGTCGGTTCCCAGTCCCAACCGTTGAGTCTTTGATTTCTTTGCAGGGTCACAGTTAAATATTTTCACCTCTCTTGTGCAGCTATTATTCTTGGTCTTCTTGAAGATCCACTTTCACTAATTTATATTCTGGATTAGAGTGGTGCTGGAAAAGCACAGCAGTTCAGGCAACATCTGAGGAGCAGGAAAATCAACATTTCGGGCAAAAGCCCTTCATCAAGAATATTCCTCGGATGCTGCCTCGGATGCTGCCTGAACTGCTGTGCTTTTCCAGCACCACTCTAATCAAGAATTTGGTTTTCAGCATCTGCAGTCATTGTTTTTACCTTTTCACTAATTTATAGCCTAACCACTCTGTGGCAGAACAATAGTCTGATGAAACTTGCTTGCCATCATTCTTCAATTCCAAATCGGGAAATCCCAGTCTTTGTTTCAGACATATTTATCGCAGTCTTTATTTCAGACATATTTCTTTGATAGCTTATTATTAATCTATTACCATTTCCACCAAAGAAATATTCTCCTGTACTTCCTTCCTTATTTCTCATCTTCATAATCTTAAAATATTGATTGAAAGCAGTTTGAAGTCCCATCTATTTAAAGAATTCAGCTTTAAGTTCTTATCCTTTCCTCTGAAATGAATTCTAACAACTGGATTAGTTCTGTTGCTTATCTCTGTGCACTCACAAAGCCAATGAGTTAATTCCTATGTCCAATGGCTAGTGTTGATTTTAAAATACTTAAGAGTGCCAATTTACATCTAGAAATCTTTAGTTTCTCTTGGGACCTCTTTTATATCATTTTCTGTCCATTATAAGGAAGTTTCCTTCAATTCATGACCTCAGGTAACTCATGCCATCATTGAGACACTGCAACTTCTTACATTTCATTCCCCTGTTAATATATAATGACTTCTTCTATAATGCGATGGTTGTATTCTTGTAGAACTCTGCTTTATAGAAAAATTGCACTTTTGAAACAATCCTCAAACTGTTGGCACTGTAATTGTATTACACCCAACAAATGTTTTAGAAGATCGCACTGTAGAAACAGCGTTCCCAATTCAAAAATTTTGTTACAGTGAATCCGCGTTGAAGAAACTTGCATTACAACAGAACGACCTGTATCACAATGTGATGGAATCCACACAAAGCTTCTCTCAATTTCCAAACTAAAGTTCCATAGGATAGTAGCAAAGACCCCAGTGAAATGGTGAATCTGCGAATTCTTCACTCAATAGATCTGTTGTGCTTGCAGTTCAGCAGACTCTTATATATATGTTTTTGAGTTTCGATAAATCTAGGACAATTTTGGTGTTCAGATGTCAATGTTCAATATGCTGGCACTTTCATTGATGCACAATAGATGATTCAAGCTTGAAGTGAATCTCGGCATTCTATATGTCACATTAGAGGGAGACAGCTCCTGATGCGCTTCAATATTGTTTGCCCCCTTGCTTCTTGATATCATTTAATAATTTTATACATATTCCAGAATGAAAGGTTTCTGTCATGTAGTACTCATGGAAGAAATTGATGTGTCCAAAGGGAAGATAGTAATCTCAAATAACTGCTACTTTGAACTGAATAAATTTGTAGTAAGCTGATAAGCTACCAAGCTCATCTCTGGACATTAATACTGTTTTGTCTCCAATGGCACAGAAGACATGACACTAACAGAAAAGCTAAATTCAAAATTTACTTGCAACATCCTCTAGCCACTTACATATGGTATAATAAATATACTTTCACAATTTAATGAAAAAGGAACTAAAGTCCCCTGAGAAACCCCGGAATGAACAGTAAAAAAAATGCCAGAGGATTTACTATTAACTTCAACACACGCAAAATAATTTGTGTGGAAATGAGATAACCACAAATATAGTTTTGTTAACGTGTTTATTAATGCACAGTCCAGACCCTGTCTATAGCTTGAGAGATGACAAATTGTTCCCCAAGGTTTTCCAGAGGATTGTCTATGTGTTGATAACAGAGAAAACAAGATCTCTTGTGTAACAACCATGCCAAAAATATACTAATCATCACAGATTCTGCCAAAACTTTAAAACATATGACTAATTTGTGAATTAACAGAAGCTTCGAAAGAAAATCAGGAAATATGAGGTTTCTATCCATTTATTTCCAGGATGTGAGCATTGCTGGGGAGGCCAGCATTTATTGCTCCTTCTTAATTGCCCTTGAAAAGGTGGTAGTGAGCGACCTTCTTGAGCTGTCACAGTCCATATGGTGTACTGTTGCTGTGGAGAGGAGTTCCTGTGATAATATTTATTCTGAGTAAGTAATTCTATCTCCTGTTTTAGTTTATATGAGTCTACCCTCACAGTGCCTCGAGAAATGAATCTTTCTAACTGTGTTACTGCCAGGAGAAAGTGAGGACTGCAGATGCTGGAGATCAGGGTCAAAGAGCGGGGTGCTGGAAAAGCACAGGCAGCATCTGAGGAGCAGGAGAATCACGTTTTGGTCTTCAGCCCTTCATTAGGTTGTCAGGATGATGTGAAATAATGGGTTAGCAGCACGAGTCTAAAGGATCACGGCACAATGGTGATGTAAAGCCACAGGGCTAGAAGAGCACTGCAGAGAACATGGTGAAGAATTCTGAGTTTGTGCAGATTTTTATTGTTTTTTGGATTCCCTTCAGTATGGAAACAGGCCATTTGGTCCAATAAGTCCACCCAGACCCATTCCCCTACCCTATATTTAGCCCAACCAATGCACCTAACACTATGGGCAATTTAGCATGGCCAATTCACCTAACCTGCATATCGTTGGACTGTGGGAGGAAACCAGAGCATCCAGAGGAAACCCACACAGACACAGGGAGAATGTGCAAAGGTCCACACAGACAGTTGGCCAAGGTAGAAATTGAGCCCAGGTCCCTGGCACTGTGAGGCAGCAGTGCTAACCACTGAGCCACTATGCCGCCCCTTGTGTATCTCTTACTGCGTATTATTTCCCTTATCGTTATTGTATGCATCCCATCAGATCCAGATAATTTTAAAGTATAACCAGCCCTTGTGGTACTTCCTCTTCATCAACTTCTAGCCCATTCAACTGCTTCCTCTTTAACTAAGACTTTTGTTGCCTTGTCTTTCTTGGGCATGTCAGATGTGAATTACCCATCATTTCTCCTAATCACATTTTGCATGTATATCATATACTCTTTTCCAATTTCCCCCATACTGGTTGTATGCGCTGTGATATTTTTCAGTTCTGGCAAATTGTTACCGGCCTGAGATGTGTGGCTGAATTTTCCCAGCCACATTGTACCAGGCTTGGAACTGGGAAAATAGAGGAGAGAATATGTAAGCAGGAGGTTATATTCTGCAAAGAAAGGGCTGTATCAATTGAATAGGCCACAGATGTAGTTCAGATAGATCTAAGAGAGGGATTTCCTCCAAGCTAATTGAAGCCCAAGTTTGGATACTGGTTGGGATGTACAACCCAACGAAAGCTCAGTGGGAGGGTTGAAGCTACAGGAGCAGCTACTCTCTGATTGGACGTAGAGCAATAGGCCTTCTCCATCTTTCTTCACGAGGACAGTGAGCTGGGAGATTGCCAATTAGAAGGATTCAGTTGTCAGTCTTGTTGATGGTAAATACAGGCTTGGAACCCTCACGGGCTCACAAAATCAGTGCCTTGATTCCTAGGGAAAGTCTAGCCATTCACTCTGTTTTTCTCTCTGGAGAAGTTGCCTGGGTATTTCCAGTATTTTTGTGTTTATATTTCAGATTTTCCAGCATAAGCATTATTTCTGATATTGTGACAAGTGATTATTCTTTCCCTTAACAGGTGCATAGGCTGAGGGTGTCAATCAAGTCAGTTCAGGGTGCTTTAGTCTGACTGAGATACTGGTTCATTAGGCACGGCTTTTACAACAAATATCAAAACTGTAGACAATGAATGACCGAAAATATAGTACAATGAATGACAAAGCTGATGAAGACAGTATAAAATCTCCTATACAGCTGAGAATAATATCAGATACTTCACTGAAATAAGTAGAAAGGTCAAAGAGTGAAGGCAGCAGATGAACTAGGGAAAACATTTCAAGCAGTGTGAGATGATCTATAGAGCCAAGCAATAATGGACTGACTTGCAGAATCAGGTTTGTTTCAGAATAATTCTGCAAATATTAAAATGAATGGAGCAAAGTCAATTCAGCGTCTTGTCATGAAATCAGGGCCAGTATATTGTTTAAAAATTTATGACTTATTGCATATTTCATGTGATAGCACTAAGTGTCCAAGTTCAAAAAGATGGACATTAATCTACTTTCTTAACTAGATTATATAAGTGGCCGAAGAAATTACATTAACTGATCCGCCGATTAAATAAATTTCATTGAACAACTTGAAGCTATGTTCCTCAGATTTAATTCTTAGAGATTGACCTGTATTATTAATTTGTAACAAAAATGTAGCCTTCAAGTAAATCAATTGGTAATCAGTTATCTAAATGCTGAAGATTGCATAATTAGGTTCATGAAGTAAGGCTGAGGAATATTCATGTCTGGGTTGCCCCTTATTGTGTCTCATGTATCTTGCTGAGCTTTGGGTGATTAAAATCAAACTGCCATTTAATAATTACTTATACTTACTGTATTCAGCCTACTCCACATTTTCTATTTCTGCCACATATCCCTAAATTCTCATCAGTTTCTAAAAATTACCACCGAATCTATAAAGTTGAGTAAATCCCTCACTCCTGCAGTTGGTATAGTAGAGTTTTGAATTTTAAACAGAAGTCTTTTCTTTCCAATTCAATGTGTACTTGGACATGCATTAAAGCCATAAAGAATAATCCAGAGAGATCGTTTTGAGTTAACCAAATTAAGGCATTAGTTTATTGTAAACTCACTTAAGTAAGGAATAATACATATTTAAAACATAAAAGCTCATTCCAAATTCTGCTATATATATATAGAAGCACAAACACACTAGCCTGCCAGTAAATAGATCAAGGTATAGAGTGAGGGGAGGTGGAACTGAAAAAAGAAATAGAGTTCATAGATAAAGAAATTATCTGTTCCAATGTTGACCTTAAGGTTCTGCATTTGTTGTGCAATAATCTCATCATACCACAAATCTTTTCTAGTCCAGTCCTTTCCAAGACTGGGTACTTGAAATTTCTTTTACATTTAATTTCTCCATCTCTGTAATGTATTCCACCTTGGAACAGAGATGAGTTCTCAGGTTGAGTTGTTATGTTCGATGGTATCAAATATCAATGCAGTTCAGAGCAGTTAGAGTGGCACGGTGGCTTAGTGGTTAGCACTGCTACCTCATAGCACCAGGGACGCAGGTCTGATTCCAGCCATGGGAAACTGTCTGTGTGGAGTTTGCACATTCTCTCTGTGTCAGCATGGGTTTCCTCCCACAGTCCAAAGATGTGCAAGCCAGGTGATTTGGCCATGCTAAATTGCCCATCGTGTTAGGTGCATTAGTCAGAGGGAAATGGACCTGCGTGAGTTATTCTTCGGAGGATCAGTGTGGACTTGTTGGGCTGAAGGGCCTGTTTCCTCACTGTAGGGAATCTAATCTAATCCTAAAAAAAAACCTCATCCACTTCTGATTAAAACTATTGAAGAATTTTGCTTGCATCATCTTTTCAGGAAGAAAGTTCCAATTGTGAGGAACAAAGCTCACTCACTTCAATAATTTCAGTCCGAGACAAGATCTGAATCTGTAGTGTCATTTATTTTACCCTTGTAAGAGGGTGTGGTGTCCACTGTCCACAAGGCAGGGCACACACACACTGAATTCAACTAATACATGATATTTATGTACTATGGTTCCTATTTTTTTATCCCATTGCTCCTCCCCGTTTACATCTTCCACTTCTCTAAGACCGGCACCCATTACTCCTGTTTATCTCTTGCCTTATCTGGCCATGTCTGTGACAAAATGCTTATTTCTGGCCTCATGAGGCCATTTGACCACATCCTGCTGTGGCCCGTTGTTAGGTATATCCTTTCTTCACCATTATCTACTCCCTCCATCTGTGCTTTCCCCAACCATACTGATCCTTATGACCTTTTAATTGGGGTTTGTTCCTGTGTTTCTGCAAAAGTGGGAAACAGATGCTTATAACTACTGCTTGTGCAAGCATATCTGGCTTAACCTACATCCTCACAGCATCTTATCTATTTGTCTGTAACATCTACCATTGTTTTGCAGTCACATTTCATTCTTGCATATAATTTTAGCTAATACAAAAACAATTATGTATTTCCTCCACATAATTTGCATTCTTGTTGACTCCACTCTTAGTTGAAACAATTACACACTGGTGTGAGTTCATTTACCTTGCATAAGTAATTATAATTGCAGAAGTAACACTACTTTACATATATCCCACACAATGATTCACGATCTCTGAGAGAAAGGTTTAGGCCTTGTCTCTGTTCTGAATGGTGACTCCTTGTTTTTAAATAGTATCCCAGTAATGCTATGAGGCATCCTGAACAAAAGTGATATGGCACCCTCACTACCCCAAGACTCCCAAAACTTCCAACCGATTCCAGTCAACTTGCCAAATGGATTTATCAATAAATAAACTACTAATGAATTAGTGCATGCGTAAAAACATCATAGACCTGATTAAAATGAGTACATTTAAAATTTCATGTGAGTATTGTTTTCCTGGTCACACACTTGCCTCTATGTCAACAAGGTCGTGGAATCAAATCCCCTTTTAAAATCTTCAGCATGTAATACAGACTGATACTGGAGCTCCATATGGAGAGAGTGTTGTATTGTCAGATGTGCTGTCTTTTGGTTGCAATGTTTAATGAAGGTCCCATCTGCTTTGTTGGAGGAATCAATCAAAACATCCTAAAGCAGTATTCAAAATGAATACTCTTTTGAATCAAACAGAATGTTTTTTCATATCGCTCGGCCAATATTTATCCTTGAACTGACACACCTTTGAAAAATAGATCATTGCTTGTGGGATCCTGCTGTTCACAAATTGCCTACCACAAGACTCTATATTACAACAGTACTTCCATCTCAAAAAAGGTAAGTCATTGCAAGGAGAAAAGTGATTTTTAGCTCTCTAATGCAAAGTGTTATCTAAATGGAAGTTCTTTCTTTATAACATGTTCGGAGAAAACCATCCTCCAAGGACTGTAAAATGAAGCATGGATGATTCTATGCCTACCATTAGGAGTTCTGATAGCCTGATCTGCCTGAGGAAAGTTAACAAGTAACCTGTACAGCTAACTGTCAGTGTTAAAATAGAATTGGCTCTAAATGCTGCATTACATTCAAGAGGGGTATAAGCAAGGATATGATGTGTTGCTAATTTTGTGTCCTGTGCATCATTAGCATAACGTCCTTTTTTAAAGATGTGCCAGCCATGCCCAGCATTGATCTACCTTGAGTAACTGCATCTTGCTGTACATCAGCCTTTCATTTCCTAGCTCAGCCTTGGATTGTAAAAGGTTGCTTCTAGTCACTAGCTTCAATAATGAGACTGAAACCCCAACCATGTGTTAGTGCAACAGGTGTCATAGCTACGATGCTTATCCATTTTATTTTACTTGAAGAGATGCAACCTAGGTCATGGGGAAGTGAGATCATTGTTCTCATCTATAATTCCACCTAATCAAATCTTACAGTGAGGTTAAATATTCTGGTTTTCATATATAATGAGTCTGTGGTGGATCCATTAGTGAGGATGATGGCTTTCATGTTTTCATGTAGCAGGTGGAGAATGTTGATGAATGGCCATGAGCAAATTTGATCCTTAATCCTTCCAAGTGACAGACTTATACCCTTCTGTGAAGTCAAAGGAGGCAATAGATCAAAGATGCTAGTTGGCTCTCTGCACTGTTCTTGGACCTTGTCAGCTTATGCCCGAAACGTTGATTCTCTTGCTCCTTGGATGCTGCCTGACCTGCTGCGCTTTTCCAGCAACACATTTTCAGCTCTGATCTCCAGCATCTGCAGTCCTCACTTTCTCCTTGTCTTGCTATGTCCACCATACCTCTTGGTGGACATAACCTGCATTGTAGAAGCCTTTCAGCCACTGGGGGAAGGTGACTGTGGGGAATTCTTACAATGACCTTCCCTGTGACAGACAGAAAGATACTTCCCTGTAGTTACCAACATTGATTTTATCTCCTTACTTCTTCACTAACGCATTGCACAACAAACCCAATATGTGCAGAGCTGTGGTCAAACAAGTCTGCATGCTCGCTCCAATGCTTTTTCTCACTGCAACATTCTATCCCACACCCACGAAACTTCCCATTGGACTGGAGCTTCTCTCCAAGACAAGTGGGCGGCACGGTGGCACAGTGGTTAGCACTGCTGCCTCACAGCGCCAGAGACCCGGGTTCAATTCCCGCCTCAGGCGACTGACTGTGTGGAGTTTGCACGTTCTCCCCGTGTCTGCGTGGGTTTCCTCCGGGTGCTCCGGTTTCCTCCCACAGTCCAAAGATGTGCAGGTCAGGTAAATTGGTCATGCTAAATTGCCCGTAGTGTTAGGTAAGGTGTAGATGTAGATTTAGGGGTATGGGTGGGTTACGCTTCGGCGGGGCGGTGTGAACTTGTTGGGCCGAAGGGCCTGTTTCCACACTGTAAGTAATCTAATCTAATCTAATCAGAAAAGTGTTCAACATGTTTATTCCATTCCAGAAACAAGACCATCCCAACTTCTGTCATTAAGCTGCAGTATGCATACACATAGTATCAACTGTATACTGAGAATCCGAGCTCCAAATCATCATCAATACATTCACAGAGGCGTCTGAAAGAATAGACCTCAGGTTAAACGTCCAGAGGACAAATATCCTTGACCATCTGTCCCCACCACTAAGCTCCAACTACCAAAAGTTAATTCTCATCTATGGTGGAGGCTGGTACAATTGCAACATTTAAGAGACAATTGGATGGGTATATGAATAGGAAAGGCTTGGAGGGATATGGGCCGGGTGCTGGCAGGTGGGACTAGATTGGGTTGGGATATCTGATCGGCATGGACGGGTTGGACCGAAGGGTCTGTTTCCATGCTGTACATCTCTATGATTCTATTAGATGCTGCCTTTCAATGAGGTAAGACATCAAGATTAAATGTAACATTGCCTTCACTGTTTTTTGGCCACCTGAGGAACAGAGTATCTGATGAAAAAACATCAAATCGGGAACTAAGCTCATGATCTATAGGGTATAAGTGCCACCTGCCCTTCTGTATGCAGCATGGACACTGTACAGGAGAGATGTCAAATAAGAAATATGACCAACAATACCTCTGCAAAATCCTGAAAATCCCATTCATAGCATAGGAGCTTTACTATCATAGTCTTCTCAAGGCCAACATGCCCAATATTTACCTTTGGCTACTGTGAATCAATGGCATTGAACAAGCCACCTTACTCATTCACATGCTTGCCAGAAGATTTTCCAAATAAGCTTTATCATGGCATGTAGTTACCAACAAGACAGAGAAAATGCTTCAAAGATGTTCTCAAAACCTCCCTGAAAAAAAAGCAACATGCCCACTAACTTGCCCAAACCACCAAAGTAGAGAAGGAACATCAGCAAAGATCTCAAGTTTCTCCTACAGGCCCAGGGATCGCCAAGAGCAAACAGCAGAATGAACATATGAAAACCCATGCATCACACCCATCCACGCCTCTCCAAACCTTACTACTTGTGGCAGGAGTGCAGATCTAGCATTAGATTGTTCCATCACTGCAGGACCTAGAGATCTGGAGTGGATAAATGTTATTCTCAGTCTTGAAGGACAGCCTAAGAAGAAGAATTGACCATGTTAAATTGCACATAATTTTAGGTGCATTGGTCAGGGGTAAGCATAGGGAAAGGCAAGGTGGGTTAGTCTTCGGAGGGTTGGTGTGGAT
This sequence comes from Chiloscyllium punctatum, assembly GCF_047496795.1. Lineage (NCBI taxonomy): Eukaryota > Metazoa > Chordata > Chondrichthyes > Orectolobiformes > Hemiscylliidae > Chiloscyllium > Chiloscyllium punctatum. The sequence continues at coordinate 126,625,048 of NC_092741.1, read as the reverse complement.
TTGTTGGGCTGAAGGGCCTGTTTCTATGCAGTAGGGAATCTAAGTAAAGAAAGCTTGTCTCCATACCCCTTGCATAAAACCTTACACCAAGTGTACACAACACCTTATGTCTCGAACTGAATGCTCACAAGTCACAATCATAAAATATCCCTGAGAATTGATGCGAGGAATTTTTCTGAAGTTTCTGGAGTTCCATTCTTCTTCTTGCTTCAAGTTACTTTGTGATTTCTAATGTTCTATAACTCCTTAAATTCAAGTATTTACTTATTTTAATATTATTGACGTTTTCCTGCAGGACACTGGTCAGCAATAAATGTTTAATAAAGAATCAGTTTACTTTGTCACATAAAAGTAAAGTCACTACTTACAGTGAGCCATTTAATAACTGTAAGCACATATAACCGAGTAAATGCTCATCCTACTTTATTAATTTAAGATTTTCAACAAAACCTAACTGAAGATTTCTCGACCAGGTAGCTTTTGTACAGAACAGCTGCTACTCTTTCTCCAAAGAACTGGTTTGTATTGGCCATATGGTATTATTACATTTTATACTCACTGTTTCAATATCCAAAAAAAATGACTGCAGATGTTAGTTGAGTTACCTGTGAGTCAGAGAGGGGCCATCTGTGGTTAATTCTTCTAAGCTGTCAAATTACTGGTTGGAGGAGGTGACTTCTCAGAATTATAGCTTGTTAGAGTTATTTACAGAAGAAGACAAGAATTTTAAAAAATAAAAGTAGGAATAGACCATTGATTTATTGAATGTGATCCACCATTCCAAATTGTTTCTACTTTTCCATCCTAACCCCTTCCACAAGCCTTCCGTGGTACATAATTCCAAAATTCACCACCTTCTGACTGAAGGAATTTCTTCTCTTTCAGTCCTAAATAGCCAACTCCTTATCTTGGAATTATGACCCTTCATCTTAGCCTCACAAGCAAGTGCAACAGCCTCTGAGCATCTACAGTGTGAACACCTCTAAGAATTCGATATATTTATTTCTAAGTTTAGGGAATATAGGCCCATTCTAATTAAATTTAGCTAGGGTTGTAAGCATAACTGGCTGATAATGGGTAAAGGTATTATATTGTCAGGTTCCAACATTACATATATATAGATTGGGATATGAAACTAGTTCATGAAAGATGGCTCATCATAGGTATTTTTTCTTTGCAGCAGTATGCCCTGGAACCAAGATTTAGTTACGAGAAATAAACCAAATTTAATTAACAGTCTAATGATGCATTTAACTATATCCCACAATGATCAAGATATAGCCAAGGTGATGTAATGTTCAGAAGGGAAAATGAAATCAGGTAAAAGATCTCAGATGTTGGGAAGGTGATTAAAGTGCACTGAGAAAGAGACTGCCTATAGCTAAAGTGATAAGTATGACCATGTAAATAAATTTAAGAGAATGATAGACATGTTGAATAATTATTTTGCGCAAATATATCCAGTAGATGCGAGAGATATAAGCTGGACATTATAAAGACATTATTGTTGAATGAGGGTGAGTGACTCAACAGAATTGGCATAAACAAAATAATATTAATGAATAAATAAATGACACTAAAGAATTATAAATCTCAAGTGTCAGATAGTTTCCATTCCAAAATGTAAATGGAGTAATTGAGAACAAAGTCTAAATTATGGTTAAATCTTGGTGAACCTGTTGGAATTTTTTGAAGAGTCAATTGAAGTAATAGACAGGGAATGTGGAGGGTTATTATTTCAGAAATTGGTTAAGTGGCAGGTGGCAGAGAGTAGGGATGATAGGCAGGTGCTCCATCTAACAAGCTGTGACCCAGGGTGTTTGGCCAAGGTTTATAATGTGGCCTCAATTCCCATATTTATTGAAGACTTACATGAAGTAATACAAATTACGTATAGAAGTTTGCCAATGATGCCAAGAACAGTGATATTGATATGTAAAATTGTGAAGAGATATTGGTAGATTTAAAAAATGGGCAAAACTATTGACAAGTGATTTAACAAAAGCACATGAGAACTAGGACAGGCAGAGGTTCATGAAAAATTAACCCAAGTACAACCCATGAGGGAGACTAGCTAACGTCTTCACACAGGAGAGAATGATTTAAATTATAATTTTGATCCGGAATGTTTATTTGTGGTAACTTTTGTTTCAGCATTATGGCTGAAATAGTGAGAATAGTGAATAATAGAGGAGAGGTAAGCTGGGGGATAGTAACTGAATTCAGAATTGGTGTTGTGGTCTCTGACGTTTCCCTTGGATGAGTTCTTCATGGATAGACTGGTCAGAAGTGATCATTGAGGCTGCTTCTTTTCTTTTTCATCATCTTCCTTCTCTTGCTCCATCTCTTCAACTGCTTATTGCATACTTGGTGGCAAGCACTTGGTGTCAATTTCTACAAGGATTCTCCTGAATGATACTGGAAGATAAACATTGTTTAAGCAGTATTGCTGCAGAAAATCATTGCAGTATCTGAGACACCACTGTCTGAAAACTACTTCTTAGCAGAATGAGTCATTTCTTATTAAAAGCAATTCAGGCTTGTTACTCCCATGAACCTCCCACCACTATCCCCATTGTCAACAGTCATTAGGATCAGCAAGTTAAAGGGAGCCTCACCATAATTAATCCCTCCTTCAGAAAGCTTGGGGACTGGGTCTCCTGTCTTCTTATACTGGTCCTAGACTATGTTATTTTCTCTCTGGTTCAATCATGACTCAGTTGATAGCATTCTGAATTATAAGATTGAGTGTTTAAAACTGACTTCAGGATTTTTTTTGATTTATTGTCACGTGTACCAAAGTACAGTGAAAAGCTTTGTTTACAAGCAGTGAAGGCAAGGGTGTAGAGACCAAAGGATTTAGACAGAAGCATACAGGTTACATTGCACAGGGCGTAGAAGAGAGATTGATATATATACTGCAGTGCATAATTATGATTCCTATCTGTAACACTAGAGGATAATGACCACCTGGAATTTAAATACATATGTTTTCTTAGGTCCAGTGGGTGACTAGTGACACAAAGTTGGTGTGTGTAAAATTATAAAATGGGGGAAGAATATGTTGTCCCTTTAAAAGATTTTTTTAATGGTTTGAGTTAAACTAGATGTCTGAACAGCAGCTTAAAGTGCAAGTGCAGAGAACGCAGCCAAACTGAAACATGTTGTGTCGAATGGCCAAGCAGAATTTTTACCAAGACAATAGATCTTTTCATATTTAGCCAATTAATTTAAACCAGGCTCTTAGAAACTAACAAACAATTAAATTTAAATCTGATGATTTTGACTACCTAGAATCAATTATATTGTAAGAAATAAATAGGTCATCAAGGGTATAATAGATGCGAGAATTTGGAAAATTGTTGAGAGCCAATTGCCATCTGCCAAGAGATAATAATTTTCAGTTCCCAGAGAAAGCACCATCTTATTAATAAAGGTCCCATGGCTACTATTTCAGACAGCAGGATCCACAGAAAGAACAATCCTGACACAAAAATTTGACAGAGAGGCAGTCCTGAAAGAAGTTCAGCGGAGAGGGTGCAGAGCATTTCAGAAATCGTATCCTCGCTGTAATTTTGCTTGTTTTGTTATATAAGTGGGACTTATATTTATTGAAACAGCAAACCATTAGGATTTTTATTTTATTAGGTAATAATTAATAGTTAGAGAGGCGTTATTCAGTTTGTTAGTGGTTACATTAATTTGTTCACTGTTGGAGTTAGATAAATAAATTGTTACTTGTTGATTATGGACTGAGTGAAATGATTTCATTTCATTCAACCACCTCTTTGTAACAGATTGGGGGCGATGGTGAGAAGTAGGTTTTAACACTTTTCACACTTTTTTAAACTGACTATGAGGCAAGGTGATCCTCTTTGGGTGTTTCAGTTTTAGTTATCAAAGGTGGGTGGATCTCTACTTCATAATACTAGCATCATCCCCTTCATGAAATGGCAAATGTTGCAGGTTTCCCATTGCAATCACATCTAAAATATATTCACTGTTGTCTCCTTGGTGATCACCATCCTCTAGTGTTACAGATGGGAATCAAGATAAACAGCAGATGGAATTTTATCTGTAAAAATGCAAGATGATGCATTTTGGAAGATTACACTCAGGAGTGAATTATACAATAAATGGCAGAATCCTTATGAGCATTGACATATGGAGGCATCTGGACATACAGGTCCACTGGTCCCTGAAAGCCGCAACACAGGTGGATCAGGTGTCAAGAAGGCATACGCTGAGACATCAAGTATAAAGGTTGACAAGTTATGTTATAGCTGTATAAAACTTCAGTTTGGCTACATTTGGAATATTGCTTGCAGTTCTGGTCACCACACTACCAGAAGGACGTGGATACTTTGGAGAGAATGCAGAGAAGGTTGACCAGGATGTTTCTTGGACTGGAGGATGTAAGTTATGAGGAGTGGTTGGATAAGTTCAGATTGTTTTCACTGGAAACACTGAGGCTGAAGGGCAACTTATTAGAGGTCTACAAAAGTATGAGAGACATAGATAGGGTGGATAATCAAAGGCTTTTTCCTGGGTGGATAGATCAACTGCAAGAGGGCACAGATTCAAAGATGGACGGTCAAAGTTTAGAGGAGAAGTGCAGGAAAATATTTTTGCACAGAGGGTGGTGGGTCCTGAGAACCTGCTGCCAGTGAGGTGGTGAAAGCAGGGCATTAGTCACATTTAAGACATATCTTGATAGATGCATGAAACGGAGATGAACAGAGGGATAAAACCCCACCTGTGCAATATGTAACAGGTCTAAGTAAGGATTAGGAATTGGCGCAGACTTGGTGGGCCACATTCCCTGTTCCTGTGCTGTACTGTATTTTTTATTCTTGATGTGCCTTTGGAATTCCTTTTATATCAGCTGTCAATCTCTTTTAATATTCCAACTTGGCTTCCCTCATTTGTTTTAGAACTACCGCTCTGAACCTTCCATTTTCAGCTAGGTCTTCAAATTATATTTCCTAATTGAGATCTGTTATCAGCATACTATTTCATTTTTATCATAATTTCTTCTTCTTTTGCAAATGGGACTAGATTAATTGAGGATATCTGGTCGGCATGGACGAGTTGGACCGAAGGGTCTGCTTCCATGCTGTACAGCTCTCTGACTCTATGACTCTTTTATCTTCCAGCTTGTGTACCTTATATATTCTTTTCAAAGGGCCATATCTTGACTCTTCTGAACCATTTCCTCTTTGAAGCTAGCCTGTTGTTTAGTTACTGTTTCTTCTGCCAAACTTCAACACCAATTTATTTAATATAGAACTATTCTTAATGTGTTAAAATTTAGCTTTTTGCCATTTAAATATTCTTACTCTGGATAATCACTATGGACCACACACACACACACACACACACACACACACAAGGATTGGTGAAACAATAATTATTTATCTGAAGATAGGACAATACACAGTTAATGATAACTGGGAGCTAAGTGTATGAAAGCCAATCTCAACTCCTGTGGTTTCAGAGTGCTAAGTCATGAGAAGAATAAATCATAACCTATTCATTTATGTAATGTTTGTCAGCAGTTTAACCTATGTTCCTTCAAAGGTGTATGTTATCAGATATCCACATCCCCTTTATTATAATCTAAGGTTTGCCCTTAAAGGATCAAATTACTTACATAACAGCAAAACAAAGTAACTTTGTGCTTGTATGTACTTTAACACAAAGAAGCAATCTCTGAAACATGTTGACAGTTTACTTATCTGTCCAGCTTTGATTTATGGTGATCTTTGCTGGAGGTTGCTGCACCTTTTCAGAATGCTGGTTAAGGATGCTTTGCTTGTGTTACATCTTTCACCATGTCCTAGTCGCAACGCAATTACTTTTGGTGTTTCCAGTTGCAATATCGTTCTGAATTGGTATCTGTTGCACGGTCATACATTTGGAATTTGTACTTTAACAGTCTTGCTTCTTGCCATATGCTGATAGTTTCTGCTAAATTCCAGATATCATCAGTTGGGTATTGCCCTTAAATTTTCTGTGGAGAAAGTGAGGACTGCAGATGCTGGAGATCAGAGCTAAAAAATGTGATGCTGGAAAAGCGCAGCAGGTCAGGCAACATCCAAGGAGCAGGAGAATCGACATTTCAGGCATAAGCCCTTCTTCAGGAATCTGATCCCTGAAGAAGGGCTTATGCCCGAAATGTTGATTCTCCTGCTTCTTGGATGTTGCCTGACCTGCTGCGCTTTTCCAGCAACACATTTTTCAGCTCAAATTTTCTGTCCAATGTTCAGGTTGGGTAATTCATTACATCCCTGGTTATTGAATTGTGAGTTACCTTACCTCTGGCAGTGTCAATGAGTAATGACCTGGGTAAGTATGTCCACACTTTTCTGCTAAATAAAAATTCCCTGGAAGAAATACTGTTCGCACTGAGTGAGTGACTCTAAGTTGGTGCTTTGTTTGACAGCACTTCATGATTAGAGATTTTATGATTTGGACCTTATATTACATTGGATCTGGAATAATGGAGTGATGAACATGTGAATGAGCAGTAGAGTAGGCTATTCAGCCCCTCAAGCTCACTCTACTATTCAATAAGATTATAGCAGATCTGATTGTAACTTAGAAGCCACATTCTCCTCCACCCTGATAACTTTGACATGATTGATTAACATGAGTCTATCTATCTCTACCTTGAAAATATTTAAGGGTTCTGTTTCTGCCACTTTTCAGGAAGAGAGTTCCAAATCTCAATGCTCTGAGAGAAAAAAAATCACTTAGTTTCTCTTTTAAACTGGTGATCCCTCATTTTTAGTTCTAGGTTCTTGCAGGAATTATGAAAAAAATGAGAGGAATTATGCCTGTCAATTCCCCTCAAGATCTTACATGAATCAATTAAGCCACCATTTACTCTTCTAAACTTTTGACCCTCTTACTAATCAAGAACCTGTCTATCTCTGTCTTAAATGCACACAATGAATTGGCCTCCACAGTCTTCTGCATCAATGAATTCCATAGATTCACTACTCTCTGGCTGAAGTAATTCTTCCTAACCATAGTTCTAAAGGGCTGTTCTTTCTTTCTGAGGCTATGCCCTCAGGTCCTAGTCTCCCCAACTAGTGGAAACATTTTCTCCATATCCACTCTATCTCAGGCCTCGCAGTATCCTCTAAGTTTTAGTTAGCTCCTCCTCATCCTTCTAAACTCCATCAAATCCATAACCTTTGATAGCTTCTCATGTGACCAGTCCTTCATTCCCATGATCATTCTTTTGAACATCCTGTGGAACTCCTTCAAGGCCAGCACATCCTTTCTGAGATACTGTGGAGTATCTCAGAAGGCAATAGTAGTTCTTTCTGGTTGCTAGGCACTAAAATTTAAAATCAAGAGTGTGGTGCTGGAAAAGCACAGCCTGTCAGGCAGCATTCAAGGAGCAGGAGAATCAATGTTTTGAGCATAAGCTTACTTCATGGATGCTGCCTGACCTGCTGTGTTTTTCCAATACCACACTCTCGGCTCTGACCTCCAGCATCAGCAGCCATGGCTTTCTCTCACTAAAATTTAAAATGCCTCACAGTCTTTAACAGCCTTTTCAGTATCTTAACTCCTGGCCAATATACCATCTGTCTGGTGTATCTTCTGATATGACCAATTTCCATGTTTGCTTGGAGTAACGGTTGGAAGATTACAGGTCAAAAGTACCCTGGGACGATAACTTGCTTTCAATTAAAGTTGGCATCTTGAGATGTTCCAAGTTCATCTCTATACAGCCTAAACAATCTTATCGCTCTAGAACATCTTGAAGAATCTAGCTATCTGTCATTCATTGTTTTCTATTGGACAAGATCATGGGATGTTTGTTGCTGTAGTTAGTTGGCTTTTAGATTAACTGAAATATATGAAGTCAATATGTGGAGTATTTTCTATTTTAATATGCATGGGACCCAGTTGCAGAGCTAGACTGCAGGTTATGATGGTATACAGCTTAGGGTGTTAGATATGATCTATATTTCGATCAGTAGATGCTGTAAACATAGTAGTGCACTTATTGGAGGTTTGCTCCAGAACATTTCAAGCAGTTTCCACAACAGGCTTCAATAAGTAGGCATGGAACTACTGGTTGCCAAATTCCGATCCTAAAATTTTGCATTTTGTATATGAATAATTAGCTTGTGCAGTGGATACATTCTTGGAAGCAAAATCAATAGATCTCCCTATCTGGAAAGGCATACCACAAGTCATCTTTGAGATGCATCAGCCCATATGTAGCCTCCTCAATCTGGTAATAAAACTGAAAACTTGATGACTCTTTGAATAATTACTTTTTTAAAGTTATTAAAAGCATGTTATACTATTCCTGCTGAACAGATGTACTTCTTTCATCAGAGATTCAGACAGAAGTTCAAAGAGATGAGGCTTGCTAAGCAAAGTTAGGTGTATAGGATGCAAGACAATAAAACGACAGAGGCAGCATTGCCCATCCTCTTTGTCTCATGGCATGGGCATTGCACTGAATCGACTGGCTTGTTAAGGTCAAGACAAATGCTTATGCTGCTTTGAAGATAAATTTCTATTAAGCACAGGACCTTTTCATAAAAAAGCCCAAATTATACCATTTGAAAATAATATCTCCTAAAAGGAGTCCAAAAAACTATCATCTCCTCGGAATTGTACTCCAAATGCTCTGACCAGACTATTCTTCATGTCATGTTTTGAGAAAAATTTAGCATTAGAGTGATTGAGTTATACAGCACGGAAACAGACCCTTTGGTCCAACCCATCCATGCCGACCTTATGTCCTAAATTAATTGAGTCCCATTTGACAGCACTTGGCCCATATCCCTCCAAACCCTTCCTATTCATAAACCCATCCAGATGCCTTTTAAATGCTGTAATTGTACCAGCCTCCATCACTTCCTCTGGCAGCTCATCCCATAACGCCACCCTCTGCATGAAAAAGTTGCTCCTTAGGTCCCTGTTATATCTTTCCCCACTCACCCTAAATCCATGCCCTCTTGTTCTGGACTCTCCCACACCAGGGAAAAGACCTATATTTCTACCCTATCCATGCCCCTCAAGATTTTATAAACCTCTATAAGGTCACCCATCAGCCTCTAATGCTCCAGAGAAAATAGCACCAGCCTATTCAGCCTCTCCCTATAGCTTAACTCTGGCAACATCCTTGTAAATCTTTTCTGAACCCTTTCAATTTTCGCAACATCCATCTGATAGGAGGGATACCAGAATTGCACAAAATATTCCAAAAATGGCCGAAACAATGTTCTTTGGGTTCGGCTCTTTGGGTGTGAGTATTTTGTGAGGACATTGTTTGAGAGTCATACTCAGATGCTCTGGCTCCAAGCACATTCATGGACAACCACTATTCTCGAAGATATTTGTGATAGAGCAAAACCAATTTATGTGGTGTTGGATATTTTGCACTATGCCATATCTCTCCATCTTATCCAATTTGACTTTCATCTTGTTCTGGATGTGAATACAATACACATGCAGTGTACTGATCATCTGCATAGAGATGTAATACTGTGTCACCCTTGAAACTTCCAATTCCAATCACCCCATCAGGTGTAGCATGATAGGACAGATACTGAGGTGATCAAGTTATCATTGGATTCTTATCTTCATCCTTGCTATAGGAACGATGTCATTCAACTGGGAAGGGTGCAAAAAAGATTTATGAGGATGTTACTGAGACTGGAAAGTTTGAGTTATAAAGTGAGGTTGGAGAGGCTGTGACATTTTCCCTTGGAGCATTGGAGGCCAAAGCATAGATAAAGTGAATAGTCAAGGTCATTTCCTGGGTTTGGGGAGTCCAACACTAAAGGGAATAGGTTTAAGATAAGAGGGGAAGGATTTAAAAGGGACCTGAGGGAAACTTTTTCACACACAGGGTTATGGAACTAGCTGCCAGAGGAAATGGTACAGGTGAGACAATACATTTAAAAGATGTTTGGATATGCACAAACTTCACAATAGATACGAATTGAGCTCTCCCAGGTTTGAACAGCTTATCAGGACCAGATGCCTATTTCCAGAATGAAGGTATGGTGCATAGAATCCATACAAAGCAATGGCACGATTTACATAATGTGATGGTTAATAAACATTCATTTTCACACCATATGTTTTCATTCTGTTACATTCTGTGAAGGATTAAGACACTTGAATCTTCTGAAACACCAGCTGCCACCATCTTATATTCCTCTGTAAGTCGTCAATATTCCAATTACACACAAGGATCACTGTAATAATAATGCAGAATCTTTACTTGCAGTTAAGATAATACATAAATAATATCAATTGGGAGATAAGCACAGTATTAAATCCATAGATCCCGACTCTGCAGAAGGAGGCCATTTGACCCATCAAGTCCTGTACTAACCCTCCAAGGAGAAACCTACCAAGACCCAGGCCCTAACTATGACCACCACAGAAGTCACAGAGTAATAAAGATATACAGCACAGAAACAGACCCTTCAGTCCAACTCATCCATGCCGATCAGATATCCCAACCCAACCTAGTCCCACTTGGCCCATATCCCTCCAAACCCTTCCTATTCCCATACCCAGCCAGATGCCTTTTAAATGTTGCAATGGTACCAGCCTCCACCACTTCCTCTGGCAGCTCATTCCATACACTCAGCACCCTCTGTGTGAAAAAAATTGCCCCTTAGGTCTCTTTTATATCTTTCCCCTCTCACCCTAAACCTATGCCCTCTAGTTCTGGACTCCCCGACCCCAGGGAAAAGTTTTTGTCCGTTTATCCTATTTGTCTATGCCCCTCATGATTTTATAAACCACTATAAGGTAATCCTTATACACATGGAGATTAGAATCAAGATTAGAGTGGCACTGGAAATGTACAGGATTCTGCAGCATCCGAGGAGCAGGAAAATCGACGTTTCAGGCAGGAGCCATTCATCAGGAAGCTGTGTATTTGTATTGTATTCACATCCAGAACAAGATGAAAGTCAAATTGGATAAGATGGAGAGATATGGCATAGTGCAAAATATCCAACACCACATATCCACAGCCTCCAATGCTCCAGGGAAAACAGCCCCAGCCTATTCAAGATTAGAGTGGTGCTGGAAATACACAGCTTCCTGATGAATGGCTCCTGCCTGAAACGTCGATTTTCCTGATCCTCGGATGCTGCAGAATCCTGTACATTTCCAGTGCCACTCTAATCTTGATTCTAATCTCCAGCATTTGCAGTCCTCACTTTCGCCCAGCCTATTCAGCCTCTCCCTATAGCTCAAACCCTCCAACTCTGACAATATCCTTGTAAATCTTTTCTGAACACTTTCAAGTTTCACAACATCCTTCCGATAGGACTGAACTCTTCAATTCCTCTTCTACACACCCTTCTACCCCTCTCCTTGCTCCATCTCCTACTTATTACATCTTCTGCCTGCACTCCTCTCCGTCTTGTCTCTATATCCCACTTTTCACCTCTCCTATTCACTCCGTCTCCCATTTGCCCCTCTCACTCATCCCCTCTCTTTCAATACAGGTTTATAATCATGTATTTAAGCTTATGTAACAAGTGTCTACAGACTAGCAAAATCAGGTCTCTGCCAAATACAGGAAATCCAGTATTTTATACATAACTAGTCAAATATACAGTTCATTATTCAAATTATAATCTTATCTGAACATAATCTCATAAAAAACATTATCTGCAGTCCTAGGTATAGATATTTTACTCACTCAAGCTGAGATTCCTATGGGTGTGGCGTGCAGCTAATTCTGGTAGCTGTTTTGTTGTTGGTTGATTCACGGATGAGGACTTTGCTGGTAAGCCCAGCCGTTTTTGCCCATCCATAATTGCCTAAAGGGTAAGAGCCAACCACATTGCCGTGGGTCTGGGGTCACGTGTAGGATGGCAGTTTCCTTCCCTAAAGGATATCAGTGAACCAGATGTGTTTTTCTCAATAGTCGACAATGGATTTAAGGTCAGTATTAAAATCTTAATTCCAGATTTTTTATTCTTGAATTCGAAGTAAATCTGCACAGTTACTGCAATTGTTGTTCAAATTCATATATTGTTGGACATTGGAGTGTGTCTGGGAAAATTAACAAACAGTGAAATTCACAACTGATCTTGGGAGAGGTCACAGCACAGAAATTGAATATTTTAAGCGTGTCCTTACAGAAAGTCTGCAGTAGTGAGTAGAGTGGATTCTTTCTTGATTATATGTCATATTGAGGTACGTCTCTTGATTAAACTTAAAAATATAAGCCATAAGTATTCATTTAACCTGGAGCAGTGTTTTGTAGAGGAATAAGACAGTGCTATTTTCTGGGTCTGTAGATTGAAAGAAGCAAAATAACCTTTAGTAGAGTGATATATCCTTCCTGTCGCATATGGGAGTTTAGGGAGAGTTTATGTGTTACTCATGATTATATCTGAAATAAATGCCATTGGTTGCGAATCCTATCAAATCGAATGGATCAGTTGGAGAGATAGTTAGAGGCAATGAGGAATTTACAAGAGCAAGGGGAAGTAATGGACAGCAGTTATAGGAAGGGGGTAAATTTGCAGATGCAGCCACATAGAAGGGTTAACTCCAGGAAAAGTAAGAGAAGTAGGCAGGTAGTGCAGGAGTCTTCTATGGCTATCCTCATTTGAAACAAGTATGCTGTTTTGGAAAATGTAGGAGGTGATGGATTCTCAGGGGAATGTAGCACGAACAGCCAAGTTTGAGACTGGCTCTAATGCAATGACGGGTACATCGGGTTCCAAGAGATCAATTGTGTTAGGGGACTCTCTAGTCAGAGATACAGACAGATGTTTCTGTGGCCAACAGTGAAAAAGCAGAATGGTGTGTTGCTTCCCCAGTGCCAGGATCAAGGATGCCTCAGAGATGGTGCAGAATGTTCTCAAGGGGGTGAGGGGCCAGCAAGAGGTCATTGTGCACATTTGAACCAGTGACATAGGAAGGGAACAGGTTGAGATTCTGAAGGGAGATTACAGAGAGTTAGGCAGGAATTTAGAAAGGTTGTCCTCGAGAGTAGTAATATCGGGATTACACCCAGTGCTACAAGCTAGTGAGGGCAGGAACGTAGAGCCTTTGTGTGGAGCTGCAGGAGATGGGGGAGTTACTAAATTAGTATTTTGCAGCATTATTTACTGTGGAAAAGGACATGGAAATAGATGGTGACAGCTTGAAAAATGTCCATAAGACAGAGGAGGAAGTGCCGGATGTCTTGAAATGCATAAAAGTGGATAAATCCCCAGGACCTGAACAGGTGTACCCTAGAACTCTGTGGGAAGCTAGGGAAGAGTTTGCTGGGCCTCTTGCTGAGGTATTTGTATCATCGATAGTTACAGGTGAGGTGCCGGAAGACTGGAGGTTGGCAAACGTGGTGCCACTGTTTAAGAAGGATGGTAAGGACAAGCCAAGGAACTATAGACCTGTGAGCCTAATGTTGTTGGTGGGCAAGATGTTGGAGGGAATCCTGAGAGACAGGATGTATATGTGTACTTGGAAAGGCAAGGACTGGTTAGGGATAGTCAACACGGCTTTGTGCGTGGGAAATCATGTCTCACAAATTTGACTGAGTTTTTTGAAGAAGTAACAAAGAGTATTGATAAGGGCAGAGCGGTAGACGTGATCTATATGGACTTCTGTAAAGTGTTTGACAAGGTTCCCCATGGGAGACTGGTTAGCAAGGTTAGATCTCATGGAATACAGGAAGAACTAGCCATTTGGTTACAGGACTGGCTCAAAGGTAGAAGACAGAGTGTGGCAGTGGAGGGTTGTTTTTCAGACTGGAGGCCTGTGACCAGTGGAGTGCCACAAGGATTAGTGCTGGGTCCACTACATTTCATCATTTACATAAATGATTTGGATGTGAGCCTAAGATGTGCAGTTAGTGAGTTTGCAGATGACACCAAAATTGGTGGTGTAGTGGACAGCGAAAAGGGTTACCTCAGATTACATCTTGACCAGATGGGCCAATGGTCTGAGAAGTGGCAGATTGAGTTTAATTTAGAAAAATGCGAGGTGCTGCATTTTGGGAAAGCAAATCTTAGCAGGACTTATACACTTAATGGTAAGGTCATGTGCAGTGTTGCTGAACAAAGAGACCTTGGAGTGCAGGTTCATAGCTCCTTGAAAGTGAAGTCGCAGGTAGATAGGATAGTGATGAAGGTGATATACTTTCCTATATTAAGTACAGGAGTTGGGAGGTCATATTGTGGCTGTACAGGACATTGGTTCGGTCACTGTTGGAATATTGTGAGAAATTCTGGTCTCCTTCCTATCAGAAAGATGTTGTAAAACTTGAAAGGGCTCAGAAAAGATTTACAAGGATGTTGCCAGGATTGGAGGATTTGAGCTATAGGGCAAGGTTGAATAGGCTGGGGCTGTTTTCTCTGGAACATCAGAGGCTGAGAGGTAACCTTATAGAGGTTTATAAAATTATGATGGGCATGAATAGGATAAATAGACAAAGTGGGTGAGTCCAGCACTAGAGGGCATAGGTTTAGTGTGAGAGGGGAAAGATATAAAAGAGACCTAAGAGGCAACTTTTTCATGTGAAGTTTGGTACATGTATGGAATGAGCTGCCAGAGGAAGTGATGGAGGCTGGCACCATTGCAGCATTTAAAAGGCATCTGGTTGGGAATATAAATAGGAAGGGTGTGGAGGGATATGAGCCGGGTGCTGGGTTATCGAGTCAGCATGGACAAGTTGGACCAAAGGGTCTGTTTCTGTGCTGTACATTTCTACGATTCTACATACCACCATCTGCTGGGTCCACAGAACATTCATCTCTGGATTAATAGTACAGCAACCATACCACTAGGCTCTTGTCTTCCCTTACATAACGCTGGGTGAGATTGTCGGGCTGAAGGGCCTGTTTCCACACTGTAGGGATTCTATGATTTCTATATGAATTCTCAATTCATGACACTCTCAGGGAGAAGGGATTTCTGCTCAAATGTGGCTGCTGGACGGGAACAGTACCTTGTGTGGCAAGAAGCCGTGACTGTAGGATTGAGAAAACGGCTCCCAACATTCAGAAAATGGCTCGCTTGGGGAGTGCAGAGGTGATTGTGGTTGTTGAAGAGTCGGGAGGGAGTGGGAGTGGGGGGGTGCGGGGATATGTTCAGGGAGGGAGGGTGGAGTAGTGTGTGGTTGGCAAGGGGAAAACGCATGATGCAGAAGCTCTGCTCCCCCTGGTCCACTGGGAAATTGTGCAAACATTTAAAAAATCAGAACCAAACTGAGCATCTCACCACATTCTAACCTGGAGGTACACAGCCATATGTGGCTTGATATATTGCACTGGCATCTAATTGATGTCACCACACAAGTGCCTTTGAGATTTGGAAGAGATGGCTTCATGTCTCAGGAGTGTATTTTTTTCCGCTTAATATCAGCACAGTCACAATTGTGGTGAGCACAAATGTATTAGGATCGTGGAAGAAGGTTTCTGTTATAATCCCTCGTCACTTGTGGCTGATGGGATTAAAATTAGGCTCTTTTCTGAACTTTTTCAAATTCACACATTGAATTTCTTTCCTTATCCTAGATGGTGCAATGTTAGCTTGCACATTGTGGCTTATCCACATGTGGCTGAACAAGTTTTGGTTTTTGATGATGAACACCAGCATTCTCCCTCATCTAAAACTATTTCTTTCACAACAGCTCACTAGTGCCAGCCAAGGGGCTGAGAGAGCTAAGGTTGTACTTATAATGAGCAGTGAGCATGGAGGAATTTGATTGACAAGCAAACCACAAATGAACTGAAACGACAAGTTGTAGCGTTGAATAACGAACATCGTGAGATATATGCTGGAGAACTGTCAGGAAGAACTGAATGAATGTAGGTTTGAACAGATCTGAATACAAACAAGAATGCAAGAGGTTATTCCAAGCTGCTGCTGCAGGCAAAACCAGGGTCACAAATCAAAAGTGTCTCTCGTGCTGACCTTCAGGCTTTCAAGGCTGTGGGCACATGTGTGTCTTTTATAAGTTCCAACAGCAGCTAGGAAGAGTTCAAACTCATCCCTGGTGTAATACGATTCACTGAACAAGCAAAACAAGCTGCTGAAGGAATCTAGGGAAAGAGAGATGAAAGGATGTAGTCATTATAGAATGCAATCATAAAATAGATCCAACCTTGCAATTCAGATACATACACTGCCCTTGCATCCAAAAGAATTGAAGTTTATTTCACAATTCTGTGCCACATGATTAAACATTCTGTATAGATTGTGGATGCTTAAGGGAAAGCTGTAAAGTTACGAAATCTTGTGGTTACCAGAAAATTTGTTTGTCATATGAGGAAAGGATTTTGATGATCAAAATTCCCCCAATTATGTTTGGTAATTTCAAAATTACATTAGATGATGTTAGGAGTTATCAAGTAAATTTTTACTGGATGCATTGTAAAAGAGCCGTTGAATTCCTTCAAAGAATGAGGGGAGATCAAACTGAGGTATTCAAGATGATAAAAGGTATGGATAAAATAGACGTGGAGTGGATGCGTACTCTTTTGGGGCATTCAAGGATAAGAGGTCTTAGGATAAAGGATTGCAAAGTTTAACAGAGTTGAGGAGAAAGTACTTCTCCCAAAGGGTTGTGAATCTGTGGAATTCACTACCCCAAAGTCAGTGGATGTTGGGGCAGTGAGTAAATTTAAGGAGGAGTTAGACAGGTTTTAATCGGTAATGGGTTGAAAGGATATGTGGAGAATGCAGGAAAATGGGGTGAGGATCATATCAGCCACGATTGAATGGTGGAGCAGACTCATTGGGCCGACTGGCCTTATTCTGCTCTTATATCTTATGAACTTATGAATTGCTTGAGCACAGTGAGTAGCAGAGACTCCCGTCCAACTCCTATGGGTATGTGAATCTGAATTGGCAGATGTTCTGATATTCGCCATACTCAAGAGTGCTTGTGTGCAAACCCAATAAAATCATATCTCTGTAATCTGCCTTGCAATTTAGAGATTGTCCAATTGGAAAAAAAATTACCTTAATACTTTTGAAGTGGATTCAGTGTTAATTTTTCTTTGAAGAAAAAATGCTTGCATTTATAAACATCTTTCATCACCTTTGGATAGCCCAAAACACTTTACAATAAAGTACATGTCATAGTGTGGGAGGATATGTGGATGTAGTTTTGCTCTCAGCAATATTCAGAATTAACAATACAATAATGACCAGGTAATCCATTTAAAGGGTATTGGTTGAGAGATAAATATTGCACAGGACACTGGAGAAATTTCTCACTCTTCTATGGGATATTTCGGATTTTTGTTTCCATCGGAAAGGAAAGACAGGGAGTTAATTCCAATCTGACGGAAGGTACCTGCTTGGATTTTCAGTTGATTTCTGTTCCTCAGATTAATTAATAAGATTGGATTAATGTGAAGTCAAACTATTAAGCAATAAAAAAAAGACTCAAAAGTACAGCTAGTCAATTTGAAGCATCAACACAAAGAGGCAGGCAGGTGGCAATTGAAAATCCTGTGACAGGGAGAGGAAGTAAAATTAAATAACTGAACTCTCTATACCCATTGAATGTCAAGGCAAATTAAATCATGTGCTTTCATACAGATGAAGTCAGTTCTATCAGTGAACTCTGCAGCTGCCTCAATCTGCTCTGTTGCTTTATTGCCTTATTCCTGCAATGGATATGGTGTGGGGAGGGTTAGGGAGGTCTTTGGCATACCTCATTGGCTGTACCTTCAGCAGCAAAACCAGGAAGTCTGAGAAAACAGTGCAGCACCAATGTTTCTCCACAGGACTGAGAGGCACTCTGGCAAAAACTGCCCCTGGATAATATAGTGAGCAGATGAAGATTCCTTATTAATGAGTATTATACTCTGTACTATGTACAGAAAGAGAGAAGTTACTGATAGTAAATGTTGTATGGATGTTACTATTGACTGGGAACAGAACTAGGGTACGGGAGGGTCACACTTTAAGGTGACAGGATAGACCATTTCAGACTCAGATAAGGAAAAATTGTCTTTACCCAGAACAGGGAGTCTGAAGAGTTCTCTGCTACAGAAAGCAGTTAAGGTCAAAACATTGAATGCTTTCAGGGAGGAGTTGGATGAAGATCCTAGGGCTAAAGGAATCAAAAGGAGAAAGTGGAAACAGGTACTGAGTTGGATAATCGGCTACAGTCATATTAAGAGCAGAGCAGGCTCAAAGGTGTGAATTACCTACTATTTTCTACACTTTCTAAGTTTGTATGTCATCACTGCATTGTCAAGAGTTGAGATTTCTGCAAAGGACAGTTAGTGTTAATGGAGTCAGATTTTTGAAACTTCGAGAGAATTATCAACAAGGGAAAATCAAAGTCGGAAGAAGGGAAGGGTTAATATTCATACGAGATAACTGAAGCTTATGAAGGACTTATTAACAAGTTATTCCCTTTGGATCAGCAGCAGGAATGAAAATTGGACTTGGAGTTGAAAAACAAAACCTAAGGGTAGGATGACAAAAAATAAAGTGGATAGAACTGAGATGAAGGAGATACTACAAATGCTATAGAGAGAGAGAGAGAGAGAGAGAGAACATGCATAGTGAATACCAAATGGGGACATTTCTGGCAGCTTTGACATCTTGAATAAACAAAACTAAGGATAATCTGAGATTTTCTGTTCTGTTTACTTTGTTTTAGATGAATAATAGCTGGTGGTAATTGTCTTGCAGTTTGTTTTCCAAGGGTAAGCCTACTTATGTCTATTTCTTCAACTATAAGAGCATAAGCCCATGAGACATAAGAGCAGATGTCAGTCATTCAGCCCATTGAGTCTGATTTACCATTCAATGTGAACATGACTTCTCACACCCACTTTCTTGCCTTTACCCCATAACCCTTGATTCCCTTACTGAGTAAACATTAACCTTCCAATATGATATTTCTCTATCTAATAGCGCTCGGAGATTTTCTGCCCAGCAGTCTAAGTAAGATGAGACTTTGGCCTCCAGTTCCTTCTAATTTGCTGGCCAGAATCCCTCAGTCAATCTAAGGTGGACCCCCAGATAAAGGAGTTGAGTGGAGCTCCAGCTCAACCCCTGTAATTCCTCCAGCTAGGAATCTACCCATCACGGACCAACCAGGAGTTGTTGGCTCAGTTGATGCTGGTGGATGACATGGCTGAGTACACTGCCTGACACTTGTGCAATCTGGTCAGGTCAGCCAGATTGGTGAATGTGAGGAGCACATCATTGGCGTAGGCAAAAGAACTGCTCCCAGTGCCTCGCCCATGCAGACCCAACACCGGCAACCTCCTCTGCAAGAGGCACAGGAAAGGCTCTATGCACAGGGAGTACAGCTTGTGAGATGGGAGTCCAAAACCAAATGGCATTGGTTTAAGGTGAGAGGGGAAAGACTTAAAAAATACCTGAGGAGTATTGTTTTCACGCAGAGCATAGTGTGTTTATGGAACAAGCTGCCAGAGGAAATAGTGGAGGCAGGTACAAACTTAATATTTAAAAGGCACCTGAATAGATATATGAATAGGAAGGGTCTAGAGCAATGTGGGCCAAATCCTAGCAAATGGGACTAGATGAGATAGGGATGTCTGGTTGGTACAGATGAGTTGGACTAAAGGATCAGTTTCCATGTTGTATGACTCCTCTCCCAAAACAAAAAGAGAGACTGTCAGGCACTCCACAGCAGTTGGATTCAGGGAATATTGAGTTTGCTTTATTTTTTATTTAACCCATTTATCTAATCAACCTGTTCAGAGATGTTATGACACATCTCTGGAGTAGATGGGACTTGTACCTGGGCCTCTCAGTTTCGGGATAGGGACACTACCATTGCACCACAAGAGGGCCCAGGTGATGGGCTCTAGCTGGACAGGGAACACATGCTGAACTCATACTCTGCATGGAGGTTAATTAACAATTCCCCATGGATCTTGTAGGGGTTATCACACTGTCATTAGGTAAACAGTCCAAAACTGCTCACAGTATACAAGCGGTGGTTTCAATTGTATAGTTGCATAGATTTGAAAAAACCTCTCTATTTTAATATTTCCTTCCCTTTGAAATAAAAGACAACATTCCATTTGTCTTCCCTGTTACGTGCTGAACTTGGATGCTGGCTTCTTTATGATTAATGGATGAAGACTCCCAAATCTATTTGTTTTTGAGAAGTATTTATGGCCACTCTCCTTCCTCAAATGCTGTGTTCAAGAATGTGATGGTGCTCTCACTTGCAGAGGTAAATGTTTTGTATCCAGGTTTGTTTTGAAGAGAGGTTGCAATGCAGAGGCATAAAGCTGTCTCTAAGAAAGTAAACAATTTGCGAGGCCTTGGGGTGTTTTTTAAAGTTGGAACAACGGAAGCAGCCTGGGTGTGGCCAACACTCACAGACAAGGCTTTCTAACTTTTTTTTTAGTTTTTAGGTTTAGCTTTAAACTGACGTCTTTGGTGTCTTAAAAAAGTTGGAAAATTCCATGCATGTTTCCTAGCTGCCTCTTCCTCTGAATTTCTCTCAATGTCTTTTTCCCTCCTGGATTATAGTACTGCATGTGAGAATCTGTGTCTGAATTTACCTTTTTGCCAAGAGGTGTGTTTACGAGATGTTACTATATTGGAACAGTTAATTAGCAATCGGAGCTGTATCTTTTATTCGGTTAATTTTTCCAATCGTTAAGTTATTCTAAATTTCTTTGTTTTGTTTATATTTTAACCATAGTGTTTAAATAATTTGTGTTTTGCTTAATGTTGAATAGTTTGACCAGTCACTCGTATCTGGAGCATAGCACCTTCACATCATCGATACAGTATCAATTACTAATTAACTGTTCCAATATAGTAGCATCTCATAAACACAACCCTTAGCAAAAAGGTAAATTTGGACACAGATTTAAAGTAAGAAAAAGTTAGGGTCTAGGCTACCTTCTTAAAATATTTTGAGTGTAGCTGGTCAGGTCCATAACAAGAACAAGAATATGTTCCAAATCTGCAGTATCTCAAAGGAACTCTTGATTGCTTTCTTGCTTCAACATCTGTAGTTCACAATGATTCTCCATGGAACCTCCATCTCTTGTACCCATAGAGTTTTCAGCGGCTTGAGGTTTGCGACGGTCAAATGACTCCAATTTTGCTCACCCATCATCCCAAGTCTTTGCTGATCTTCATTGATTCTCAGACCCTCAATACCTCAAATTTAAAAGTCATATCATTACGTTTCAATCCCTTTTTGACTGCACACCAGCCTAACATTGCAACCTTGTGTGGTTCTGCCTACTTCTCTATCCCTCGTTCCCCCCAACCCCTCCCCCCATACCACACTACCAACAACACTATCAACCATCTTCCGCTTGCACAAGTTGCTCCTCTGTTTCAAACTCTCTGTTCTTATGTGGTCCTATTTCTTCCCTGATAGTAGTACCTTCATCTGTAACACCCTTTGAACACCTTCCCAAACTTCACTGCCACTCCACCTCCATTCATTTGGTCCTCCTTTTGGGCACTTATCTCAATTCTGGACCAGTATACTTCTGGTCATCATGTCTACTATCTTCGCCCTCAGCTTGGCATTCATTATTTTTCCTTTAAAGGCAATATTTGTTAGGGTCCCTCAGATGCTTTTCCACATTAATGGAGACATATAAATACTAATTGGTTTTGAAAATAATTCAGTCAACTTCAAAAATGGAAGTGCAGAGTGACCATAACCGAGTACATTGTGAACGGAATGCTTAAATTAAGAATTTGATGGGATTGAAAATTCAGAACAACGTGAGGAAGAGGTTCTTTTTATGCTTCTCCTACTGACATGAATTTATAAACACCCCAGGCAGTAAACATTTGAAATTTTCCTCAGTGTTTGAGGGAAAGTTAGCTTGCAGTTAAAAAAGTAACAGGGACTTAATCTGTAAAAACAACGTCCTGCTGCCAGTTCAAATGGGTTGCCACTTCACCTGATGAAGGAGCAGTGCTCCGAAAGGTTGTGATTTCAAATAAACCTGTTGGACTATAACCTGTTGTCATGAGGCTTCTGATGCAGGTTTACTTACGTGAGAAATGTACATCTCTTAATCCTATAATCCACCACCAGTGTCAGCAACTGTCTGTTTATATGTACTTAAATAATTATCAAAAGGCTACCTCCACTGAAATGCATAGTATTGGAATTAATACTACATATATGGACAGCGGAAGAACTCTGGAGCTCTTCTTCTTATGAAATATTTGCTAGGTGAATTCAACATTTTGGATATGAAGCCATATGATTATGTTAACCAACGATATTAAAAGAATATAGACAAAGATTGGCAGATGGAATTAATCCACATATCAGCTTCTGGTATGGCAAAATTAGCTCAAGATACAAATGACTGACTCATTTTCCTCTAAAATAATTTTCAATATGATCTCAAAATAATTTCCAGTCATAAAATTTACCTCCACTACAAACAGGCACCTAAATCATCACACTGAGTTTATCAAAATTGTGGTTCAAATTCAATTTTTGCTAGACAGCACTCAACTATTGAAGAACATTTATTTGGATAGAAAGTAATCCTTTGGGTTAGAGAAATAATTAACTTTAACTGAAGGAGCTGCCTTTATTGAGGGTGCACTTGCAATATGTGCAAAGTGTTTTGGAAATGAATAATTGGGAAAACCTCAAGAAATCAATATAGACAACTGTGTAAACAGATGAATACATCTGTGTGACATCCTTCAGGTTAAGTGTGTGATACTTTGATATTCTGAAATGGATAGTCTTTGCTGTCAGCAAATCAAATCAGAAATATTGTCTCTCTGGCATAAAATCCACAGAATATGAATTCGGCACTCTGTGTTGCTTGGAGAGTAGGTTTGTGAATTCATAATGTAAGACAGAGCAGAAGGTGAGCAGAGATACAGGAAGGCAGCTGTCAAGAAATAGTATCTGCTTTGACCATATTGTGCATACCCAAGAGATTCCAACAGTCCTATGAAAATCTCTTTATAATAGCCTTCCCAGTCCTGATTAATGAGGTGGAATACTACACACCACAATATGCTTCTGAGCTACTGAAGGTTTAAACAATGTCTTCTTCCAAGACTTTCCATTATCACTTTTCTACATCACTCTGAATGAAAAAAATTGTAACCTGAATGGCAGGTAATCCACCATCTGCTGAATTCAGATATTATTTAATTGACCAGATGCTGCAGCTGAGAAGCAATCTCTGCACACAAAACTGAACATTATCAATGGAGAGAAGCAACTTTTCAGCTCAATGTCCTTGTAACTTTTTTTGTATTTCCTCATTTTTCTTTATAAAGTCTGTACACAACTTCATTCCTGTCTATGGCAAGGCAATGCACCTGTACAGCTTAGAGGGGACATTGGTGGACAATCCATGATGCTGCAAAAATTGATGGGTCAATGCACTCTCAACCTGAATAGGTTTGCCATCCTACAAGGATGGTGAGTTTTTTTCAACAACATTAGAAAACGAACAAAATAAATTGAATCCTGCATGCACTTCAGGATTGCCATACTTCCTGCTGTTGAAATAAATTAGATATTTGCTCCTAAAACTATCAGATACAAAAGCTTATGATTTGTATATCTGAACTCAACCAAGTGCAAACCTTCTGGGAACCTATGGAGCAAACTATGAGAAAAGTTTATTCACCAACATTGTATGTTCAAATCTTCGAACAACAGCAATCACTGTCAGATTGCTACTCTCATATCAGTAATTGTACCCTGTGTCTGGTTCCTGATAATTCACAGTCCAAAATCGGATGCAGAAGACACTAAAAATGTGCAGCTGAGGAATAGTCTAATTGAATCATTTTAGTGTAAAATACTAAATTGAGAACTGCCAAATCATGCTCCCTTTTTGCATTTTTAAAATTACTCGTAACATATTGAAAGGAAGTAGAATGTTTCAACAGCTTTTCAGTGACTTAGTGAGTGAATGTGAGTTGAAGTAAGTGAAGAAGGCGATTGGAGACAAGGTAATTGGTAAGTGAGCAGGGTGTCCATCACCAGTGTCAAATTGTCAAATGAGTAATATGGCTTGTGGTTTTCTCTAAGGTAAGCCCGTGTAACATGTACCAAAAGTAGTCAGTTCCAGTTGAGAAGATGTCTTGAAATATATTTACAACACTACTTATATAGCTATAATATCACAGAGTTGTGTACAGTCTGTGTTCAGTACTTACTGGTTTCATTGTACATTACAGATTTTATAGACCAGACCAGGCCCTCTCAAAATATTGTAAGAAAGTAGCCTGGACTCTCACTTTTTACTTATTTTAAAGGTGGATGTGAAGTGCTGTGTGCCAAATGTGATGCGACTGGTCGAACTACTTGACATTAAGCAAAACACAATTTATTCAAACACTATAGTTAAACTACAATCAAAGAAAGAGGGATTTAAGATAACAACTCTATTGGAAAACTAAACAAACTAATCGATACAGTAACTATTACTAATTAACTGTTCCAAAATGATAATATCCCATAAACATGCCCCTTGGCTAAAAAGGGAAAATTCAGAAAAATAGGTTTGTCTCACAAGTAACCCAGCAGCAGAGAAAAACTCCAGCTTCTAGCTATAACCAAGAGAGGGAAAAGATAGCTTCTACTTCTTCAAGCAACTGCTTAAAGCTAAACCTAAAAACTGAAAAAAAAACTTGGAAGCCTGGTTTGTGAGAGCTGGCCACATCCAGACAGGCTACCTTCAGTTGTTCCAACTTTTTAAAAACTCCAAGGCCTCACAGGCTTTTTACTTTCTTACAGACAGCTCAATACTTCTCATCTAATCTCTCCTCTCATTCAATCTCTCAAACAAAAAGCAACATAATGACCTCTTAAAGCCACAGTATCTTCACGCATGCACATAGTTGATTGTAAATACTGCACTTCTCCATGACATGGTCAGAGTGACTGAGGGCAAAGCAGATAAATTTATACTAGAACATCATATGATGTCGTGCAAACGTATTAAAGTTACGTGTCTGATCTAGAATCTATGCCATAATACAACATCCTTTAAAAAATATGAACCCTTTATCAATAACATGTACAAGTTTGCATATAGATATATTGTCTCTACATATTCAGAAAACACCTTGAGGGATAAATGACATGCCCAAATCTAGTTCTCATACAGTTATCATGATTTGGCAGCTTGATATACTCAGTGAGGTGCTATCTATGATTATGGTTAGCTGAGTGTCCTTTGGCATTGGTGTCTGGCATGATAGCTCAGTATCAAAGTCCACATCCGATGTGACAGGTGGTGGATTTGTCAGCTTTGAAGATTTTTGCATAGGAGATTTTTGTATAGTACTTGTTCATCTCTGACATTTTCGCAGGGACCTGTTGGCGACCTGTTGTTGATGATCTTTTTCGGTAGTAGCAACTGGTCATCCCTCTGAGAGATTGCTGAATCTGCTCTGCTTGCCTGCAATCAAACAAATGAGATTGATGTTCTGGAATCTTTGGTGTTGTAACTGATAGGTTTGTTACCCTGACAATTGTAAGGATATGTAGATCTGTACAAACTGACAGATTGATGGTAGAAAGTCCATCTTTCAGGTTTCAGTCCATCTCAAGGACCCATATTGGGTCCAGGCCCATTGCATTCTTACCCAGTGTGCGTTGTACTATACTGTGTTAGTTTCCTGCATACCTTTGGTCTAAGATGTGGAAAGAGGTTATATTTGTCATTGTTGTCTGTTCCTTTTTGAGTTTTTACTTGGATGGAGGTAAAAGCTTCAGTGTTTCTGACAGTGTCCATGTGAAATGTCAAATGGAGCATATACCTAATTAGGGTCTGCAAGCTGTAACATTGCAGTTACCTCTTAGATTTTGTTGACATGCTTGTGTGCTGCAGATGGAATTTAAAAGCTTCTTTGGCATTACTCCTTGGTTGCTTTTCTTCACATGCTGTTGTGGAATATTGTGTTGGACTTTGGGACTTTTTTGGCAATTTGAAGTCTGACAGTAGCTTGCATCTATCACAAAATTCTGGACACTGTCTTGGTGGGTGAGACAAGCCACACCTCAGTCAAAATTCAGATGTTTGACTGAACCTGTTGAATGTTGTAATAGATCTTTCAGAGTCAAGCACTTGCAGATGCTGCTGAACTGTTACAATTACTTTGAACCTATGTCTATCTTCTAGGACAGCGCCAATGGTATATTCTTTGGACTTGTTCAGAAATACTTTTATGAAGAATTCGATAGATGCGGAAGCAATGACCAGAACCACTACCCTTTCGGGAATATTAGCTTCACATTCAATATCTTTATGTCAACACCTGCCTCGCAAGTGGTTGTTTCATCTGATTATTGTTGCTATTACATCAGTGGAAGCACATATGTTCTAAACTTTAAGCTAGCATTCGTAAAGCTGAAATTTTTTATTTGGATTTTGGTGGTTACTACCAGAAATACTGAAACGTTTCATACTTCTTCACTCTTCAGTGGCCAAAGACAGATGAAATTTGACAGCATGTCTAGCAACCCAAGTTTGTCTTGAGCTCAGAGTAAAGTTCGCTCAGCTTATTGTAATACACTTTTTTTTACCAAATACAGCTCTGTAGTGTAATGCCTAACATATAAATAAACACACTGAGTAGGTCCCTCTGCTCCTCTAATTTACTCCAAAAGTCAATAAGATTATGGTTGAGGTGATGACCACACATTCCATCTACTTCCTTACCTATTAAAACATTATTTACCTCTGAACACATAAGAAACATAGAAAATAAGAGCTTGTCCATTAACTTAATTGCACTCCTTCTAAGACAAGATATCCTTCCTTATGGAAGCACTTCAAAACTGTGTGCATGACTCCAGATGTTTTCTCACCAAGGTCCAGTAGAATTCTGGCAAGGTTTCTTTTACTCTTGTGCCTAATCATAGAGTCATAGAGATGTACAGCATGGAAACAGACCCTTTGGTCCAATTTGTCCATGCCAACCAGATATTCTAACCTAATCTGGTCCCATTTTCCCCCTCTCGCCCTAGTTCTGGACTCCCCCACCCTAGAGAAAAGACCTTGTCTATTTACCCTATCTACGCCCCTCATGATTTTATAAACCTCTATAAAGTCATCCCTCTGCCTCCAACACTCCAGGGAAAACAGCTCCAGCTTGTTCAGTCTCTGGCTATAGCTCAAACCCTCCAAACCTGACAGCATTCTTGTAAATCTTTTCTGAACCCTTTTAAGTTTCACAACATTCTTCCGGTAGCAGGTAGACCCAATTGCACACAGTATTCCAAATGTGACCTAACTAATGTCCTGTACAGCGACAACATGAACTCCCAACTCCTACACTCAATGCTCTGATCAATAAAGGAAAGTATATTAAATGCCTTCTTCACTCCCTTTGTAATGAAAGATAACAAGCCATTATTTTTATTTTAAATGCATGTTAACCTTTTCTGATTATGTACAAGATCACGAGGTCCTGGATATTTCCCAGTCTCTGATGCTTTAGTAAATGTTCTGCTTTTTCTATCTTTCCTTCCAAAGTGAACAGTATAGCAGTCCATCATACTGAAGTGCATTTTGCATGTTCTTGTTCATTCACTTAACCCACCTGATAGTTTTTTGCAGCTTGTTTGCAGCTTATTGTCTCACTAACTTTGTTTTGTCTGCAAATATGAAAACATTGAACATTGCTAATGAGGAATCCTTCCTGCTTGATAAGGTACGTTGTGCTAAATGAGGTCAGGTGGCGACTAAAGCATTGAGGTGATTGAAGCTGGGTAATGGATTCAACAAGAAACTAATTTAATTATGCATTCGTTTCTGAATAGAATTCTACCAACATGCACTCCCATAAGAACATCCTTTCTGCTGTATTGCAAACTTAGTTATGGGAATCATGTGGCCAGATTTCTTGACCATTCTACTAACTAGCATACAATTTTGTTTGCAGACTTATAGATGAACACCATCCACTACCAGGGAATAGATTCAGGACTTTGTCATCATAGAGTTCTTGCAGTGCAGAAGGAAGCCATCCAGAGCAGTCTGTCCATGCTGGTACTCTACAAGAATAATGCTGCAAGTTCCACTTCACAGTGTGTGCCCCAGTAGACCTGCAAAATGTCTTTTGAGATAGTTAACCTTTTGGCTTCAGAAAACCATGACTGAATGTGCCACCACCACTCTTTCAGGTAGAGCATTTAACTATTCTTTACATAAAAACATTTTTTCTTTTGCTACTTCTTTTGTTAATCATCTTAAAGTTATATTCACTCAAATTCTCCCATTTAGACAGATCAATAGTCCCTCATAATCTTTAACACCTTGATCAACTTTCTCTGCCCTTACTAAAACAACACGTGCCTCACCACTCCATCCAGGTAACTGAAGTTTCTTATTTCTAGAACTATTCCATAAATCTTTCCTGCACTCTTTCCAGTACCTTTAACTCCTTCCTAAAGTGTGGTGCCTAGGATTGTACTTAATATTTCAATTGTGATAGAACCAATGTTTTCTTATGATTCATCATAAATTATTTTCTTTAGAATTCTGTTCTTCTATTGATAGAGCCAAGGAAACTATATGCCTATTAACACTTTCTTAACCAGCCTGGTACCCTCAATGATTTCTGTGCATATATTCCCAGATCCCTCTAATCCTGTACCTCTCTTGAGACCTTTAAGCTCATTCTTCCAACCAAAATGTATAATTTCACTTCTCTGTCTATTAAATTTCATCTTCCTTACTTATGCATATTCAACTAGGCAGTTTATATCCACTAGAGGTTAATCACTATTCTCAGTCCACAATACTTCCACATTTTATGCCACCTGCAAACTGTGTAATTGTGTTGCGCGCATCCAGGCTTAGGTTATTAGTATGTTGGAAGAAAAGCAGTGGTCCCTGGGGAACATCACTTTATTACTGTAATAAAGGTAAAATAAAGGCAAGTAAAAGCAATTTTATTACTTTCTGCAGTCTGAAAAATAAGTTTGCCACTACTTTTTGTTTTCTGATATTCAATCAACTTTATGTCCATGCTGCCACTGTACGTTATATTTCAAACTGGACAAGCTGCTTCCTTCTGACCCTCCTTTAAATAAATATGGAAAATGGTCAGGTTCTGCTTCCATGCTAACTTAGTTTCCAGGAAAAAAATATTACTTACAAACTTTATGCTTGTGTGCGTTTTTAAACTTCTCACTTAGTGAAGTTTAATAGTTAGCAGACATTCGGGGGACACTTGAGGACTATTGGGACATGAAAGAATTAGAGAGTTTTGAGAAGATTTGTAACTCAGGTTGAGGTTTTAGATGTAGGTTTGCTCGCTGAGCTGGAGGGTTCATTTCCAGACATTTTGTCACCTCACGAGGTAACATCTTCAGTGGGCCTCAGGCGAAGCACTGCTGAAAATTCCTGCTTTCTATTTATTTGCTTGGGTTTCTTTGGGTTGGTGATGTCATTTTCTGTGGTGATGTTATTTCCTGTGGTGATGTCACTTCCTGTTCCTTTTCTCAGGGGTGGTAGATGGGCTCTAACTCAATGTGTTTATTGATAGAGTTCCGGTTGGAATGTCATGCTTCTAGGAATTCTCGTGCATGTCTTTGTTTGGCTTGTCCTAGGATGGATGTATTGGCCAGTTGAAGTGGTGTCCTTCCTCGTCTGTATATAAGGATACTAGTGAGAGAGGGGTCATGTTGTTTTGTGGCTAGTTGGTGTTTGTGCAACCTGTTGGCTAGTTTTCTGCCTGTTTGTCCAATATAGTGTTTGTTACAGTCCTAGCATGCTATTTTGTAAATGACATTAGTTTTGCTTGTTGTCTGTATAGGGTTTTTCAAGTTCATTAGACAATAGACAATAGACAATAGACAATAGATGCAGGAGTAGGCCATTCTGCCCTTCGAGCCTGCACCGCCATTCAATATGATCATGGCTGATCATTCCTAATTAGTATCCTGTTCCAGCCTTATCTCCATACCCCTTGACTCCACTATCTTTAAGAGCTCTATCCAATTCTTTCTTAAAAGAATCCAGAGACTGGGCCTCCACTGCCCTCTGGGGCAGAGCATTCCACACAGCCACCACTCTCTGTGTGAAGTAGTTTCTCCTCATCTCTGTCCTAAATGGTCTACCCCGTATTTTTAAGTTGTGTCCTCTGGTTCGGCACTCCCCCATCAACGGAAATATGTTCCCTCCTGCCAGAGTGTCCAGTCCTTTCATAAGCCTATACGTTTCAATCAGATCCCCTCTCAGTCTTCTAAACTCAAGGGTATACAAGCCCAGTCGCTTCAGTCTTTCCGTGTAAGGCAATCCTGCCATTCCAGGAATTGACCTCGTGAACCTACGCTGCACTCCCTCAATAGCCAGAATGTCTTTCCTCAAATTTGGAGACCAGAACTGTACACAGTACTCCAGGTGTGGTCTCACCAGGGCCCTGTACAGCTGCAGAAGCACCTCTTTGCTTCTATACTCAATCCCTCTTGTTATGAAGGCCAGCATGCTATTAGCCTTCTTCACGACCTGCTGTACCTGCATGCTTGCCTTCATTGACTGGTGGACAAGAACACCCAGATCTCTCTGAACAGCCCCTTTACCTAATTTGATACCATTGAGGTAGTAATCTGCCTTCCTGTTCTTGCCACCAAAGTGGATAACCAGACATTTATCCACATTAAACTGCATCTGCCATGCATCTGCCCACTCACCTAACTTGTCCAGGTCACCCTGTAATCCCCTAACATCCTCATCACATTTCACCCTACCACCTAGCTTTGTGTCATCAGCAAATTTGCTAATGTTATTGCTGATACCATCTTCTATATCATTTACATATATTGTAAAAAGCTGCGGTCCCAGCACGGATCCCTGCGGTACCCCACTGGTCACTGCCTGCCATTTCGAAATGGAGCCGTT
This sequence comes from Chiloscyllium punctatum, assembly GCF_047496795.1. Lineage (NCBI taxonomy): Eukaryota > Metazoa > Chordata > Chondrichthyes > Orectolobiformes > Hemiscylliidae > Chiloscyllium > Chiloscyllium punctatum. The sequence continues at coordinate 126,594,188 of NC_092741.1, read as the reverse complement.
AATCACTACCCTTTGTTTCCTGTTAGCCAACCAATTCTCTATCCAATCTAGTACTTTGCCCCCAATCCCGTGCGCCCTAATTTTACTCACTAACCTCTTGTGTGGGACTTTATCAAAAGCTTTCTGAAAGTCCAGGTACACTACATCCACTGGATCTCCCTCGTCCATCTTCCGAGTTACATCCTCAAAAAATTCAAGAAGATTAGTCAAGCATGATTTCCCCTTCATAAATCCATGCTGACTCTGTCCTATCCTGTTACTATTATCCAGATGTGCCGTAATTTCATCCTTTATAATAGACTCCAGCATCTTTCCCACCACTGAGGTCAGACTAACTGGTCTATAATTTCCTGCTTTCTCCCGCCCACCCTTCTTAAAAAGTGGCACAACATTAGCCGCCCTCCAATCCTCAGGAACCAACCCCGATTCTATTGAACTCTGGAAAATAATCACCAGCGCATCCACGATTTCCCGAGCCACCTCCTTCAGTACCCTGGGATGCAGGCCATCAGGTCCCGGAGACTTATCAACCTTCAGACCTAACAGTCTCTCCAACACCAAATCCTGGCAAATAGAAATTCCCTTAAGTTCAGGTCCTTCAGCCACTGTTACCTCAGGGAGATTGCTTGTGTCTTCCCCAGTGAACACAGATCTGAAGTACCCATTTAATTCCTCTGCCATTTCTTCGTTCCCAGTAATATATTCCCCTGCTTCTGTCTTCAAGGGCCCAATTTTTGTCCTAACCATTTTTTTGCCTTGGACATACCTAAAAAAGCTTTTACTATCCTCCTTTATATTCTTGGCCAGTTTACCTTCGTACCTCATTTTTTCTCTGCGTATTTCCTTCTTACTAATCCTCTGTTGTTCTTTAAAAGCTTCCCAGTCCTCCGTTTTCCCGCTTATCTTCGCTAAGTTATACTTTTTCTCTTTTAACCTTATATGTTTCTTTACTTCCCTTGTCAGCCACGGCCGCCCATGTCTCCTCCTGGGATCTTTCTTCCTTTTAGGAATGAACTGATCCTGCATCTTCTGCATTATACACAGAAATATCTGCCATTGTTCCTCCACGGTCTTCCCTGTTAAGGTATTAAACCATTGAACTTTGGCCAGTTGCTCCCTCATAGCTCCATATTTCCCTTTATTCAACTGAAATATTGTCACTTCAGATTGTACCCACTCCCTCTCAAATTGCAGATTGAAGCTTATTGTATTATGGTCACTACTTCCCAATGGCTCCTTCACTTCGAGGTCACTGACCAATTCTGGTTCGTTACACAATACCAGATCCAGAATCGCCTTATCCCTGGTCGGCTCCAGCACCAGCTGCACTAAAAATCCATCTCTGAGGCACTCCACAAAGTCTCTTTCTTGAGGCCCGATACCATCCTGATTCTCCCAGTCTACCTGCATGTTAAAATCCCCCATAACAACTGTAGTAACATCTTTGCGACAAGCCAATTTCAGCTCCTGATTCAACTTACCTCCAACATCCAGACTACTGTTTGGGGGCCTGTAGATGACTCCCATGAGGGTCTTTTTACCCTTAGTGTTTCGAAGCTCTATCCACACTGACTCTACATCCCCTGACTCTAGGTCCGCCCGCGCAAGGGACTGAATATCCTCCCTTACCAACAAGGCCACCCCACCCCCTCTGCCCGTCAGTCTATCCTTACGATAACACATGTAGCCTTGAATATTCATTTCCCAGGCCCTGTCCCCATGAAGCCACGTCTCAGTTATCTGCTGCTGTTTTAGTGTGTTGGTGGGTTTGTGGGCTACCATGATGCCAAGTGGTCTGAGTAGTGAAAGAATAAACTATTCAGAGGTTCAGAGAACTGTACCAACAGATTGAAAAACATGTAATCCATTCTGATCCCACATGTTCCGGGTTTTTTGATGCTATTTCCATTTCACAGACTTAAGTCTTCAAATCATTTCCACAATTATGTAGCTAGTCATGATTCGGGACATGGTTTCTTTAGTTTTCTCCTGCACATTCCAGCAGATTTCACCTCCTATTGTTCCTAATGATTCAGATTTAGGCTATTGCAAATTGAACAGAGGGCATTTGGTGTTTCAATTTTGGGAAGCCAAGATCCAGGACCCAGAAGTTTATGGTCAAATGTTTGCCAAAAATAAGCAATAGTAACTTTTTGATGCATTGTCCCAATCCACTTCTCGCCTGCCCAGTATTTGTAAGTTAAATTTGATCAGTTTGGTTGCCTTATTTATCCAGCACTTTGGGGAATAGTGGTGAGGAGGCTGGGCATTATGTTCATGTTGGGAGACTATTGTACTGCTTTTGAGATGTGGTGAGTGGGCAATGTAGTGCAGAGGAATAAGTGCCAGGATTGAATTTAGAGGAAATACTTCGAGGTTACCAAATGTAAGAGCAGTTTTCCTCAACTCATTAAGTAAAAAGAGTCAGGAAGTGAATAATAAATAACCAGCAATGAACTGTACAGTCATCAAAGGAAAGCTTCCTCTTTGCTCATGTGCTCTGTTCAGTGACAAAAATGTTAGGTCTTAGATACTAGTTCAGCTCATAGTGTCATACAACACAGAAACTGACCCTTCAGTTCAACCAGTCCACACCAAACATAATAAACTAGTCCCACTTGCCTGCTCCTGGTCTATATCCCTCGAAACCTTTCCTGTTAATTAACTTATGCAAATATCTTTTAAATATTATTATTGTACCCACATCCATCACTCCCACAGGAAGTTCATTCCACATGTGAACCACGCTCTGTGTAAAAAAAATTGCCCCCATTGGCTCTTTTAATTCTCTTTCCTTTCTCCTTAAATATGTGCTCTGTCGTCTTGAAATCGCCCATCCTAGGGAAAAGACACCTCCCATCAACGACCTATAACTCTCACGATTTTATGAGCTCTATAAGATCACGTCTCATTGTTATCTTATCTCTGATTTTGACCACTGTGAAATAATAAAATTGTATTGAGCTTCTCATTATTGATTAAAGGAGTGGACAAGTGAATATAAAATTGGCTTCAAAACACATATAGACTTAATGTCTGTGGATGTATTTGAGTACATGGGACTGGGGTATGGAGGAGCAAAATCATGAAAAGATTTGAAAACCAGAATAAAAATTTTAAAATCAAAGCTCTAATGGACTGAGAGCCTATGCTGAGCAAACACAGAGACAATGGGTGAGCAGATTTCAAAGAAGTATACAAGCAGCAGATTCAGTTCACGTTCATGAAGGATGCAAAATGGAAGGCTGGCCAGGAAAGTATTAGAATCTTGGTGACTAAAGATGACAAAAGCATAGATGGAATGCAAGTGATCTTTTTTTAAATCTGACACCACAATGGAGATGCAGAAATTAGGATCCAGTTGCTGTATCCATGGATCTGAATTATAGATGAGGCGATTAGGTGGAACCACAGTAAAGTGTGATCAGGGAAAGGAACAGTGATCGGTCACGAAATCAGATTCAACGCTAGTTCACCATTATCTTTCAACAATGGATTCAATTCAATTAATATCAATTGCAGCACTCAAAAAGCTCAAATAACCTTTAATGGATCCTCAAGTTACAGACTTTGCTCCATGAAGCTGCCTTCTGTTGGATTCAAACCAGCAATTTCTTGTAGATCCAAAGCAATTTTTTTCAAGTACATTGAGATCACAAGGCAATATTCACTTTAAAAAGTGTAGATCAATAATCTTTGATGGCAATTTTGTATCCTGAATTATGCAATTTATTCATGACATTGTATGGATTTTTGTTTTGGGAAGGCTTAGAGTGAATGGTAGGCAAAGAGTTGTCAATATTTTCAATAATTTTACATTGATATGCTTCATTTATTTCTTTTGGAACCTTTTTAACTTTATCAATGCTGATTATCATCATATCAGAGTAAGCGTACTTGTGATAGCATTCCAAGCCATGCACGTTGCTGACCACACATCAAAAACTCTGAGTGAAAACCAGGAATTAATTTTCCCCTTGTCCAGAGTATTTTGTTACAGATAAACACTTTAACTTCAAAGCGTGATAGAACTGAACTACAATGTGCTGAGTGTTCTTAACTTTTGTGTTTTAGTTTGATGCAGAACCTGTGGCAGTTTGTCAAACCTTAAATTACAACTGAAATACCCTGAAAGGTAGAGCTTAACTATAACGCTGAAAGCTGACCTCATTGCCTATCATGCATCCAGAAAGAAAGGAGTTATCTTCCTATTTTCAGATTGAGAAATATTTTAAATCAGAAAAGAATCAAAGGGCCAAAGCATCATTTGTTGAAGGATGAGATAGTGTTTAAATAAGTATGATGTGGAGACGCCAGTGTTGGACTGGGGTGTACAAAGTTAAAAATCACACAACACCAGGTTATTGTCCAACAGGTTTATTTGGAAGCACTAGTTTTCAGAGCGATTTTTAACTTTAAATAAGTAAATAACCTATCAAAGTTGGTGTATTATTAAAGTAGTTTAATCCATTGGAGAAATTGCTCTCCTTAACCCACAGTGCTTCCTCAACCTTCAGATTTTGTGAGTAAAATATATTCATTCTATAAGTTGCACAGAGCTAAACTAGATATTCTCTTGAACTCACAAACACCAATGGATCTTATATGCTTCTCTGTCCTTGAATTTATAGTGTCCAGGCTTCTAAACATGGACACCTGAATCCACCCATATCCCAATCCTGCTTAACACTGTCCTACCATAAATTAATGATGGCTTTCCCAGGACAATTGCTGTCCTCTCCCAGACACTGCTGAGGATTAGGAGGTTTATTGCTCTGACATCTGATTATCTATCTTCTTGAGTATTCTGTTTGATGTGTTTCCACTTGTTTTATGATGCTATTGGTACTTCCATCTGATCCCCTACAATCCAAGCTGCACCAACATTGCTATGATACAATTATGATTGTAACATAAAATATATTTTGTGTGCATAGGCAACTGTCAATTTGCAGGCACTGAGGAGTATTCCAGCCAGCTGAGATGTGAACGTAAGTGAATGTACTAGTTTATTTTGGATAAAATGCACAAATGAATAGAATATGCCGTAAAAACAGAGCAGTATAGAAACTAAGAGCAGGAATAGGCCAATCAGATCTTCATGATTGCCTCAGCCATTCAATATGCTCATGGCTGATCCTCTATATTCCCACTTTCTCTTCATACTCCTTGATATTTTTAATATCAAAATAATCAAAACTCTCTTTTTGAATGTACTCAGACATTCAGCCTCCACGCTCTTCTGTGCTGGTGAATTCCACAGCTGAACACTCTCTGAGTGAAGAAATGTTTTCTTATTTCAGTTCTAATTGGCTGCTCTGTATCCTGACTCTGTGTCCTCTGGTTCTCAGCTCCCCATCAAGAGAAAACATCTTCAAACATCTCAATGTGCATCGAGTCTGTCCAGTCCTGTTAGAACATTATGAGCTTCAATCAGATCCTCTTTCACTTTTCTAAACTCTAGTGAATAAAATTCAAGAATCAAGATTCAATGGTATCCCACTACTTAATAGACATCAAAGTAAAACAACTCTGTTTTTATTGTTGATGAATATTCAATTCTAGCTAGTTAACCTCAAGTTAATTGGCCATATTTCCCTCTGTTACAGATTGTATCCAGTGGTTTGGATGAGTTCAGCTCCAGTAACAATCAAGAATCTGAACATTATCCTGCTTGATTGTTACCCCGTCCACCACCATTAATATTCATTCTCTTCACTGTTGGTGCACAGGACAGAGTCTACTCTCCACAGGGCTGCTGCTATAACTCTTTAAGGCTCCTTTGCCAGCATCTTCCAAATCTCTACCACCTGCAAGGACAATGGCACTTAATGCACAGTAACACCACCATTTCGAAGTTCCCTTCCAAGGCACATGCCATGCTGCCTTGGAATTATATTGTCATTTAGTCATTTTCGATTTGATTTGATTTATTATTGTCACATGTGCCTAGGTACAGTGGAAAGTTCTGATTTGCATGCAGTCCAGGCAGAGCATACCATACAAAGTGGATTAGGTGATAGAACAGAGCCAAGAATATAATGTCACGGCTACAGAGAATGTGCACAAGAAGCAAGATCAACATTAAACTTGAAATTTGACAAGTCCATTCTGAAGTCTAATAAGAGCAGAGAAGAAGCTGTTTTTGAATCTGTTGGTTAAGCTTATGTATCTTCTGCCCAATGGAAGAGGATGGATGAAATTGCAACACGGGTGGGAGGTCACTGTCATTATGTTAAATTCCAGGAAGTCCCTTACTAACAGCACTGTGAGTAAAGTAAAGGTAAACCACAATCCTACCAGATCATAGAGGTGATCTCTCACTAGGTGGGATGACTCAGTTCAAAAGAGACCCAGCCTTTTAAATGGGCTGCTCATGCCATTATACCTCCCAGGTAACCAATCTGCTTGACCTGTTGTCTTTCTGTCTGTTGAGTTGATATTTTCTCTCTTGCTCCTGTAGCAGTTCCAGCAATGTTATGGGGATGGAGAAAAAAGTGTTTCTGAGGAAATTCCATGCCCAATTAAGCTTAAGTTTTGAACTTTTAAGTTTATAAATATAATCATACACACTTGGATTGAAATTGAATGTAATTCTGGAGAAATAAAATTCCTTCATATCCTTTGCCTGTCTTAATTCTAAATGCCCACAGAAAACAAATGGCCTCAGGTTTTCAGTTCTTTTCAGGCTTTTTGTTTTTCAAACAAGTCTGTAATAAGTAACCTTGTTTATACTAACTTATTCCACAAGAGCTAGAATTTCTAAATAAACAACAATTTTAAACAGTGCAAATTAATTGTGTACATTAAAGATTAACACACACGTATGAATCGAAAGATAAAGTTAACCACAGTACAGTTGCAGAGAATATATGGAATATTTGCAAAATTAATTAAGGAGGTAGGAATTTGTTAATAATTTAAACTATTTGGTGGAGGGTGACTGTAGCATTGTCAGGACATTTGTACTATCAAAAAGCGAGAAAATGTCTGCAAACCCAGTGATGTGCCTTGTCCTTGGTGTGAATGCAACAATAAACACCTCTGGAGAATTTTATTTTCCATTCAGTGATAAAAATGGGAATAAATAAATAAACAGACAAAATAACAAGCCTTCACTCAAGGTCACTGACTGCTTAAACCGCACTGTGCTATCAATATCTCAAGCAGTGTTGGCATTTGTCATTGCTCTCATGGTGAACTTGAACATAAAATGGTCTTGACAGCACTTGAGAGCCTGAATAGAAGTCAGGCAGGACAATCAAGATTGGAATGAAAAGCCAGTTTGGACACAATGGGATAGTATGTTTCGATCAATTGGCTTTCTTTACCACTTCTCTTCTATAGTACTTTTTAAAAAGTATGAAATATTTTAAAAGTATGAATGTTATGGGGTAGTAGTTCAATTTATGGATGTCCATTTAAACATAATTAAAAGCAGCAGAAGACCTCTGAATGTTCTGTTGCATTCTGCCCCAGTGAATTGCACTAGAATTGCTCAGGATGCCATATTGACTTGAATAATTTTCAGTCATTCAGATGTTGTATTTGTTACAAATACTGATATGTGGCACTGTGCTACAGGTGATTGAGGCAGCCTCCAAATTTATTTTGCCTAGATGGTGCTTGGGGCTTGTGTAATTACCAATGGTATAGGATAAACCACTGGTGAGTCTAAATAGAACAGTCACTTTGTCTTGATTAACAAGGTGCTTTATTGCTTGATAGCAATAAGTACAACTTATATCACAGATCAGGCATAATAACTAAGGACTCTCAGGAGCTGTACAGAATGCATCTGCTCCCTGTGAAGACTAATGTAGATCTCTCAAGCTTCCATCCAAAGATAACAATATCATCAGGTTGAGTGAAAATAATGCAACTTCAATATTGGCTCTTTCAGAAAGAGGCCATTTCTTCTTTTCAGTGTCCTTCGTGTGTAAAACAGACAATCTCTGCTGTGCAATATCTTGTTGGAAACTGATTGCTACTTTTCAGAGATGGCTTCCATGGAGTTGTATGCACCACATCTTTAATTAGCATCATCGGATTTTTACTCTCAAGCTGCATGTTGATTTGTGCTGGAAGTTAAAAAAATTTATGTCAATGTGTTCAAATTTATTTCAAGCCTCTCACTTGTCCTCTGATACTGCGTGTGTTCACTTGCTCATTTATCCTTTTTGAGAACTGGGGCTGGTTGGAATGATCTATCACAATTACTCAAGATTCTTCCTGGGAACATAAGGAAATTTTATTTGAACTTGTCTCTTCTGAATGACCGCAATGTCTAGCATCAAAATTAAATCTGTGTTAGCTAATTGTTCATTGGACTTGTATTGTACGTGAGTTCCAACAGTTATGGATTCATCAATTGGCCTAAGCAGTCCAAGCTGCACATTGGCTATCTCATTTCTTGTGTATCCTCACAAATCTTGCTGACTTTTACATTCTGAGTACTTTGAAATGTTGAGCTTAATGGAAAACAATGTTCCAATCCAGTTCCCTCCTCATTGACAGTCTGAAACAAATTTCTTATGCTAACCTAACTAATCATAATGAATTGCTCCCACAGACCACAGTCTCTCAGTGCAGTCAATGCAATACTTTTGAGTTATTAATTCTCCTCTAGCGAGTCACTAAATTTCCTATTGCCGTACATCTATGAGTAGGTCTGGAATACTTTTACAATTCGTGGAGAATTCTTCCTTGTTGAGAATTGCCATGAATGTTTCTTTTGTTAGCACTACTGCCTCACAGCACCGGGGTCCCAAGTTCAATTCCTACCTCGGGCGACTATCTGTGTGGAGTTTGCACATTCTTCCCGTGTCTGCGTGGGTTTCCTTTGGGTGCTCCAGTTTCCTCTCACAATCCAAAACACGTGCAGGTCAGATGAATTGGCCATGCTAAATTGCCTATAGTATTAGGTGCATTGGTCTGGTGGGGGGATGTAAATGGGGGTGGAGGAGTTGGTCTGGTTGGGTTACTCTTCAGAGGGTCGGTGTGGATTTGTTGGGCTGAAAGGCCTGTTTCCATACTGTAAGGAATCTAATCTAATCTAAAAAATCTTCAGATTTTCTCTACTGTGGATTGTGTTGTGGGAACAGGTGACTTCAGAGTCTGAAGTTCTCACATTGTTGCTGTACATGTTGTATGAGCACTCAAAACTAATAGGACTGTTGTCAACCATGTGGTGTGGACAGACCAGTTCACCAGACTGTATGAGCAACTGTTTACAATGAAAATTGCTGCCACCATCTCTTTAAGCATAGGACGCTAGACAGCACTTGGATTAGTGCGGTGGAGAAAAGCCACTACCTGGTCTAATGTGAAGAGTCTCTTGCAGTTAACAAGATGTATTTTATTGTATGATAATAACTGGTTATGGATGACAATTTTCGTTATAGAGACTTTGAGGAGGAACAGACATTAGGTATCACTCCTTCAATAACTCCTTTCTCTGCTCAAGAGTCTGCGTGATATCAGCATAGTGGGTGGTGGTTTTGGACTGCCTCAGTATTAACTCTTTCAAACCCATTCTGATCCATATACAACACATTCTAACTATCAGCCCCATTGGCAAACTGGCATTATAATGTGCCAATAGTGTGGGAAGCTCAGTAATTACAATCAGAAGTGCCTCAAGCTGATGGCGCTCACTGCTGCTGTTACACTGGCTACCAGACAGGTCTAGATTAGAGTGGTGCTGGAAAAGCACAGTAGGTCAGGCAGCATCCGAGGAGCATCTGACCTGCGTGCTTTTCCAGCACCACTCTAATCTAGACTCTGGTTTCCAGAATCTACAGTCCTTGTTTTTACCTTGTTGACTACCAGACACTCAATTTCACATCATATATACTCATGTGGCCCAACTGATTAATTCAGTCCTTTGTGGATGCAGCAGCTTATCTTTTTATACCTTATCCCCCAACTCAACCAATGATTGTCCTTAGAAATGTTTTGATAGCTGATATCAGATCAACAGCAGATCTGTTTACCTTGATGAGAAGGCTCTTCTGGGCCTGATTTCAGCTTTCTTTACTGATTGATAACTTTCAGATATACTTGAATTTGCCATTAGAAACATTGTTCTTAACTTTTTCTGATTTCCAAAACCACTTACGTGCAGTCTCAAAACTGTGGCACACAGGACAGCTATCCACATTATGACTTGCAAGTGCAATGTTGAATTGACAAAACTTACTAACGCACATATAAATTTACATTCGTCTCTCTCTCTCTCTCTCTCTCTCTCTGTCTTGACAGATGATATTGCCAGAAGCAATGAGGTGCAGCTATAGGCAAGGCAGCATTGGTGAGGGCTTTATGGCATTCAGCGATGAAGTGCTGATGGTCATCTTCTCAATGAATGTAAATGTAGACTCTGAAATTCATGGTTACCTTCAATGTGCCAGCTCAGACTTTGGCTGACTGAAGATAAGTGTATTTGAAATCCAGTATCTCAATTTGAAGATGAAGATCAGGGTTTACCAGGCAGCCATGATCTCGATGCTCCATGCTTCAGAGATTTGGACAGCCAACAGCAGGCACCTCAAAGCACTGGACTATTATTACCAGCTTCCTGATGAAGGGTTTTTGCCCGAAACATCAATTTTCCTCCTCTTCTGATGCTGCCTTACCTGCTGTGCTTTTCCAACACCACACTCTTGACTCTAATCTCCAGCATCTGCAGTCCTCACTTTTGCCTATTATTACCAGCAGTGCCTTCACAAAATCATCGAAATCCGGTGACAAGAAAGGTGGTCCAACAGCAGCATCCTCTTCTGTTCCAATCCTTGAGGTGCTAATCATTTGAAACTAACCTCAGCCATGGTGTTGAGAATCATAGAATCCCTACAGTGTGGAAACAGGCCCTTTGGCCCAACAAGTCCACAATGACCCTCCAAAGAGTAATCTCTCCAGACCCACTCCCTACACTATCATCCTATGTTTATCCCTGACTAATGCACCTAACCTACACATCCCTGAACACTATGGGCAATTTAGTATGGCCAATTCACCTAATCTGCACATCCTTTGGTTCGTGGAAGGAAACCAGAGCATCTGGAGTAAAACCCACGCAGACACTGGGAGAATGTGCAAACTCCACATGGACAGTTGACTGAGGTTGGAGTCAAATCCAGGTTCCTGGTGCTGTGAGGCAGCAGTGCTAACCACTGAGCCACCATTCCACCCTAAACTGGGCAGGGTATGTCATTCAATTCCTTGACGTGAGAATTTTGTAGCTATTCTTCTACTCAGAACTCAGTCACAACATAAAGTTGTGAGGGTGATATCCGAAATGCTTTAAGGAGGTCCTTAATATATAACTGACCAGATTAAATATCATTGCTAACTCATTGGAGTTCCTAGCTTACAGTTGACCAAAGGGGAGGAGGTTTATTCAAGAGGACAACATCCTTATCAATTGACTTAGTTGACAGAACATAGAGGCAAAGTCATGTTGTCGGATATAGTACGTACATCATACATATACCTCAAAATACATATACAGAGGAGGTGATGGCATAGTGGTGTAATCACTGGACTGTTGAGCCAGATAGCATTCTGGGGACCCAGGTTCGAATCCAGCCACAGCAGCTGGTGGAATTTGAATTCAATAGAAATCTGGAATTAAGAGTTTAACAATGACATTGTCATCATTAATAATCCATTGTTGACTATCAGAAAAACCCATCTTATTCACTAATGCCCTTTAGGGAAGGAAACTGCCATTCTTGCCTGGTCTGGCCTACATGGGGCGGCACGGTGACTCAGTGGTTAGCACTGCTGCCTCACAGCACCAGGGACCCGGATTCAATTCCAGCCTGGGTGACTGTCTGTGTGGAGTTTGCACATTCTCCCCATGTCTGTGTGGGTTTGCCTCTGGGTGCTCTGGTTTTCTCCCACAATCCAAAGATGTGCTGGTCATGTGAATTGGCCATGCTAAATTTCCCATAACATTAAGTGCATTAGTCAGGTTTAAATATAGGGTACGGGAATGGGTCTTAGGTGAGTTACTCTTCGGAGGGTCAGTGTGAACTTGTTGGGCCAAAGGGCCTGTTTCCATACTGTAGGGAATCTATCCTGAAGAAGGGCTCATGCCCGAAACGTCGATTCTCCTGCTCCTTGGATGCTGCCTGACCTGCTGCGCTTTTCCAGCAACACATTTTCAGCTGTAGGGAATCTAATCTAATCTCATATGTGACTCCAGATCCATGGCAATTAGGGATGGGCAATAAATACTGCCTGGCCAGCTCATGAATAAATAAACAAAAAAAGCCTCATCCATTCCAAAGCACCACCTGCTCCAAATGTGCCAGAGTCTGTCAGCTCAATTCTTTGTTACATCTCTGCAAAAAGAGAGAGAGCTTATGTGTCTTTTTAAGAATCTGGAGGCAGCTGCCTTGTATTGCTCACACACAGGATGTCCACCTGCCGAGGGGCATGTCAGAGAGTTGCTGTCATTATGAGTGTTCTTGACCCCCATAACTGGTTGTAATGGAAGAATCAATCAACAGGCTGTCTCTGAACAAAACTGCCGTGAATACACACGCAGACATAGAGAAAGCCAAATCACAGACACACACAACAAATGAGCCCAGCAATCCTCTCCCACCTTGGACAAAGCGACTGTATAAAACACAACTCATAATGAGTTCCCATATCTTGTCTTAAAACTGCAACATCTCCTTCCATAGCATTTTTGGTTTAAAGCAATATCCTTTTCCAATTTTGATCTATAATCGAAAAATAAGGAAGAATAAAGAGATGTGGTCTCTACACTATGGACTTCCTAAGGAAGGAAGGCTGATTCTGAGATGAATAATCATGGAAGGGATGAAGGAAGCATGTGGAGATGTTGTACAGCACAACATGTTTTGGATCATTTGTTCCTACAATGGCAAATGAACAGGCACACCTATACTGGGTCAAATATGAGCTGTGAAAGGTATATTTGCTGAAGGAAAACAGGGAGAGAAGAAAGATAAATGTTGAAGTTAAAGTATGTAGAATTAGAGGAAGTCAACTCTCATTGCTAGCTCAAGGGCCTACTCAATACTGTGGAATCCAAAGAATTGAACATCGCAAACACTATTGATAAATTAAGTTTGGTAGTTTAGAATAATGAGGTTACATAATCATTTCACACCAGAAAGGAATCAATCATTTTCACCTCTGCTCTTTATTTTGATGGAATTGCTGACCACAAGAAAATCTATGGAAGCTCCAAGGTTCTCTGTCCATCTCTTTAAATGAGCTTTAGTGAATGAGGCGATCATTAGATCCTGATTAAGACGGTTGGTAAATACAGGCATTCCCCAGATTACAGACGGATTCTGTTCTGGAATCTGTTCTCAAGTTGGTTTGTACGCAAGTCAGAATACAATGAAGGGCAACATAAAGTAGCCATTTGGACATCCGGGGAAATGTTTTTATGTCTGATCTTTAAACTTACACTGTTATACAGGATCATGCTCACAGGTACGAGTATTCGTGATTTAGACATTCATAAATTGGGGATCCCTGTGTAGTCACTTGATAAGTCTTCTGCCATTGACTAACACAGTCTATTTGCCTGTTGTGCAAGGAATTGTAACTGTGATTATTAGTAAAGTGTTCTACTTGTGTGCCTGTGTTCCTTATAATTACCTCATTAGCTTTATGAGTTGTGCAAATAATCCCTATCATATGTCACTGAAACCACAACTCTGCCTTTAATTCATCTTTCAATGGCATGCTTAGAAGTTTTTGTATCCATGTAATACTGACCAGATGCAGAATCTCATTCTGCTTTTCATTGAAATGTTAGTTCTAAAAAACTGTGGCATTTTGGTGTGGATTTGTTTTGCAAGTTCTGTGCACTTTTTAATGCCTTGATCACTTGCTCATTGGATATTATCACATTGCCAAGCTTGGATAGACTGTACTTATTGTCTTGACAGTGACCTACCTAACTGGTGCTTCTGGACATCACAAAGGCATCCTTGTACATTGTCATAAAGGAGACATGACAACAGCTAGAGATTGAATAGAACATGCAATATAACATGGCTGTTATTTCAACTAACCTATTCACTTTGTTATGACCATTTTTCAATATTTATTCTGTAGTTATCACATTATTAATCCAGCATATTAACTAGATAAACATGTAGTTGACTTGACTGGAATTCAAATAAACTTATGATAGCTTGAACTGTATAATCAATAAGTCAATTTAAATTTGTTTTCACCTCTGTCACTGAAAAAAAGCAAACTAAATGTTTTTTACATGAAAAAAGAAAATATAAATTATTCTTTCACAGGAAGTGATAAGCAAGCAGATGTTGAGCATGGCCTTGAGGACGTAATGTGTCCCAGGGACTCATGTCTGGGGCTAGGCATCAATACACTTAAGAGAATTGAACAAAAACATGTTCAAGGTCTCCAACTTGAACAAAAGTAAGCTTTAGATTTTTGAATGGCACTCATTTTAGTTCCCACCTACAACTGGCCCCTTCTCATTAACAGATATGGGGTCACAACCTGTTGGGATTAATTTCTGGTGATCAACAGACAGCATTTCTACTCTAGGGATCGGCCTGATTCCTTTGTTGGCGGAAAAATGCATATGTAATTTTACCTCAAACTTTATGCAGGTGAGTTTATTTTTCTGCCTCAGTACAAATCATTGTTGTGCTGTGTTGTTCTAAATGAATTATTCAACTGCTCGCAATTGGTTTCTGTCAGATTTTTTTGAAAGGATGCTCATGAATCTACTGGGATTGAATAAATACAGCAACCTGAATGTATCAATTCACACACACTGGCACCTTCCTGAAGCAGAGGTCATACCATTTTCCTCGTATCCAAAATTTCTAAATGGTTAGGTTGCTTGTCTGACATCCAGTAGCAGTTTCCTCAAAATAACTGATAGAAAAACCCAAGGCTAGAATTTCAGGACTCAAGTGGGGCCAGAAAAGTTGGCAGGTGGCTGTGATAAATGACAGTATGAGCCATCTTTGAGAAAGGGCACTGACCCTGTTATTTTAATTAGCATCATAACGAACTTATTAAAAATCAGTTAAGGTTTTGGTCTTTCCTTAAGGAGACCAGCTGCAGGCAGGCAAGGAGCATGTCTGGATCAAATCATGGACATCAGGCATGTTTCTAAAGGTAAGTGTCAATGCTTTTTATAGGATATGATTTGGAGATACCGGTGTTGGACTGGGGTGTACAAAGTTAAAAATCACACAACACCAAACTGTTGGACAATAACCTGGTGTTGTGTGATCTTTAACTTTTTATAGGATAAAAAACCAGATCAGTCAGGTGGTGTCTTGCAGTACCTTCCTGCAAGAAGCCTCGGTTATTGTGATGGATGGCTGAGCTCTCCATGATGTGAGCATCCAAAGAATTTGAGGATTGTAAGTACCTAGAAAGAGGCAGTTCATTAGGAGAGTGTAAAGCAGGAGATAAGAAAGGACGATGAATTAGAGGCAATGGAAGAAGGTGTGGAACAGAAAGGTGCCAGTGTTGCTTGGCATGATGGGCTCCTTCTGCCATCCTTGGACTAATCTGTCTCATTGACCTCCAAAGTGCCAGGCAGCCGGCTCTCTTGTACCATCTCCTCTTCATGTGGAGCAGTGGAAGGTTTTGACACATAACCTTCCTTTA
Source organism: Chiloscyllium punctatum (assembly GCF_047496795.1). Lineage (NCBI taxonomy): Eukaryota > Metazoa > Chordata > Chondrichthyes > Orectolobiformes > Hemiscylliidae > Chiloscyllium > Chiloscyllium punctatum. Next base: position 126,578,531 of record NC_092741.1, on the reverse strand, counting down.
CCTGCAATGTCTGCCAACATTTATTTTGAAGATTGCGCAGCTGTTATATGGCTAATCATTAGCTTAATGCCTCTCCTAACTGATTGGGATTAAAGCAGTCACTGCAGAGAATTTTAGGTAGGGAAGCCCAATTGTGGCACAGTGATAGCATCCCTAGCTCTGGGACTAGGAAGCCTGGGTTCAAGTCCCTCCTGCTCCAGAGGTGTGTAATAACGTCTCTGAAGAGGTTGATTGGTAGGGGACCCCCTGTTGTGGCAGTGTCCCTATCCTGGACCAGGAGGCCCATGTTCAAGTCCTGCTTGCTTCAAAGTTGTGTCATAACATCAATGAATTGGTTGATTAGAAACGTAAGTTTAAATAAACAGTTAATTTTGACTTTCTTCCCTTGTACTGTAGTCTGTATCTCATTAAAGTAAATACATCCAGCAGCATAAGGACAAAGTTCTTATATTTGCAGACATTCTGGGATTTAACTACCACAAATTGGCACAGTGTCCTATCTGTTGGTTCTTGGTGGATTTTTCTCTGTGAAGCGAGTGAGCTTTCTTACAGGGTTATCTAAATGCGTCTCATTAACTATGTACTTTGCTCCTAAGGCACTCTTTCTCATTTAATTTGAGCCCGACTCAAGCCCAGAATCTACTACTACTTCTGGGCACACTGGCTCAAAGCCATATTTAAAAGATCATGGTACACCTGAATAAGCACAGGCAGTCCAGAGCTGCTGTACATGTTGGCAGACTTTTGTCCTGGATGTGGCAGACAAAGTGAAATTGGTAGCACAGCATATGGACAGGAACCTCTTGCACAGGCCTGGCAGGTGTGGCCATGACAGCAGGAGACACCGGTGTTGGACTAGGGTGTACAAAGTTAAAAATCAGGAACTGCAGATGCTGGAAAAGTTAAAAATCACACAACACCAGGTCATAGTTCAACAGGTTTATTTGGAAGCAGTAGCTTTTGGAGCACTGTTCTTTCATCAGCTGGTTGTAAAGAATAAGATTGTAGGACACAGAATTTATAGCAAAAGTTTACAGTGTGATGTAACTGAAATTATATATTGAAAACGACCTGGATTGTTTAAGTCTCTCATCTTTTTGAACGACCTGTTGTTTTCAGTTCTTTCATATATAAATCGCAAAACGTTTTTTAAGAGTTATATTCTCAAGTAAACTTTAACAATTGGTGTCATGTTGGCCTAGATAATGTATTGAAGGTGTGAGCTCCCTGTGTGAGGCTGTCAGTGCCCCAATGGTCAGCTGGACTGTCGAGATACTTGAACTTCCATGTCCCAGCAACCTTGTTGTGCTCCTCTTCCATTAAACCTACTGTGAACATGCTGGTGTCACGTCACAACAATGCATTCTTTCTCTTGTCTTCTGCTTTTACCAGCAGAATGCCTGTGGCCTCCATGGATAAGAGGGTGGCATTGCGACACATCCCCTCCCCAAACTCCAAGGAAGGGAACATGGAAGCCTCAGAGGAAGCACCAGCAAGCTGCCTCCTGTGCCCTCCACCAGCTCTGAGACTCACATCATGGTGGGAAAGTTTGCTCAAATGGAGTCAGAAGCACATGCTGGTAAGCATTCGATGGTGAAATTTGAATTCAATAAAAACCTGGAATGGAAAGCCACCCTAACCATAGCCATGTGGTAAACAACAAGTTGATTCACTAATGTCCTGTAAGGGAGGAAATCTGCCATCCTGACCAGACCTGGCCCATAGGTGACTGGAGGTGACTCACAGCAATGTGCTTGATTCTTAACTGCTACTCTCAGGAGAATCCAGAGGTGATCAGGCCTTGCACCACCACCCTGTCTGTCACTCTCATTCACATGGGGCTTTGAGATGAAGAGGGTAGGTCACACTCAACTTATCTTGGCCCTCTAGCCACAAACACCCCTTGGGTTACCCGATCAAACCTCCAAGGCCAACAGACTCCATCATAGGGCCCCTGGACTGCATTGAGACGTAATCAGAAGGCACCAAAGAAGGCTATGTTTTAAGGACACACAGGTTATACAGGTGATGTGTCAATGTAGATAAGTTATCACATTTGTAAACATATGTTCACTTTTCTTCAGTGTGTGAGACTGTCTGCCTAGCTGTAATGAAATATTGCAGGCACAAGAAATAGACTCAGCACTACCTGGTAGTTGTTGGTCCAAGATATGAAGAGATCAATTCGTGTGGTGGATGTGGGTAGATTGCAGGTGATAGTTACTTAGGAAAATGGGGGCAAACTTCAGGTGACCAAACATTGCTACTTTTTTACAGCCATTAGTGGGATGGATTCAGAATGTTGCATGATGTGATCATGAATATTTAGGGCCAAAATTTGGAATGCAACAAGAGGTTAATGCTTCAGGTCTACATTGTGTGGACATGATAGAACCAAAGAACTGCAGATATTGGAATCATAGAATCCCTACAGTACGGAAGCAGGCCATTTGGTCCATCAAGTCTACACCAACCTTCCGAAGAGCATCCCACTCAGGCCTACCCTCCCCACCCCATCTCTGCATTTCCCTTGGCCAATCCACCTAACCTACATATCGTTGGACTGTGGCAGGAAACTGGAGTCTCTGAAGGAAAGCCACACAGACATAGGGCGAATGTGCAAACTCCACGTAGACTGAGGATGGAATCAAACGTGGGTCCCTGGCACTGTGAGGCAGCAATGCTAACCCCGAAGCCACCATACCACTCAGAAACAAAATCAGAAATTGCTGGAAAAACACAGCAGGTCTGGCAGCATCTGTGGAGAGAAAGCAGAGTTAATGTTTTAGGTCCAGTGACCCTTCTTCTCCACAGATGCTACAAGACTTGCTGAGTTTTTCCAGCAGTTTCTGATTTTGTTTGTGTGTATTTGCTGCAGGTACTCAGTTTCAGCTTCAGTGTTTGGCTGTCTGAATAATGCTGTTAAAGTACCTCAGATTACTCTCATTGAATGAAACATTTACTGGCCCATTCCATGTATGGTCACGGCCATTTTCACATCCATTGTGCACTCGTTGTTTACAGGGCAATGGAAGGAAACAGCAGTCTCTCCTCCAGTAGTGAGTCATAGACTCAGTCGCCTCATCTGCCCACTTTATCCACTCTCAGCCCCTGGCGTATCAAGTAAACAGGCTAGATTTAATCATCTACTGTCCTCACCTCACCTACTTCCTCCTTGTCCCTCCCTCTAAGCCATGGTGCTGTTGATTGCCAATCAGCCCTCCCATACCATTTTATGTTTTATTGTATCTCCTCCCATACCTTATAAATTGAGTTGGCCTTGTTATTACAGCCTCCCCCAGCCACCCCTGTCTGTTAGCAATCAGACACCTAGGACTCTCCTGAATAACTTTGCCAGACAGTTCTAAATTATGGCTGTCCAGATCCCTATATATGTCTGTGTATCTTCAGATTTCACCAACTTACAGGTTATTCCCATATATGCCGCTGGTCAAAACACCTCCAATCGAGGTCCTGGCAAACGTTATCCTCCTGGATCAGTCCCCTTTGCTTTAACTTCTCTCTCCCACTCCCTCATTATCTGGCATGGATTTACCTTGTCTTGTAACCTTCACCAATTGGTTCAACTGAAAACTAGGTGTTACAATCAGACTTGACATATGGGTGTAAAACTAATCCACAAGATCAGGTGCTTATTGTAAATTCTTCTGTATGCAGGGGATCCTGGATTCTATGTTCTTGAGTCTTTGGAAATGTCAGGTGCTGGAGTTAACCTGGTTAGTAGAGATTAACAAAACTCTGTGTATATCTCAGCATGAAAAGAAATTGCTGCCATCCCTCGATAGTCTCAGGTGAGGTGCCGGAAGACTGGAGGTTGGCAAACATGGTGCCACTGTTTAAGAAGGGCGGTAAAGACAAACCAGGGAACTATTGACCAGTGAGCCTGATCTCGGTGGTGGGCAAGTTGTTAGAGGGAATACTGAGGGACAGGATGTACATGTATTTGGAAAGGCAAGGACTGATTAGGGATACTGGATTAGTGGTGCTGGAAGAGCACAGCAGTTCAGGCAACATCCAACGAGAAGCGAAATCGACGTTTCGGGCAAAAGCCCTTCATCAGGAATAAAGGCAGTGAGCCTGAAGCGTGGAGAGATAAGCTAGAGGAGGGTGGGGTTGGGGAGAAAGTAGCATAGAGTACAATGGGTGAGTAGGGGTGGGGATGAAGGTGATAGGTCAAGGAGGAGAGGGTGGAGTGGATAGGTGGAAAAGAAGATAGGCAGGTAGGACAAGTCCGGACAAGTCATGAGGACAGTGGTGAGCTGGAAGTTTAGAACTAGGGTGAGGTGGGGGAAGGGGAAATGAGGAAACTGTTGAAGTCCACATTGATGCCCAGGGGTTGAAGTGTTCCGAGGCGGAAGATGAGGCGTTCTTCCTCCAGGCGTCTGGTGGTGAGGGAGCGGCGGTGAAGGAGGCCCAGGGCCTCCATGTCCTCAGCAGAGTGGGAGGGGGAGTTGAAATGTTGGGCCACGGGGCAGTGTGGTTGATTGGTGCGGGTGTCACAGAGATGTTCCCTATAGCACTCTGCTAGGAGGCGCCCAGTCTCCCCAATGTAGAGGAGACCACATCGGGAGCAACGGATACAATAAATGATATTAGTGGATGTGCAGGTAAAACTTTGATGGATGTGGAAGGCTCCTTTAGGGCCTTGGATAGAGGTGAGGGAGGAGGTGTGGGCACAGGTTTTACAGTTCCTGCAGTGGCAGGGGAAAGTGCCAGAATGGGAGGGTGGGTCGTAGGGGGGTGTGGACCTGACCAGGTAGTAGCGGAAGGAATGGTCTTTGTGGAAGGCGGAAAGGGGTGGGGAGGGAAATATATCCCTGGTGGTGGGGTCTTTTTGGAGGTGGCGGAAATGTCGACGGATGATTTGGTTAATGCGAAGGTTTGTAGGGTGGAAGGTGAACACCAGGGGCGTTCTGTCCTTGTTACGGTTGGAGGGGTGGGGCTTGAGGGCAGAGGTGCGGGATGTGGACGAGATGCATTGGAGGGCATCTTTAACCACGTGGGTTAAATTTAACCACGGTCGTCACTAATGGAGATGGAGAGGTCCAGGAAGGGTAGCGAGGTGTTAGAGATGGACAAGGTAAATTTAAGGTCAGGGTGGAATGTGTTGGTGAAGTTGATGAATTGCACAACCTCCTCGCGGGAGCACAAGGTGGCGCCAATGCTGTCATTGATGTAGCGGAGGAAGAGGTGGGGAGTGGTGCCGGTGTAATTACGGAAGATCAACTGTTCTACATAGCCAACAAAGAGACAGGCATAGCTGGGGCTCATACGTGTGCCCATGGCTACCCCTTTGGTCTGGAGGAAGTGGGAGGATTCAAAGGTGAAATTGTTTAGGGTGAGGACCAGTTCGGCCAAACGAATGAGAGTGTCAGTGGAAGGGTACTGTTGGGGACGTCTGGAGAGGAGAAAACGGTGGGCTTGGAGGCCCTGATCATGGCGGATGGAGGTGTAGAGGGATTGGATATCCATGGTGAAGATGAGGCGTTGGGGGCTGGGGAAACGGAAGTCTTGGAGGAGATGGAGGGCGTAGGTGGTGTCTCGAACGTATGTGGGGAGTTTCTGGACTAGGGGGGATAGGACAGTGTCGAGGTAGGTAGAGATGAGTTCAGTGGGGCAGGAGCATGCTGAGACAATGGGTCGGCCAGGGTGGTCAGGCTTGTGGATCTTGGGAAGGAGGTAGAACCGGGTAGTGCGGGGTTCCTGGATTATGAGGTTGGAAGCTGTGGGTGGGAGATCTCCTGAGGTGATGAGGTTCTGTATGGTCTGGGAGATGATGATTTGGTGATGGGGGGTGGGGTCATGGTCGAGGGGACAGTAGGAAGAGGTGTCCTCGAGTTGGCGTTTGGCTTCAGCGGTGTAGAGGTCAGTGCACCAGACTACCACTGTGCCCCCTTTATCCGCTGGCTTGATGGTGAGGTTGGGATTAGAGCAGAGGGATTGGAGGGCTGTGCGTAGTGAGGGTGAGAGGTTGGAGTGGGGGAGGGGGGTCGACAGGTTGAGGCAGTTAATGTCCCAGTGGCAGTTGGAAATGAAGAGGTCGAGGGCAGGTAATAGGCCAGCGAGGGGTGTCCAGGTGGATGCAGTGTGTTGGAGGTGGGCGAAGGGGTCCTCGGAAGGTGGGCGGGAGTCCTGATTGTGAAAGTAAACTCGGAGGCAGAAGTGACGGAAGAATTGTTCGATGTCACGGCGTGTATTAAATTCATTGATCCGTGGACGGAGGGGGATGAAGGTGAGTCCTTTGCTGAGGACTGATCGTTCGTCCTCAGTGAGTGGGAGGTCTGGGGGGATGGTGAAAACTCGGCAGGGCCGGGAGCTGGGATCTGGTGTGGATGTGGAGCTGGGAGTGGGGTTGGAGCCAGTACCTGGAGTGGGTGTGATGGTGGGGGGAATTGGGGTGGAGGCATGAGCAGGGGTAATGTTCCCCTCAGGGTTTTGGGGGGTGGGGATAGTGACAGTGGGGTCTGTGCGGGGCATGTCAGCAGACTGCAGGTGAGTGGCACTGGTGGGGGCGGATGTGGTGGTGATCACGGCAGTAGGGGTGGCGGAAGTCACTGAGCGTGTGGCATGAGCGATGATGTAAGGGCCGGAAGTGGCTGTGGGAGTGGCCATGATGGGGGTGGAAGTGACATCATCACTCAGCGTGGGGATGGTAGCTGCGTCAGCCACATGGCTAATGGCGTTTCCGAGGCCAGGGGAATCTTCTGGAATGTTTGAGGAGCGCTGGTTATGGAGGTGGGTGGATAAAAGTTTGTTGTACTTACAGTTTTTGATGTTTGAGATGGAATTGAAATATGTTTGTTGAGAGTATGAATTCTCCTGAGGATGTAGTACAGAGTGGGTCCTTTGCAATTCTGAGAGAGTGTGGCCCTCAGCTGAGGCAGGGCTGACTGTATAGTCAACATGGCTTTGTGCGTGGGAAATCATGTCTCACAAACTTGATTGAGTTTTTTGAAGAAGTAACAAAGAGGATTGATAAGGGCAGAGCAGTAGATGTGATCTATATGGACTTCAGTAAGGCGTTCGACAAGGTTCCCCATGGGAGACTGATTAGCAAGGTTAGATCTCACGGAATACAGGGGGAACTAGCCATTTGGATACAGAACTGGCTCAAAGGTAGAAGACAGAGGGTGGTGGTGGAGGGTTGTTTTTCAGACTGGAGGCCTGTGACCAGTGGAGTGCCAGTGGAGTGGGCTGGGTCCTCAACTTTTTGTCATTTACATAAATGATTTGGATGCGAGCATAAGAGGTACAGTTAGTAAGTTTGCAGATGACATCAAAATTGGAGGTGTAGTGGATAGCGAAGAGAGTTACCTCAGATTACAACAGGATCTTGACCAGATGGGTCAATGGGCTGAGAAGTGGTAGATGGAGTTTAATTCAGATAAATGTGAGGTGCTGCATTTTGGGACAGAAAATCTTAGCAGGACTTATACACTTAATGGTAAGGTCCTCGGGAGTGTTGCTGAACAAAGGGACCTTGGAGTGCAGGTTCATAGCTCCTTGAAAGTGGAGCTTCAGGTAGATAGGATAGTGAAGAAAGTGTTTGGTATGCTTTCCTTTATTCCTTTATCAATTTCCAAGTACTAATTTTGTTTCATCCAGCAATAATCTTGGCTGTTCTGTTTTCTGAACAACAGCTCTTGATGATTGTTAATCCACAATCTTTCCCTTGGTTGAAGAATTAGAAACTCGCGTGATTGCTGGGATTGAAGATCCTAGTTTGTTTTTGTCTTTGCACTTCCTCATGGTTTCTCATTCCTCCATGGTCTTACATTGTAACACAATAGTTTGCAACCTCTGTTGGCAGCTGCATTCAATCTTGTCTTCATTGACAATTCTACTGGTGATTAGCCATTTTTCAACAGTGAGGATCTGTAACTCAGTAGAACAGAATGAATGTATTCACTTTTCTTCAGATGTTATTTCATTGTTCTGATTCTTCTTTCTCCTTCATTTGCTTGTGGTTAATGAGGTGAATTTGCAGCATGAATGAACACATATTCCTTGGCAAATTCTCTAAATTGCTATTTTGTGAATTGTGGTCCATTACCAGATACAGACATTTCTGGAATAGATTTATTTTAATGATTTTATCACCATGATATTTCTGTGATACTGTGAATCGATTTAGCTCAATCCACCTGAGTGATAGTCTGTAAGGATGGTAAACATTTCACTTTTAATTTCAAACAAGTCCATTTCTAATTTTACCCAAGGTTTTGTTGAAATGATGACAGTTGTAAAGATTCTTTATACAATATTCCTGACCGTTAATAGCACAAATTGAAGATCATTTTCTCAATCAAATGGCTAACACTTGGCAAACCTATTAACTTTTTTTATGACAGTTTGATTTTCTAAGATTATCTCGATGTTCTCTTTTGAGAATATCAATTCTAAGTGGCTTAGGTGTTAGTAATCTTTCATTAAAGATTAACAAATCATCTATAATCAAGATGTTTTCATTGCTCAAAATGTTGTCTTGGTACCAGGTCTGCTGGGAAAGTGTGTTCTCCCTTCGTCCCCAGCAACCTCTCCCCATTTGATAAGTATGTCCCGGTCAGGCAGGGAGGAAGTTGTCGAGCATGGGAGCTGAAGTTTATTAAGGAAGTTGAATCCCTTGTCAAGAGGAAGAAGAAGGCTTATGCTAGGATGAGACGTGATGGCTCAGTTACAGCGCTTGAGCATTACAAGCTAGCCAGGAAGGATCTAAAGAGAGAGCTAACAAGAGCCAGGAGGGGACATGAGAAGTCATTGGCGGATGGGATCAAGGAAATCCCTAAGGCATTCTATAGCTTTATCAGGAATAAAAGAATGACTGGAGAAAGATTAGGGCCAATCAAGCATAGTAGTGGGAAGTTGTGTGTGGAGTCAGTGGAGATGGGGAAGCGCTAAATGAATACTTTTTGTAAGTATGCAAACTGGAAAAAGACAATGCGGCCAAGGAGAATACTAAGATACAGGCTACTAGACGAGATGGGGTTGAAGTGCATTAGGAGGAGCTGTTAGCAGTTCTGGTAAGTGTAAAAATAAATAAGGCCCCTGGGACAGATGGGGTTTATCCTAGGATTCTCTGCTGCGGCTGCACTTGGAGTATTGTGTACAGTTCTGGTCACCGCATTATAGGAAGGATATGGAAGCTTTGGAAAGGGTTCAGAGGAGATTTACTAGGATGTTGCCTGGTATAGAGGGAAGGTCTTATGAGGAAAGGCTGAGGGAACCAGAGAGACAAGAAGGTTGAGAGGTGACTTAATTGAGACACATAAAATAATCAGAGGGTTAAATAGGTTGGACAGTGAGAGTCTTTCTCCTTGGATGGCGATGACTAGCACAAGAGGACATAGCTTGAAATTGTAGGGTGATAGACGTAGAAGAGGTAATTTCTTTACTCAGAGAGTAGTAGGGCATGGAATGCACTGTCTGCAACAGTAGTAGACTCACCAACTTTAAGGTCATTTAAATGGTCATTGAATAGGCTTATGGATGAGAATGGAATAGTGTAGGTTAGATGGGCTTCAGATTGGTTCCACAGGTTGATGCAACATCGGGGGCTGAAGGGCCTATACTGCGCTGAAATGTTCTATGTTCTATTTGGAAATATTCTTCGTCTCTATTTTGAACTTCTCTAATTTCTTCCATTTGTTTCTCTGATCTGATAAGTGTTGCTTTAATTGATGACGTACATGCTCCTACTACTGCTATAGCACCAAAGCTGACTCACAGCCTATACATATAGTATTCTCAATCAAGTATTTGCCAATGTTTGACACCCTTGTACATGCTCCATAACTGAGTCATGCCTCATTAAACACAGTATGATGCATTGACTATTTAATATGATGGACATATTAAATGTTTAATATGTGTGTTCTTTTTTAAGAAGAGGACTGCTACAGCCAAAAGATGACACAGATATAAATTCAGTGTGACTGTCTGCCAAGAGTTGTGTGGAGCAATAGCTTGTAACACCGATACAGCATCAGGACAATTTTAGCCGAAAAGAAGAGAAAAGAATCAAAATTAAACAATAACCCTCACCAGTTCTCAACAGGAAGCTATCTCCTGTAGATAATTTTGTGTTTTAACCTTCCAGGGATATATAAAAACAGTGCTTAAAAACAGACTGCAACCTTTCATCTCTGTGTGTTCATGGCTTGACATACTAGTGGATGTAAAGCTTGAAACAGCCATTAAATACCCCTTCATTGTAGGTAAAGAAAGGGAAATTTGTCTCTCACTTTGCTTGTTGCCAGCAAGTTAATGTCTAAAAGGAAGGCAAAATAATTTCAGTCAGCTTGCAAATAGAATCCCTACCGTGTGGAAACAGGCCCTTCAGACCGACAACTTCACACCGACCCTCCGAAGAGTATCTCACCCAAATGCATTCCCATACCCTATTACTCTACATTTACCCCAACTAATACACCTACCCTACACATCGTTGAACACTCTAGGCAATTTAGCATGGCCAATTCACCTAATTTACACATCTTTGGATGGTAGCCAGAGCACCGGAAGGGAACCCACACAGACACAATGTGCAAGCTCCACAAAGACACTTGCCTGAAGCTGGAATTGAACCCAGGTCCCTAGTGCTATGAAGCAGCAGTGCTAACCTCAGCACTGAGCTACTGTGCAACCTCAAACAGATTAAGGATCTTGAAATAAAATGGTCCACTGCCAACATCAATACTAATATTTTCACTTTAACACAAATATATAGAGTCATAGAGATGTACAGCCCAGAAACAGACCATTTGGTCCAACCCGTCCATGCCGACCAGATATCCCAACCCAATCTATGGTCCAGGGAAGTAGATATTTGGAACACAAAGGAGGGAGGGATGGAGGCAATGACCTCTGCTAACCCCATGACACCCTACTTACCAGGTAAACTCCAGCACTTCACGTTTCCATAGCTCCAGGAGCAGGTAAGTCAGAAAGACTGGGGAACATTGAAGTCAGGATTCCCTGCACACAGAAGAGTACAAAATGAATTCCTGATCTCGTGGATTAGTTTTCCACCCATATATCAAGTCTGACTTTTATGTCTAATTTTCAGTTGAACAGTGAACCAGTTGGTGAAGGTCACAGGACAAGGTAAGTCCATGCCAGATAATGACGGTTGGGAAGAGAAGATAAGTCAAAGGGGACAGATCCAGGAGGATACAATTTGCCAGGTCTTGACTGGTGGAATGGGGCTTTGACCAGTGGGGTAAGGGGGAATACCCAATTAAGTTGGTGGAATCTGGAGGGCTTGGTAAGGAGAGTTCTGGAGAATTAGGAAATCAGTACCAAGGGCGGTGGGGTGGGCGGTAATGGGGGGAGGTGTCGTTCAAAGACTTGTGTGAGGAGCATTTGTATCTTTGATGGGGCAATTCACAACCCTACGGTGGACTATTGCGGCTCTCAAGCTAGGGATGGGGCATGAATTGGAGGCTTGAAGTTTAGATCCGAGTCAAGATTGAAAGCATGGAAGAGGGGTCCAGAACTTGAAAGACTTTTGATAAGTGTGAACTTGAAACTCAGAATGGCTGAGCATCACTAAATGCTTGACCATAACGTGTGGGAGCTTAACAGAGGGCTTCATCAAGCAGGAACCTTGGAATCAGGGGATAAGTTGCTTCCTTCCTGAATTTGCCAATAGTTGCTGAACGTAATGCCAATGCTCCTCATTACTCAGGAAACCAACGAGACTTAATGCTAGAAAGCTGAATATGCCCTGCAGTTTCATCTTATCTAAAGTACTACTAACCTTCATTATGGCTGCAACCAAAGCTGAAAATAAACATGTTAGAGGCAGCTTTGGGTGGTGAAACTGATTTTGAAGACTTTAGGCACATCTACATTTTGTTTTGATGAGCATTCTCCCACACCATTCCTCAAGCCAGACTGTTGAGTCAAGGATGAGGGGTAACAGTGCTCTGTTGTTGTAAATATTGTCATGTTGCTGTCCCACAGTATTTAATATTCTGGTTTGAAATTTGAGTTAGCTCCACAGCTAACATGAGGGCCAATGATGCAAATGACTACTGTGATATTAAAGTACAGCTCCTTATCCCCTTATTGCCATTAATCTATTTTCTCTGCTAGAAGCTCTCAAACCAGTTAGACAACTTATACCATGCATGAGTCAAGATAGTGACTGCAAAATACTCCAGTCACCTGGACACTCAGAATGTCCCCATTAATATGTGTAATTTTTTTTGTACATTATTTTAGTGGAGATATTAATCTATTTAATGTTGTATTCAGTTTTGAAGGAAAGCATTAGTGCTTTTTGTACTATCATTTCAAATCATAAAACTGTTCATTCCCCTCACATTGACATGCATCACCTTGATGAGCACAAGATATAATGAGGTTGGTGCAGAGCAATTTCAGAACCAAGCAGAGCACATATTTCCAATTTGGTCTATTTTACAAATCCTGTAATCTCCCAGATTTAACAATCATACTGTCAGAGATTCTGCTTAATATTTTGCATGAACACTCTGATGAATATATGTTTCTCAAGTAGAAAAAAGACATAATCTTTTAAAGAGATATTTTAGTCATTCAGTTCTAACTGAGGATTCATTTTGTTAAAAAGGACGGACGATTTGGTTCTGTGATGCTGGTAGCTTCTGTGCTACAGGTACAGACTTCTTGTGGAATGGTGTTAATGCACTCATTTATAAACACACAAACGACAATGTGTTCATGTGGTAAATGGAGCAGTGAATGAGGCTCGTCATGCAGTTGGTGGGGTATGAAAATGCACTCGTTGACCTTGACTCCTTTAGTGAGTTTCATCACACTTCTTTCAGCAATCCATCCAGGTCTTTGAGGCCGAACTGCTGCTTGATCTCCATGGCAAACTGTTCAAACTTCCTTCTCAGCACCTATCCGGAGAGCCATAAGGTCCACTGAGGAGCTCCTTCTTCCTCTGTACCTTTTGTATTAATGCTGCCAGTGCAACACCTGTTAAACTAAAGGCAAATGCTCTGATCTTTAATACCATTTCAAAGATTTCCTTTGGTTTTCCAGCCTTCTTTCATCTGTTTCTGTCTCTCCTGCACCCAAAATATACCTCCCCTTTAAGAGTTGTATTGTATGAGACAGTCAGTACCTGAAAGGATGAGCTGGCATCAGTAGATAAACTCCACCAACTTTTGGAGTACTGTGTACAGTTCTGGTCACCTTGCTATAGGAAGGATGTCATTAAATTAGAAAGGGTACAGAAACGATTTACAAGGCTGTTACCAGGACTAGAGTGTTTGAGTTATAAGCAGAAGTTGGATAGGGTGCAACTTTTTTCTCTGAGCATAGGAGGCTGAGGGGTGACCTTATAGATGCTTATAAAATCATGAGGGGCATTGAAAAGGTGAATTGCAAAGATCGTTTACCCAGGGGAGGGAAATTCAAAAATAGAGGGCATAAAAGATTTAAAAGTGACTTGACGGGCAGCTTTTTCATATAGAGGGTGGTGCGTGTATGGAATGAACTGCCAGAGGAAGTGGTAGATGCAGGTACAGGTACAATATTTAAAAGACACTTGGAAAAGTACATGAATATGAAATGTTAAGAGGGATATCGGCCAAATGCAAGCAAATGGGACTACTTTAGTTTGAGAAACCTGGTTGGCATGGATGAGTTGGGCTGAAGGGTCTGTTTCGTGCTGTATGATTATTTTTGGAGGAGCTAGCAGATTCAGTACCAGCCACATTTCGAGTTCCAAGCTCAGATCTAATTTCTCTGCAGTTAGACTGTAATGTTTACTTTTTCTTCACTTTTTTAAAGTTTGTTTGTGGAATGTGGGCATCACTGGTTGGCCAGCATTTATTGTCCATCCTCGTTGCCCATCAGATGGTGGTGGTGAGCTGTGAATGTGATGCCAATCAAGCGAGCTGCTTCGTCCTGGATGGTGCCAAGTGTCTTAAGTGTTTTTGGAGCCACACTTATCCAGGCAAGTGGAGAGTATTCCATCACACTCCTGACTTGTGCCTTGTAGATGGTGGATGGGCTTTAGGGAGTCAGGAGGTGAGTTACTCACCGCAGTATTCCCAGTCTCTGACCTGCTCTTGTAGCCAAAACCTGTGGCACTGAAAAGCACAGCCGGTTACGCAGCATCTGAGGAGCAGGAGAGTCGATGTTTCGAGCATAAACTTTTGCTCAAAATGTAGACTCTCCTGCTCGTCAGATGTTGCCTAACAGGCTGTGCTTTTCCAGCGCCACACTTTTTGATTCTGATCTCCAGCATCTGCAGTCCTCATTTTCTCGCGCTCTTGTAGCTATTGTGTTTATGTGGCATGTCCAGTTGAGTTTCGGGTCATTGGTAACCCCCAGGATGTTGATAGTGGGGAATTCAGTAATTGTAACACCATTGAATGTCAAGGGACAGTGGTTAAATTGATTCTTATTGGGATTGGTCACAGCCTGGCATTTGTGTGGCACAAATGTTATTTGACAATTATCAGCCCAAAGAAGTAAAAGAGATGACTTCGGATGCTGGAGATCAGAGTCGAAAGTGTGGTGCTGGAAAAGCACATCAGGTCAGACAGCTTCCAAGAAGCAGGAAATTCGACCTTCCGGGCATAAGCCCTTCATCAGGAATTCCAGCTTTTCCAGCACCACACTCTCGACAATTATTAGTCCAAAGCTGGATATTGTCCAGATCTTGTTGCATTTGATCATGGACTACTTCAGTATTTGAGGAGTCATGAATGGTGCTGAACATAGTGCAATCATCAATGAATATCCCCACTTCTGATCTTATGATGGAAGGAAGGATGAAGCAGCTTAAAACGGTTCGGCCAACCTCCACAAACCACAACCATTTTCCTATATGCTATGTATGACTTCAACCACCCAATACCAACTGGTGCAAGTTTTCTAGGGCTCTTTATACCACATAGATTTGAAAGTGGCTTTTATGTCGAGGGCTATTATTCTCACCTCACCTCTTGGATTCAGCTCTTTTGTCCATGCTTGAACCAATACTGTAATGAAGTCAGGAGCTGAGTGGCCCTGGGGGAACCTTACCTAAGCACCACTGAGCAATTTTTTGTGAGTAAGTTCTGTTTAAAAGTACTGTCGTTGACACCTTCCATCACTTTACTGATGATCGAGAGTAAACTGATGGAGTGGTAGTTGACTAGTTGGGATTTGTCCTGATTTTTATGTACCAGACATATCTGGACAATTTTCCATATTGTCGGGTAGATGTCAGAGTTGTAATTGTACTGGAACAGCTTGGTTAGAGGAACAGCAAGTTCTGGAGCAGAATCATAAGTACCATTGCTGGAATGTTGTCAGCTGATGGAATATTATTAGAGCCCATAGTCTTTGCAGGATCCAGTGTCTCCAAACATTGCTTGATGTTACTTGAAGTGAATTGAATGTGTTGTGTGTGGGACTTTATCAAAAGTGTTCTGGAAGTCCATATAAATAACATCCATCAACTAACCTCTATCCACCACCTTTGTCACCCTTCATGAATCCATATGGACCGATTAACTGCAAATGTTTTTGAGTGATCTTTGATTTATAGACTTCAAAATTTCACCATCACAGATGCCAGGTTAACTGGTCTGTAATTCCTTGCTTTCTGTCTACCATTGTTCTTAAAGAACAGAGTAACATGAGCAAATTTCTAATCCAGAGGGACAACTCCTGAATCCAGGCAACTCTGAAAGATTATGGTTAGGACATTGGCAATGTGCTCTCCTTGTTCCTTTAATACCCATGGATGGAAACCATCAGGTCATGGAGATTTGTCACCATTCAGTTCCATTAATTTTCACATTATTGATGAGTTATTTAAGCTCGTTTTATTTAGACTCTATCATTGATCCTCTCTTAATTTTTTTTGGGGACCTATGGCAAGCTATCCTCCTTTACTGCTATGAGTACTGAAACAAGAATAAACGTTCAACATGTTTGTCATTTCCCATTGGTCATTGACGATATCCCTAATCTCAACCTTCAATGAACCAATAATCGCTTAACTGGCCACTTTTCCATACTATAACTAACACATTTTTTCTTAATGTCTTCTAAATTGCTTTGTGGTCCTTTATGGCCTTGTTCCATTCTGTGGGCTCTGTACTGTTCTTAGAATTTTTATAAGCCTTTTCTTGTAATTTAATGCTGTCCTTTACCTCCTGACTTGCCCATAGCTTTGTGTGTGAAATTGAGCTCTTCTTTTTCATGGGAACAAGCAGCTCAGAATAGCATCAAGTGTTTCTTTGACCACCCTCCACTGTTCCTCGGTTGTTTTGTCTGTTAGCAGAACTTCCCAGTTTATAATGGACAGTCTTTGCCTCATCTTTTTAAGGTCTGCCTTGCTTAAATCCAGGATTCTGCAATCTGATCTTTGTTTATCTCTTACGTGAAATTCAACCATGCCAGGTTATTAGATTAGATTACATTAGATTACATTACAGTGTGGAAACAGGCCCTTCGGCCCAACAAGTCCACACTGACCCGCCGAAGCGCAACCCACCAATTCCCCTACATTTACCCCTTACCTAACACTACGGGCAATTTAGCATGGCCAATTCACCTGACCTGCATATCTTTGGACTGTGGGAGGAAACCGGAGCACCCGGAGGAAACCCACGCAGACACGGGGAGAACGTGCAAACTCCACACAGTCAGTCGCCTGAGGCGGGAATTGAACCAGGTCTCTGGCACTGTGAGGCAGCAGTGCTAACCACTGTGCCACCGTGCCACCCACAAATGATCATTATTTGATAAATGCTCATGAACAATTAAGTCAGTAAATAAATCGGGCTCATTTTTCATCATTGATCAAATATTGCTTGCCCCATTGTCGCATCCAAGACATATTAGCTTAGAAAACTAACCAGGACAAACTTTAGAAATTCACAACCTCTCTGGCAAATGCTTGTCACTTCCAGACTATGTTAAGATCAATATGCCCCATCAATACTACTCTGCTTTTACCACATAGTTGCCTAAGTTCAGCATTTATATAATTGAGCACTTCTGAGCTGCTCCCAAGTGGTCCATTTATGACACCTATTGTAGTTTACCCCTTTACGATTCCTCAGTTTTATCCATAAGATCTCCTCATTACATCCTCTGTTACTATGGAAATTACACTGTTTCGAATCAGTAATGCTTCTCCAATCCCTCTGCTGTTTTCTCCAACCCTCCTGTAAACCTTATAACCTGATATGTTTAGTCCCCAGTCTTGACCAGACTTATAAATGATCAAACACACTGTGTGGTATTTCATAAGCTTTCTGCTTCTATGAATTGTTTACATGAGAAATAAACTCAGCCGGTGATTTAGCCTATAGAAATTCCCATAATTTCTACCTTCTGGAATGAGGGAAGATGTGATGAGCATCGCATTTGTTTACCAGAGAGCAATTCGCAACATTAAGAGGTGGCATTTAGATTTGAGTTGGGGTGCCTCACTGTGACAAGAGTAAAAGATGCAGGCTTCAAGCCACACTAAGGAAATTGATGTAACTGCATAAAACATCGTTATGGTAATCTGTACACAGTACAGTTGTAACATGCTGCTTTTTGGTTAGGTTTCAAGTATGAATTTCTTGGTAAACAGCATAGACATGCATTGAGGTGTGTGCAAGATGGATCATACCATAAAGATTTTTAAAAGATTATTTGCCAAGCATTTGTAGAGGAAAGTAATTGTCATGAATGGATAATAAGAAAGGATAGAAATTTTATCTGTAATGAAGGTTTGTATGAATAAAGTAGATTTTTTCGGCTTTTACAGCAGAAAGTAACACATAAATGTATTCATAACTAATTAACATGCAACACTAATCTCCAAGAAATATCAGAGCAATTCCTTACACCTTGCTCCCATTGGGGATTGCACCTATTATACAGAGTAGTCCTGCATAACCAAGTTTTCTGTCACATGGAAGAGTTGCTATGGATACACCAAACTAAAGGACATAAACCTTTCACCTCCAACAGAAAAGTAGGTAATGCAACAAACTAATTAATTTTATGTTCTTAGTGTGATTAATTTTGTGTGCTTTCATTATGTTATATGAATGCAAAGTGCAAAGAATTTCAACCACGGAAAGTAAACGTTAATATTAATAAGTCTGACATTTGGGGGAATTAGTAAACCAGAAAACTTACGATGTGAAAGATTCTGTTCAATTCTGCTGGTTTCAGTTCAAATGATCTGCATAATTCTTATGATTCCAAATTTTCTTCTGAAAGTGTAATTAAGTTATATGGAATTCTTTTTTGATTCATCAGGGATTGCTGTCAGAAACATTCTGTTAGTGTGGCACTGTCCTCTGTGCACTCACAGTATTAGGTATTCCATAAAACTTGAAAAGAACATTGTACTGCTGAAAAAAAAATGTTTTGCTAAAGATTTTTATTTTGCACTCAACAGGACAAATTAAGACAGTCATACCATGCTGGCTTTTCTACCCTCAGCTTATCGCACTGTTGCGGAGAAGATCGACTTAAGTTTGAGAAACAGCACTTCAATTTTCAATTAGGCACTTTGTAACCTTCCAGACTCAACATTGATTTCAACTATTTCAACCTATAATTCTATTCTACCTTGTTTCACTTTCTTTTCGTATTTCACCTCTTCTTCTTTCAGACAACAGCAGTATCTGAATGAGAATAGAATCCCTACAGTGTGGAAACCGATCCTTCGGCCCAGCAGGTCCACACCGACCCTCCGAAGAGCAACCCACCCAGACTCTTACCTTATTACTCTATATTTACCTCTGACTAATGCACCCAACCTACACGTCCCTGAACACTATGGGCAATTTACCAAGGCCAATTCACCTAACCTGCACATCTTTGGATTGTGGGAGGAGACCGGAGCACCCGGAGGAAACCCACACAGACACGGGGAGAACGTGCAAACTCCACACAGACATTCGTCTAAAGCTGGAATCAAACCCAGGTCCCTAGCGCTATGAGATAGCAGTGCTAATAGTGGTCTGAGCCACCGTGCCGACCATCTGCTTGATATTTTAGTTATTTATTTAGCGATGTGGGCATGCTGACTAGGCCAGCATTATTGCGCATTCCCAATCTCCCAGAGGCAGTTCGGAGTCAACTGCATTGCTGTGGATCTGGAGCAACGTGTAAGCCAGTAGGGTCAACAGTTCCCATCTTGAAAGTAGATTAGTTTCTAACAATGATTTGGTCTTATTTATGGTCGTCACATGTACCTGGACTTCACATGCTAGAAAGTCAGCATCGAAAAGGGTGGCGCTGGAAAAGCACAGCAGGTCAGACAGTATCCGAGGAGCAGGAGAGTCGACATTTCAGGCATAACCCCTTCATCATAAATGTGGAGGGGGAAGGGGGAATGAGAGATAAAGGGGGTGGAGGGTGGGGCTGTGTGGAAGGTAGGTGGGAAGGTGTTAGGTGGATGCAGGTGGCGGGTAATTGTAATGCAAGGGTGGAGCAGATCGGTGCGAAGGAAGATGGACAGGTCAAGAGGGTGGTGCTAAGTTGGAGGAGTGGATCTGGGATGTTTTGGGGGAGGGGAGATTTGGAAGCTAGTGAAGTTGATCTTGCCGTGTGGTAGAAGGGTCCTCAAGGTGTTCTTCCTCTAGTTGGCAGATGGCTTTGATTTTGCAGTGGAGGAAGCCCAGGACTTGCATGTCTTTGGCAGAATGGGAGGGGGAGCTGAAGAGTTCGGCAGCAGGGCAGTGGGCTTGTTTGATGCATGTGTCCCAGAGATGTTCCCTGAAACTCTCTGCAAGTTTGCGTCCTGACTCCCCAGTGTAGAGGAGACCACATCAAGAGCAATGAACACAGTAAATGAGATGTGTGAAAGTGCAGGAAAATCTCTGCTGAGTGTGAAAAGATCCTTTGGAGCCTTGGACAGAGGTGAGGGGGCAGGTGTGGGCGCAGGTTTAAACCTAGTGAAACAGTCCATCTTCCGTAGGTACATAGGCACCATTCCCCATTTTTTCCTCTGCTACATCGATGACTATTTCAGCACCCACGAGGAGGTTGAATGGTTCATCAACTTCATCAACACCTTCCATCCTGACCTCAAGTTCACATGGACCATCTCAAATACCTCCCTCCCCTTCCTCTCCATCTCCATCTCTGGCTACCAACTCAAACCAACCAACTCTCACCACCCCCACCCCCGATGCAAACACAATCCCTTACTCCCAATTCCTCCATCTCCGCAATATCTGTTCCCAGGAGGAACAATTCCACTCTAGGACATCCCAGATGGCCTCCTATTTCAGGGATCGCAATTTCCCCTCCAACGTGATCATCAATGCCCTCCAACGTATCTCCTCCACTTCCCACACCTCCACCCCTGCCCTTAAACCCTACCCTTACAATCACAGCAAGGATAGAATCCTCCCAGTCTTGACCTTCCACCCCATTAATCCTGAGTTATAGCGCATTATTGTCCGCCATTTCTACGACCTACAATCAGACCTCACCACCAAAGATATATTTCCCTGCCCAGCCTATCTGTATTCCACAGAGACCATTCCTGCAGTCACTCCCTCCTTAGGTCCACACCCTCACGAACCCACCCTCCACACATGATAGCTTCCTTTACAGCTGCATAAAGTGTAAAACCTGCACCCACACCTCCCCCTCACCTCCATCCAAGGGTCCAAAGGATCTTTTCATATTCAGCAGAGATCTTTTTGCATATCCACCCACCTCACCTACTGTGTCCATCACTCTTGACATGGTTTCCTCTACATCAGGGAGACAGGACACCAACTTGTGGAGCATTTCAGAGACCATGTCTGGGACACATGCACCAAACAGCCCCACCGCCCTGTGGCTGACTACTTCAACTCATCCTCCCACTCTGCCTCAGCCATGCAAGTCGTCGGCCTCCTCCACAACCAAACCAAAACCACCTGCCATCTGGAGGAAGAAGACCTCATCTTCCACCTTGGGACTCTTTAAGTACATGGCATCAACTTTGAATTAACTAGTTTCCAAATCTCCTCTCCCCTCACTTCATCCCAGATCCAACCTTCCAACTCAGCACTGCCCCCTTGACCTAACCTACCTGTCTACCTTCCTTTGCACCGATCCACTCCAACCTCCCCACTGAGCTATCACCTGCAGTCACCTACCACCTTCCACCTACCATCTCCCTAGCCCCACTCCCACCCCCCTATTTATTTCTCAACCTCCTTCCCCCACCACATTCTGGATGGAGAGTTTATGCGTCGACTCTCCTGCTTCTTGGATGCTGCATGACCTGCTGCGTTTTTCCAGTGCCACCCTTTGCGACTCTCACATGTACCTAAGGGTAGCAAAAAGCAGGCAGATCATTACAAGCAAGGACAGGCAGATCACAGGGTGCTTAGACAGAGTGAGGCATACAGGTTATTCTGTAGGTGCACAAAAGCAAGATCAACATGATTTGAAGTTAAAGAGGTCCATTCAGAAGTGTAATAACAACAGAGGGAAGCTGTTCTTGAACCTGTTGGTGCATGCGTTCAAGCTTCTGTATTTTCTGCCTGGCGGAAGATGTTGGAAAAAAGCATTACTGGGGTGAGAAGGGTCTTTGATGATATTAACAGTCTTTTCCCAGCAATGAGAATTGTAAATGGAGTCCAAGGATTGGGAGGTTGGTTACCATGATTGTCTGGGCTGTGGTCATAATTCTCTGCAGTTTCTTACGATAATGGGCAGAGAAGTCGCCATACTGGCCCATTGTGTGCTCAGATAGAATGCTTTCTATGGTGCATCTGTTAAAGTTGCACCCGTTAAAGTTGGACATGCCAAATTTCCTAAGCCACCTGCGGAAGAAGAGACATTGTTATGCCTTCTTGACCATTGGATTTATGTGGAAAGTCCAGAACAAATTGTTAACAAAGTTTTGTGTAGTCATGGTCATTGTTCTAGAATCATAGAATCCCTCCAGTGTGGAAACAGGCCCTTCGGCCCAACATGTCTGCACCGACCGTCCAAAGAGTATCTGATTCCAGATCCATTCCCCTACCCTAATATACTCCATTTACCCCTGACTAATGCGCCTAACCTACACATCCCTGAACACTATGGGCAAATTCAGCATGGCCAATCCACCCTACCTGCACATCTTTGGACTGTGGGAGGAAACCGGAGCACCGGGAGGAAACCCACACAGACACAGGGAGAATGTGCAAACTCCACACAGTCGCCCGAGGTTGAAATCAAACCCTAGACCCTGGCGCTGTGAGACAGCAGCTAACCACTGAGCCACCGTGTCACCCTCCACTCAGATGGTCCATTCATCCTTGTCCCCACTATCCTTTATTCAAAACTGTTTTAACTACTTTTTCCCAGATCTGACAAAATGTCACAGATCCCGAAATGTCAATGCTGTTTCTCTCCACAAGTACTCAGCAGAATGTGACAGTGTTCCCAGCACTTCCTGTTTTTATTTCAATTTCCAAAATGCTTCTTATTGCTCTTTGAAAGTTGTATTGATCAAGTCGCAAAGATTTTAACTGTGATGCAGAGGCACTCCATGTTGGCAAAAAATGGCTGAAATCCAAA
Source organism: Chiloscyllium punctatum (assembly GCF_047496795.1). Lineage (NCBI taxonomy): Eukaryota > Metazoa > Chordata > Chondrichthyes > Orectolobiformes > Hemiscylliidae > Chiloscyllium > Chiloscyllium punctatum. The sequence goes on along the minus strand of NC_092741.1, from coordinate 126,555,992 downwards.
AAAAATGTTTTCCTATCTGACCATGCCATTTCTGATTTTCATGAAGAGATGAGTATAATGACATTCTCGGATTCATGCACGTGCTGTCTCTATTTAAATACTAATTTGTTAATCCAAAGTCAGAAACCCTGGATGTGCAAAGCAGACCAGATCAGAGCAGTTTCAACGTATTTATTTTTGATTGCCAGGTCCCCTTTTGGAAAGATGTAATACCTCTATAGTCAAGTATCCTTGGGGAAGTTGGCTGGTCTTGAGGGTTTTGTCATGTATCCTGGAGAGATCAGATATCCTTTGGGAATTAAAAAAATAGAGATGATTGGATCTGAAAAGTATGTAAGCTGTCAATGCTGCTGAAGCTGTCAAAGAATCGTCAAAACTGTCAAACAACACAGGAAACAATCATTGTTTTTTTCTTTTCTTTGGTCACTGCTTGAGACTGAAACAAACATTCCCAAACTTGATGTTCTATTTGACTCTAAGGTGAGCTTCCAACAACATGTCCTCTCCGTCATCGGGACCACCATTTCATCACCCACTTCGAAAGCCACCTCTGCTCATCTGCTGTAAAATCTCTCATCTCATCTCTGCTACCTTCCAGACTCAACGATTCCAATGTTCTCGTTCCAACTTGCACAAATTTCAACTCATTCAAAAACCATTATTCATATTCTGGTGACCTACAATGGCTCCTGATATGACAATCTTTCATTTAAAAATTCTCAACTTTTGTTTTTCAATCCCACCCTAACCTCAGCCCTTCCCAATTCCAAAATCACCTTCGACTCCATTACCTACAAATGTTTGATAGTTCTGGCATTCTGCATGTTTTTTATTTTAATTGCTCTCCATCATGGCTCTGGACTTTCCTCTTTAAACCGTTCCACCTCTCACTCCTCTTTTAAGTCACTCTTTAAAATATACCTCTTTGTCAAAGATTTTGATGACCCTTCTTAACATCTATTGCAGTATCTCAATGTGAAAATTTGTTTGACCATGCTCTTGAGAAGCACCTTTGGACATTTTACATCTTAAAGGTGATTTTACATCTTAATGGAAACTCTTCTAAGCAACTATCACAAATGCACACACTCACCTATAGTAACATCACTGAAGATGTAATCTAATGAAAGCAGTATTTGAAATTTCTCACTTAAAATAAAATTGTAATACCTTAGCTTAGATTCCCTACAGTATGGAAACAAGCCCTTTGGTCCAACAAGTCCACACCAACCCTCCGAAGAGTAACCCACCCAGACCCATTCCCTGACCCTACATTTATCCCTGACTAATGTACCTAATACTATGGGCAATTTAGTATGGCCAATTCACCTAACCTGCACATCTTTGGACCATAGGAGGAAACCCGAACACTCGGAGGAATCCCATGCAGACATGGGGAGAATGTGCAAACCCCACACCTGAGGCCAGAATCAAACCCAGGTCCCTAGCACTGTGAGGCAGTAGTGCTAACCACTGAGCCACCATGCTGCCTTGTTCTGTTGTGCTTTCTTGGTAATGGCTGAACAGACTTCTCTCATCCATTGTGTTCCCAAGCCAAGATAACACCTGCATCATTCCCACTGGAGACATCAACAGCTCCACAAAGGCTCAAGATTCTAAGGAAATTATTCACTCAGGGCTTTAAGCTCTGCAGAAGCATTTGCTCTGAATACTTAAGATGCTGCTGTTAGGACATGAACTCAGCCCTTAGAAATCTTATCCTGATTGACGTGGCCTTGGAAATTCACATAGAAGTCCAAGATAGTTCTGAGACAGATTAGCAACCATGTCAAGGGTGTTCCTAAATGGGACGCACTTAATGTAAGAGTCAAAAAGTGTGGTACTGGAAAAGCACAGCATCCGAGGAGCAGGAGAGTCGACGTTTTGAGCATTAAACTCTTCATGAAAGAATGGATCAGGTGACACTGTAGGTAATGGATATGTCAGGTGTAAGATCAGGATGTATGTTTATACATCTCGATACCTTCCTGCATTGAAGGGGTTTCTTCAGTCAAGCCTGGAGCTGGAGAACACTGTCAGACAGAATGCTTGAAGCTGTCCCTTGCAATTTTGTTTTAACATAAAATTGCAAAATAATAAAGCTTCAATTGCAAAGTTGTGCATCATCAGGCCCTTGCAATTAGCTATGATTCGAACAGCAGTGTACTGAAATTGTTTAATTGACATTTTCAGTACCATGTGACAAAGGAGCTGCTTCCCTAAAAAGCAATTTTTGTATTGAACGTAAAACACTCGGGAAATGAACATAGCCGGATGCTGCTGAGATTACTCAGCGTTGGTCCTCGAATAATTGTTAGGCAATTATGGCTCAAACTAAGGTACAAAAATGTATTGCTAAACTCTTGAAACAGGAGGCCTTCTAGTAGCTGAGGTTTAAAAGTTGCTGCATGACAACAGGGGACGGCCCCGATAGGCTTGATAATAATCATAGAATCCCTACAGTGTGGAAGCAGGCTATTTGGCCCATCATATCCAGACCGACCCTGCAAAAAGCATCCCACCCAGACCCACCCCCTACCCTATCCCTGTAACCCTGCATTTCCCAAAGCTAGTCCACTCACCCTGCACATCTCTGAACACTACAAGCAATTTAGCATGGCCAATTCACCTGACGTGCACACCTTTGGACTGTGGGAGAAAACTGAAGCACTTGGAGGAAACACTAAAATGTGCTTTCCTTACACACACCACAATTGCCCCACTCTCGGTCCCCAAGGTTTCTATATCCATTGTTCATTGCATAACAAATCTGAGAGAATTCATTCTATCCCTAATCTGTTCACCTTCAATGGATTTATTGAGACCATTTGGCAGAACTCCTGCAGTGTTACCTCTGGGCTTTTCATTTTGTCAATTGTAATATTTAGCACTACGCTAATAAGTGTATCTAATACATTAGAAGCACAGAATGAGAAAATGAGTATTCCTAGCATGCTGATGAGAATATAATCAGTGGCTTTGCACATTTATATTCTTGCTAATGTAAAAGCAAATGATCACCTGTGAATCAGTGAGTGGGTTTTTTAATTGGAAAATTCCAATTTCGTAGCACCTATTCAGTGCAAGCTTTACAATGTAAATTATGAATACTCGATTCAGTATTTGAAAAGTTGTGTTCATACTGAGCTGAGCATACACGTAATAATTGTCAAAATGTTTTGATTTCCTGCTGGGTTTTTATTGGGGTTGTAGAGATTGGAGTAGTTGACACTGTAGAAGATTCTCAAGGTAAACTGGGCTGTCAATGTGACCTTGAGTCATGTATTAGTGTTCTAGGAAGTGAACAGTAATATAGGTGCCTTGGTAATCTTGTACAAAGACCAAAAGAGCCCTCATTAAAATACATTAGATCAGGAGCTAAACGGATTCCACACTATTGGCTTTGTCATCACATTCTGGATTAGTGGTGCTGGAAGAGCACAGCAGTTCAGGCAGCATCCAATGAGCAGCGAAATCGACGTTTCGGGCAAAAGCCCTTCATTTGTCATCACATTGTCAGCTGCCTCTATGTTTAGCAGGCTGCCAGACAACATTCAGTTGGGGGTAGATGGTGCAGCAAGCCTATTCTCTTAAAGGCCATTTGATCCTGTTAAAGGGAGGCCACAGTGAATAACATCTGTGCAATCTAAAAGATAGAACACAGAGAATTGGAACACGTGCAGAGAGTTGTTTCCAGGCTTATGGGTGCATCACTGAAGATATTTGTGCTGAGAGTTGGACACAGAAAAGACACCATGGCTTTGCAGGATGCCATCCTCAGAAGGGAATTAGAGTAGGTGACCAGGAAGGTGAACTTTTAGCGTTTAGTCCTGAGGACTTGAGACGTGTGCCACAGGATATCTAATCACCTTATGTGGGTAGTTAAAGCCAGTGAATACATCTTCATATGGCATCTTCCATTCACAAAGCTAGCCTCTTTTCCCGCTCAAGGCACTGCTCCACCATCATCTACCTTTCATAGAATTCCCACAGTGTGAAGAAGACCATTCAAGTCCGTAATGATCCTCTGAAGAGCATGCCATCCAGACCAATCACACTCCCCTATCTCTATAACCCTGTATTTTCCATGACTAATCCACCTAGCCTGCACATCCATGGAATCTCTTGCCTCCTACTGGGATTTGCTACTCTCTCATATTGTGTGCCAACTTGTCCTGAAAAAGAAGGTAGAATGCTGGTGATTTTGTAAGGCTTGTGATTGAATGATATGCCTCCAACAGCTGACTGGCTGGATGTAAATGGAGACACCAAGGGGTATATGTAAGATTGGTAGAATTAGTGGATGTTTGATTGTGAGATGGAGTATCGGGATATTTGTGTAAAATTTGAGTGTTGGTGGAGAGGCTCAGTAGTTAACGTTGTTGCCTCACAGTGCCAGTGACCTGGGTTCAATTCCACCCTTGGGCAAATGTCTGTTTGGAGTTAGTACATTCTCCCTATGTCTGCGTGGGTTTCCCCCCAGTCCCAGCGATGTGCAGGTTAGGTGGATTGACCATGCTAAATTGCCCATAGTGTCCAAGGATGTGGAGCTCAGGTAGATTAGCTATGGGAGAAGTAGGGTTACAGGTATAGGGTGAGTCTGGGTGGGATGCTCTTTGGAAAGTTGGTGTTGACTCGTTGGGCCAAATAGTTTGCATCCACACTGTAGGGATTACATGATTGTAAAACTTGCTTAGTTTCCCAGCGAGAAATCCTTCATGAAACTCAATGAAACTGACACTCAGAGAAAATAGAGAAATCACAAGATTTAACCATAAAAGTTTGGCTTGCTTTGTCCTGGAAAGTGTTAAGCTTCTTGAGTGTTTTTGAGCATAGACAGATACATGGACAGTATCCAAGCACACATTTCATTAATGCTCTGTAAGATAGTGGACAAGCAGTGGGGAGACTGGTGAGTTGCTCACCACAGAATTCCTAGTTTCTGACTTGCTGTTGTCACCACTGTATTTATATGATTGGTCTAGTTCAGTTTCTGGTCAATTATAACTTTCAGGATGTTGATGCTGGGGATTTAGTGATAGTAATGTCATTGAATATCAAGGGCTAGATGGTTGAAATATCCTTCATTGAAGATGGTCATCCTCAGACCCTTGAATGCAATAAGCGTTACAAAGAGTCCAATGGATTTAATCCTTTTCCTACATCTTATGTTCTTGAAATCTGTGAGTAGAGGCCAAATAAATGGTGTCCCTGTCTGTGTCATAAGATTCACATTCAAAACCCACTCCAAGACATGATCGCCAACAAAGGTACGTTCATCATGTGGCTGAATATATATCAGTAAATCATTCCAATACTTACCAGAGACAGGTAGTAAGAATAGTAAATGATTGAGAAGAGGTCTAATAACATGCATTACCATCTTTATTTTTACACTATCTCACTTTATTGAAGTGCATTTTCCTTTTCTCCCATCTGATGGATAGAAACTAGACAGTGACATGCAAGTCAGTGCAGGTACCTGGTCACTCAAGATAATTTATCATGGCCCTCCATCAGTCACCAGCATCTCAGAGCACACTCCATTAGAGGTGAGATCACCAACATCTCAGAGCACACTCCATTAGAGGTGAGATCACCAGCATCTCAGAGCACACTCCCTTAGAGGTGAGATCACCAGCATCTCAGAGCACACTCCATTAGAGGTGAGATCACATAGCCCCTGTTCACCAGGATCTCCAGGTCCCTGTTGGAAAAGTGGGGTGTTAATTTCCATCTGATTACATGTGTAGGGTAATGGATAGGAAAGGTACAGACTGCTAGCATTTGACCAAGTAAATGGCTAGGCTTTAAAGGTAGCGCTGGCACTAGGAAGGCCAGAAGTGGGCATTACTTCCACCTGTTGCGGGTGAGAGAATATGACAAGTGGAGCACCAGTATGGGCTGAGGAAAAGGTATCTGGGAAGACAGCATGAGAAAACTCACTCAGAGAAAGCCTCTGTAACTCATCAAAACTGACATGTCGCCAATTTTTGAATGCAATCCAGCCCATTGTGTTTGAATGTAGATTTGCACTTAGAAATGGTTCTACTCATGCTGGGTCTTCTGTGTCAAATTGAAAGGATTGTGAAAAATTCATACGTCTAAGCATTTTGGTCACCCACATGCAGGCAATCTGCCTCATTCTGAAGCTCTTTTAGGGTGAAATTTCAAAAATGGAGGCCAAAATGAAAGCAAACAAGGAATAATTGTGGTGATGTGTTTGTACTTTGTAGTAAATAGTACTGAATCAAACCAAACAAGAGAGTCAGATATCCAATCCCAAATATTATAATGAATATATGAAGGTCAAAGAAGGAAGTTGGGTGCATGAACTGGAAGCCAGTTATTTTTAAAGAAGAACTGTAGTTTTTACAGATAACACAATTCTGGATGCCTGAACATGAGAGAAAATCGATTCATAAACACATTAAAAATAAAGAAAGGAGGGCCAATTTAGGACAAATTGATTAGCAGTTGTCTTAAATGACAAATTATTAACTGTGCTGAAATGAACAAGAATATAATTTGCTGAGCGTGCAGATGTTGCACTGTGACTTTACTATTGAAAATCTTAAGAAATCCCATGAATTATACAAGCAGCAATCCAGCATTCAAGATTTCAAATCAGAGAGCAAAGTAGACAGACTCACGGGAATTCGGGCTGACATTTTTACTTTGGCTGAGAAAAAAGTAATTGTTAGACACAATAGGACAGAAAAATGCTCCAGTGGCTATCACAGCAAAATGAAGGATGCTCACTGAGCATTGTTTGAAATGATGGAGTAAAATTTATCATGGGTTCTCCCACTCTCCCACTGTTACTTTGCAGATATTCCCAAGAAAACTGACAGAAGTTTTCAAAATAGGCCATTTCATGCTGTTTTCCTGATAAATGTTGAAAGATCAGCGAGACCACATGGAAATCCTAGTCCAATGTTTTGGATCACTCAGTAAGTTCTGCAGTACACCCCAGGGAGGATGTTGAAGGCATCTGTACTATATGCTTTCATTGGTCAGAACATTGAGTATTGGAGTTGGATGATATGTTGTGGCTGTATAGGACATTGGTGAAGACACTTTTGGAATATTATGTAAATTCTGGTCACCTTTCAATAGAAAAGATAATGTTAAACTTGAGAGGGAGCAGAAAAGCTTTATAAGTATGCTGCCAGGACTGGACGGTTGGAGTTATATGGAGAGTAAATAGACTGAGGCTTTTTATTCTCTGGAGCATCGGAGGCAGAGGGATGACCTTTACAGAGGTTTATAAAATCATGAGGGGCATGAATAGGTCTTTTTCCTTGGATGGGGATATAAAACTAGAGGGCATAGGTTCAGGGTGAGAGGGGAAAGATTTAAAAAGAAACAGGGTAACTTTTTCACACGGGATGGCGCATGCATGGAACGAGCTGACCGATGAAGTGATGGAGGCTGGTATGATTACAATTAAAAGACATCTGGATGGGTATATGAATAAGAAGGGTTTAGAGGGATATGGGCCTAGTGCTGGCAAATGGAATTATATCAGATTGGGATGTCTGGTCGATATGGATGTGTTGGACCAAAGGATCTGTGTCATGCCATCTGTCTCTATGACTCTATATCACCATTGAGAGACATCAACATGCAGGTCACTGGTATTTTAAGACTCCTGGGGGCTGAACAAGTTGAAGTAAAAAACAGGGGATGTGACGAATGAGAAGGAAGTAGTCAGACAACACTAACAACAGCTAAGAGACACACATTTCAGCTAAACTCCAACATTATCAATTTTCAAATAATATTGAAACATTGAGTGTTGTCTTTCTACTTGTTTTCAGCAGTGTTGCAATTTGCAGGTTCTTTTGCTGATGATATCAATGTAATAATAACATAGGGAGTTAATTTCTTCATCTGTTCTGCCTTTTCAAACCAACCAGTAGATTCCTTACTCCAGTTCCAAAGTGAATTGCCAGAATAGGAACTGATCAACAAAAATGTTATTGGATTTTGTGGACATACATAAAGCACAAGAAGATGGCATGGTGGCACAATAGTTAGCATAGCTGCCTCACAGTACCAGAGACCGGGGTTTAATTCCAGATTCGGGTGACTGTCTGTGTACAGTTTACACGTTCTCCATGTGTCTGCGTGGGTTTCTGCTGAGTGCTCCAACCATGGTGATTGTGAGGATAGGGTGAGATGCTCTTCAGCAGGTTTAGTGTCGACTTGATGGGCCTAATGGACTCTTTCCACACTGTAGGGATCCTATGATCTACACAATGGCAGGAAAGAGACAAATAAAGAAATCCTACAAATGATAAAGTAATGGGTGAGTCAACAAAAGTGAAACAAATTGTGCATTTATTTAAAAATTACACAAGCAGGAGGTTGGAAGAACACAGCAAACCAGGCAGCATTAGGAGGCGCAAAAGTTAATGTTTCAGATATAACCCTTCTTCAGGATTGGGGATAGGTGTAAGGGAGGTGCAGATAAAAGGACTTGGCATGGGGATGAGGGTGGAGAGGGGGTGTAGGGTGGTGAGATAGGGATAGGTGAACACAAGTAGAGGGTACCGCCTGGTTAATCAATGGCAGGAATGAATCTGGTTGGTGGCTGGAAGGAGGGGCTGATCAGAGGAATGGAAGGGAGGAGGACGAGCTGGGAAGGGAGTCGGAGGATGGGGAGGGAGGTTATTTAAAATTGGAGAATTCAATGTTCTCCAGGCTGGAGGCTGCCCAAGGGGAGGATGAGGTATTGTTCCTCCAAGTTGTGGTCTGATTTGTTGTGGCAATGGAGGAGGCCAAGAATGGTCATGTCATAAAGGAAGTGTGAAGGGGAATTAAAATGTAATAGGTAGTGACTGGGACGCCAGGTCAGCCCCTGTGGGCTCAGCTGAGACGCCCGGCGAAATGTGCCAAGTTTAGGTTTGGTCTCCCCGATGTAGAGAAGATCAATATCGGGAGCATTGGATACAGTGAACTAGGTTGGAGGAGAGGCAGATGAACCTCTGTCTCACCTGGAAGGAGTGTTTGGGGCCATGGATGGAGGTGAGGAGAGTGGTGTGCTGGCAGATTTTCCAACTTTCCAGTTGCAGGGGAAGGTATCTGGAGGGGTCGGTGGGGAGAGTGTCGCAAACCAATGATTGGCGAAGGGAACTATCTTTGTGGAAGGCGGAGAGGGTTGGGGAGGGGAAGATGTTCTTGGTGGTGGGATCTAATTGGAGTTGACAGAAGTGTTTAAGGAAGATATGTTGGATGTGGAGACTAGTGGGGGGTACATGAGGACAAGGGGAACCCTGTCTTTATTGCATTTGGGTGGGGGGGATTTATTTAAAAGTTGTCATAGTTGAAACTAATAGATAGATAAAGTGGTCCAGGTAACTAGTAATGGTAACTAATAGACAATGGAGTCAAATGGAGAAGATTAATGGAAATTAATGTGGTAAAGGGCCCTGATGGTTTATAGTCTTGACACCTGAAGAAAACTGAAATGGAACTAACAGAGGGTATAAGGAGAGGATCTGACTTTAACTCATTCAAAACAGATTCTGTGACACAGAATTGAAATCAGGCCTCCCCCCACCCCCTCAAGAATACAATACTACCAACATTAAAAGATAAGAAGATTTGCCTCAAAAGTCTGGAGGAAAGCAAATGCAACATCTCTGTTCAAGAGTGGAGGGAGAAAAATGTAGTAACTGTGGACTGCTCAGCCTAACTTCAGTGAAATGTTTTGGAAGTCATGGTACAGGATAACAGAATAATATAGAAAAAGAATAATTCATTAACAATTATAGCATAGTTTCATAAAAGTCAATATATATCTGATGTTACCCAATATGTTTAGCAGCAGACGTATGTGCAAGCTATTTTATTGAAATGCATGGTGATAAAGTTAAAGAGTACAGTATTAGAAGCTATATTGTTGCATCGGTAATAATTTGGTCTAAGAGAGAAAATAGTCAGTAACTGGTTGTTCTGACCTCAAAATATAAACAGTCCTGTACCCAACTAGACAATAAACGTCACCATGGCTCAATTCACTGAATTAAAAAAAACAAAAGAATTATGCATACTGGAAATCAGAGACAGAAATTACTGGAAAAACTCAGCAGGTCTGGCAGCATCTGTGGAGAGAAATCAATTTGGGTCCAGTAAGCCTTCTTCAGAAATGATGGTAGCTAGGAAAAGGAGGGTTTCTTGACAGAAGATAAGGTGGAAGGAAGGGATAAGGAGTAAATGATAGGTGGATATAGAGCCCAATAAGTGACAAGAACAGTTGGACAGACAAAGGAGTAGGTAATGGTCAGCCTAGGAGAATGTATGGCTGGGGATTAATAGTGGCTAAAATTGGGTTGTGTGTAATAGCAGACCATGTGATAACAAGGCCTGCTGTGTGGAGATTCAGGTAGAGCCATAGTAGAAGGTGCCTCAAGCATTGAAATTGTTAAACTCAATATTTAGTCCAGAAGGCTGTAGAACTCTCAAACTGAAAACGAGATGCTGTTCCTTCAGCTTGCACTGAGCTTCGCTGGAGCACTGCAGCAAGCCTGAGACAGAGCGGCTGGCTAGGAAACACAGAGGGGTGTTGAAATGTCAGGCAACTGGAAACTCCGGGTCTTATTTGTGGACAGAACATGGGTGTTCTGTGAAGTGGTCAACCTACCTGACAGATACAGGCTTCACTTCACCCTTAAGCCATTAGTACTCCACAATTACATCTCACAGTTTGTACTTACTGCCAGCTAGCAAACCGAGACAGCGGAAACCAAAGGAGAAGTACAACCATACCTTTTTCTGACTGCCCTTGAGATGGTGGTGCTTGTTATTGTGAGAAGCATATTTGCTGAGGCTAGGTCCACTAAAAGAGATTTTGATCTGAAATCTCCCTCCTCTCAGTTTACATCTCTAGCATTCCTCCTGACAGGAAGCTGCTAAAGGTATAAGGTGCATTACTTAGTTTCTCCTCTTACTACAACTGTATTCTTGTCCCTTTCTCCTGTTGGATACCCAAGAATTGCAACCTGTCAGGAAATGGAAACAAGACAAGATAGGGATGATGAAATATGGTCTCCTGATCTTGTATTTGCAACCATTAGACACTCTTGTGTTACTGTGGCAGTGGTTCTACCTCTGAACTAGCAGGCCTAGGTTCAAATTCTGCCTGCTTCAACATATGTGCTAGAATGTTGTTGAACAGACTGATTGGAAAATACTTGTGTTTGGAAACATTACAACATGAGATTTAGAAGATGGTACAGAAGTGGGATCTGGTCATGATGCAATACTGGGCATGTCTATGCAGCAGCCTGAGAAAGGGCATTGAGGATCATAGAGCATTACGTCATGGAAAGATGCTTTCAGCCAATCATGTGTGTGGTGGTTATCAACCATGTATCTACTACAATCTTATTTCTCAGCATTTGGTCCATAGCCTTATTATGGCAGTCCCAGTTCATCTAAATACTTCTTAAATGGTGTGATGGTCCCCATCTTCAGGCAGTGGGTGTCAGAAACTCAACATCTTCTACTTGAAAATAATTCTCCCTAAAACCTTTCTGCCCTTTATCTGAAATATTTGGCTCTTAGCAATTGATCCCTCTACTAAGAAGAGAAGTTTATTCCTATCTACCCTATCTATGCCCCTCATAATTTTGTAGACGTCATTCAGGTCCCCACCTGGCCTTCTTTGGTCCAGGGAAATCAAAAAAGGGAGAGATCTCAGATGAGGAATTTGTTGGGTCAAGCTACAGAAGGAGCTTGGTGGGTTGTACTCATCCACAAACAATGTAATGCAATGCAATGCTTGTCAGAAAACTTGTATTCATTGTCATGAACCTGTGGTGTTGGAGGTAATACATTGGCATAAGCAGAGAATTGGCTAATAGGCAGGAAACAGAGAATGGGGATAAAAGGTTCTTAAGGGGCTTGAAAGGGTAAATGGTAAGAGGAAATTTCCCCTCATGGGAAAGTATAGGCCCAAAGGGCATTGTTTCAGAATTAAGGGGTGCCAATTTAAGACTGAGATGAGGAGGAATTTCTTCTCTCAAAGTGTTGAAAGCCTTTGGAACTCCTGGCCACAGAGAGCTGTGCATATGCATATTTAAGCCTGTGATAGATAGATTCTCATTCAAGAGGGGAACCAAGAGTTATAGGGCAAGGGTAGGAAAGTAGACATGAAGAGTATCAAATCACCCTAGGTTCTATTGAATGGCAGAGCACTCCTGAGGGAAAGCTTGAGTGAGCTGCTCTTGTTCCTATTTCTTTTGGTCCTATAGTCTCATTATCAACAGAGAAACTCAGTTCAACTTAGTACAGGGATTTGTGAAGAATTTGGAGCCCGTAGTTTACAATGTGGAATGAGTTGTCATATCCATCAAGTGCCTGTGGAGCTAACAAAGATGTTGCGCCTGATGGCTAGTTTATGAGCTGCTATTGCCACTCAGCTAGCATCTACCCGACATCTTAGTGCTGCAGTAGAACCTCAGACAGCAATCTTGGCTTGTTGCACTGCTATTTCAGATGGCTGCCATCGTACCTCTGGATGTGTGTGTGCAAACTAGCTTCCAAGGCTTCACAGCACCCCAGCAGTCTGTTCTTCAACAGATGTGTTCTCTAAAGATTTTCTGTGTATAGTCACTGCCTATTAAGAGTTCTTCTCCCCTCCCTCTCTCCTCCTCCTCCTGCTTCCTGTTCTAGAAGCTTATACTTTCTTTTGGTGTCTACTCATTCTCTTAGTCATCCTCAATGTTAAGAAGAAACTCATGTCAGATGAGCAACTAATGTGTACACGAGCCTTAAAGTCACCAAAATACCAGACCAGTCCTTTCAGATTATTGAATCTTTAAACACGTGTAGAAAAGCATCCAGAATCCATAGCATTGCAGCAACAATAAGAGGAGAAAACTTGTAAGTAGTTGATGATCCCTTTCTGTCGAGTCGGTAGAAGCATAGCATGGGGGTGACAGTCCTTCACACCATTGAAAACTTGTTCAGTTAGGGAAGATTAAGACAGTGAGTGAGCTGCAATATGGAGTTCCATAAAATCAGCAATACAATCTGATTGTGATCATGATATGCCTGTTCTGCATATGTCTGGCAGACATGAGGTCAATGCAAATGAACCAATATGGTGCAGGGAACACCTTTATCTCAGAAATGTGTACCATTTTAGAGCTTTAAGAGATCTTGTAGTAATGGGTGCTATTTTCAAAGCCAAATATTAATCCCAAAGGCATTAGTTATGCAAGTTTTTTAAGAAATTGTAGTTCTCTTCACTGAACTGGAAAGGATTAAGAAAAGATGTAATTATAGTGTTTTGGGTTTTGATCAGACAAATAGGGAACACCTATTTGAACAGCTTGGTCATTTAGTAAGGGGAGGATGTAAATGTAATACTTTCACCAAAAAGACATAAAAAGTAGAAATTTGGAAATTTATCTTTCGTCATAATGCTAGCAAACATAGGCCAAGTGGGTAAGACTTAAAATATTCTAATTAATTTAGTAAATATTTTTCAATGTTAAAGACACTTCCACATATTAACACTAAAAGAAATTAGACTATTATCAAGTTATTAAAAAGTCATGTTCAGGTCAAGATTAGAACTTCTGAACGGCCATTAATGGGTAATAATCTATAAAGGGAGATATAGTAATATGCTCTGGGCAGCAAGCCAAACAGTTAGGAAATGATCAGGATTTTTATGAATGCAATAGTCTGGTTTAAAAAAGGTTGGAATATTGAGTTGAAAAAATGAGAAAAGTAATAATAATGTCATGCGGATGCACTTCAGAAGATTACATAATTTAGAAAGTGAGTTCATGGGTTAACATGCAATGTATTGAGTAAACATAAAGCAGAGTTCTGGCCAAACTATTGTTTTTATTTTTAGTGCAATTCTATTTGTAGCAGCATAACTGACAAATGGACTGCAGGATTTTGAACACAAAGTTGCATTCCACACAATTCAAGTTCACGCGGTCACTTGCTCTCATTAAGAAAAATCACAGAAGAAATCGGAGGCCATGTAAAAGAACTGACCGTGACCCCAACTAAATTCATCACAGCCCTGCCCCATTGGGAGTTTCTCCTATTGTATACATTTGTAGATTTGTAAGGGGATTGCAGATATTAATCTGGATCTTTTGGTCAGAAGTGCACAATGGTTTGCTTTAATTCTTTGATAGGGTGTGGCCATCACTGACAACACCACCATGAACTGATCATCCCTATTTGCCCTTGAGCAGAATGGTTTGTCAGCCTATTTCAGAGGGTGGATGAGAGTCAAACACATTGCTGTGGGTCTGCAGTCACATGTAGGCCAGACCAAATAATGATGGAAGGTTTCATTTCCTGAAGGACTTTATGCACCAAATGTTTGGTGTTTTTGTTGCGAGCGATGATCGTTTCATCATCGCCATTACTGAGATTAACTTTATATTCCAGATTTTATGAATTTAATTCAAATTCCATGGTGGGATTCAAACATACAGACTCAAATTAATAGCCTGAGTCTCTGAGTTTCCAATCCAGTGACCGCTATATTGAATTTGAAATCCCTGAAATGTTTTTTTTCTCTTTGAATTTACTGTCTGACTGTTAGAAAGTGAGACTGCAGACACTTGAGATCAGAGTTGAAGAGTGTGGTGCTGGAAAAGCACAGCTGGTCATGCAGCATCTGAGGAGCAGGAGAATCAATGTTTCAGGTACAAGTCTTTCATCAGGAATCAGCCTTGTGGGCCAAGGGGGGGCTGAGAGATAAATGGGAGGGGGGCTGGGGCTGGGGGGAAGGTAGCTGGAAATGTGATAGGTAGATGAAGGTGGGGGTGAAAGTGATAGGTCAGAGAGGAGGGTGGAACAGATAAGTGGGAGGGAAAATGGACAGATAGGACTGTTCAAGAGACACTGACTTGTGTCCCACAAATCACAGCACTCCTTCGACCAGAGATTTTCTTTGTGAAAGACCACACTAAAAGCAGCGTAATATTGGTGAAAGAATGGACCTTAAATTAGAAAAAATAGGAGAATGGAGCTATTGAACATGTTATGTTTCAGCTGGTGTAAGAGAGTTGTCTTCGGATTTCTAGTATTTTGGGACCAGTTCTGGGAAAGTGGGGCCTATACAAGCTGCTCAATCTATACCTGAACAGGACTGGGATAAACATTCATTGCATGAAGATTTGCTTGTGCTGTTGGGAGGATTTGAACAAGATTGATATGGGAATGGAACCTGAGGGCAAATTCAGAGCAAGGAATGGGAGGCAGAAATTTAGTGGGTGAAAGACAGAAGAAGCAAAGGTTAAAAAAATGTACAACAAATCATCAGTATATAAATACATATATAAACACAAATAGTATAGAGAATAAAGCCAATAATGGCACAGATAGAGGCATGGCAACATGATAGCATTGCTACAACAGAAACCTGGCTTAAGGAGAGGTAAGGATGATAGCACCAGATCCCTGAATATGGAGTTTTCAGGCAGGAAAGAAGGGGAAATAACAAGGCAGGTTGAGGAGAGGGCTGCAGCGGATGTTGTCCACATGGACTTGACTAAGACATTTAACAAACACCCACATGACAGATTGGTCAGAAAAATTAAAGTCCATGGGGATACGAGGAGGGGGGTGTCATGATGACTTGAATCCAAAACTGGCTCAGTTTTCAGAAAGAGAAGGCCAGTGGTTGTCTTTGTAAAGATATGGAGAAGCCGATGTTGGACTGGGGTGGACCAAGTTAAAAATCACACAACACCAGGTTATAGTCCAGCAGTTTTATTTGGAAGCATTAGCTTTCAGAGCTAGTACTTTTGGAGCTTGTTTGTAAAAGGAAAGCATTTTCCATAGTGCTCCACAGAGTCTTGGCTCCTTTGCTTTTTGTGGTATGCAGCAACATTTTAGACTTAAATTGATGAAGCGTGATTGGGAAATTTGCAGATAACAGAAAAAGTGGCCATGTGGTTGATAGTGAAGAGGGTGGCTGTTGGCTGTAGAATGATATCGAGGACTTGGTTGAATGAGCATGAAAGTGACATGCAAAATTTAATCTGCAGAAATGCAAGGTTATGCATTTGGGGAGGGCAAACAAAACAAGGTAATGCACAATAAATAGGAGGGGTACAGAAAGCTAGAGACCTTGATAGGCATGTTCATAAGTCCCTGAAAATGACAGACCAGCTAGATAGGGCAACTCAATGCAAGAGCACGGGTGAAATGCTGAAAATATGTAAGACATTGGATAGGGCACAGCTGGAGTTTGGTGATAATGCAGAAAGGACATAATTGCTCTAGAGAGAGCACAGAGGAGATTTACAAAAATGTTGCCAGTGTTGAAGATTGCAGCTATGAGGAAAGATTGGATAGGCTCAGCTGTTTTCCTTAAAATACAGGAGGCTAAAGGATGCCTTAATTGAGTGTGCAAAAGTATGAGCAGTTTGGATAGAGTGGATCGAGATGACCCGTTTCCACTATCAGAGAGGTAAAAACAATGACTGCAGATGCTGAAAACCAAATACTGGATTAGTGGTGCTGGAAGAGCACAGCAGTTCAAGCAGCATCCACGAGCAGCGAAATCGACGTTTCGGGCAAAAGCTGCCTTTATTCCTGATGAAGGGCTTTTGCCCGAAACGTCGATTTCGCTGCTCGTGGATGCTGCCTGAACTGCTGTGCTCTTCCAGCACCACTAATCCAGTATCCACTATCAGAGAGGCCAGTTAACAAGGGGGATAGGTTAAAGTGATTACTGGGAGGATTAGAGGGTGCATGAGGAGCATTTTTTTTCAGCTAGAGGATGAGTTTTGGAATTTGCTATCTAGTTTGGTGGCTCAGGTGAAGACCTTCAAGTCACTTAAAAGGATCTGCACCTGAAACATTGAAACCTGCAAGACTATGGACCAGGAAAATGTGGGACTAGAATGGGTGGATAAATTATTCATTCATTGCAGTCATGTTGGGCTGAATGGCCTTTTCTTCTTTGGTTCAATGGTTTGTCTGGTGCAATACCAGGTATGCAGGCAGTGGGTGATTGAATCAAACAGCATGTACCTTTGGTTCCTTTCAAAAGACAGAGTAAAGGCCATAGTCCACCAGCTTGCTCCTACCAAACCTAAACCAAACCGCCATCCCTTCGACGTGATTCTGCAATTGAGCAACAGTTTCTGAACAATCCTGAGCATTTTAAAAGTTACACTGATAATCAATTTAAAATCTTCAGTTGAGCTCATAACATGGCTCATTGCTGGAAGCCATGTACATTCACACACAACGATCCCCTCTTTGCAAATAAAGTGAACATGTTCAGGAACTGCACCCTTTTAAAATTATTCAGCAGCTTATAACTTTTTTCAGATTTCTTCATGGTAATGCCTCGACTAATCAGAATCTACTTGCCAAAGTGTGAGCACCCTTTCCCTCTGAATTATAAATTGTTAAAATCATTTGAAATTTGGCATTTTTGCATTCATCCTGATGAGTTCAAGATGAAATGCTTTGGCAACCTGCCTCTTTTTTTCAGCCATAAATGATCAACAAGCTGTCTGAAACAAAAGCAGAGATTGCTGGAGAAACTCAGCAGATCTGGCAGCATTTGTGAAGAGGGAGCAGAATTAACATTTTGAGTCCAGTGACCTTTCTTCAGAACTGATAGTAGCTAGGAAAAGATTGTATATCTGCTGAAGACAGAGGGTTGTGGGGGCAAAAGAGTGAATAGAAGGATGGAGGTGGAACACAGACAGAGAAAGAATAACAGTTAGGGCGGCAGAGTCCAGGGGGAGGGGTTGAGATGGAGTGAGAGTGTTAGAGGTGGGTGAGTGTGTCTGTGAGATGAAG
The DNA here is from genome assembly GCF_047496795.1 of Chiloscyllium punctatum. Lineage (NCBI taxonomy): Eukaryota > Metazoa > Chordata > Chondrichthyes > Orectolobiformes > Hemiscylliidae > Chiloscyllium > Chiloscyllium punctatum. Next base: position 126,538,178 of record NC_092741.1, on the reverse strand, counting down.
AGAGGATTTCAGTCCAAATAAGTGGGCATAGAGATGAAGGTGATGGAAAAAGACTTCAATATTATGCCTTCCTCAAAATTTGTTGAGGTGGGGTGCAGAGGGATTAAATTAAAACCTTTGCTGTGTATAGGACATTCTGGATCAGAGAATGGAAGGGACAGTAATGAAGAAGTGGTGTTAGGAGATAGGGTCTGAGGGAAGGGGAAGTGAGCAAGATTGCAAATTACTGCGGATGCTGGAATCTAAAACCAAAAAAGAGAAAATGCTGGAAAATCTCAGCAAGTCTGGCAGCATCGACTTGAAACGTTAGCACTTTTCTCTCCTTACAGATGCTGCCAGACTTGCTGAGATTTTCCAAGATTGCAGAAGGACATGGGTAACTCTGAGTTGTGGTTTGTATTCCTTAATGCCTGAAATGAAGAACAAAAGTTTCTTACTTAAACATCAAATAAGCCAGAGCATGAAATGAAATTGGGAAGTAGGGTAGCTCTGAGATAGTGTAAGTGGTGCTCATGGAGATACATCCTAGAACATCTTTGTGGTGCTCACAATATAGTGTCCTCCACACTGCAGAGATCAAATGCAGACTGAGTCATTGTTATGGAGAACACTTACATTGTGTCTAGAGAAATGACCCTATGCTTCCAATTATTAGATTAGATTAGATTACTTACAGTGTGGAAACAGGCCCTTCGGCCCAACAAGTCCACACCGCCTCGCCGAAGCGTAACCCACCCATACCCCTACATCTACATCTACACCTTACCTAACACTACAGGCAATTTAGCATGACCAATTCACCTGACCTGCACATCTTTGGACTGTGTGAGGAAACCGGAGCACCTGGAGGAAACCCACGCAGACACGGGGAGAACGTGCAAACTCCACACAGTCAGTCGCCTGAGGCGGGAATTGAACCCGGGTCTCTGGCGCTGTGAGGCAGCAGTGCTAACCACTGTGCCACCGTGCCGCCCACCGTGCCACTTCAACACACCACAGTGTTCCCTGACCAACATTGGTCTCTCTAGTTTGCACTGTCTTCAGTGAAACTCAGCACAAACTGGAAGAACAGAATCTCATTCTTGGCTTGAGAATCCTGCAGCCTTCATAACTCAATATCAAGTTCAATAATTATAGAATCTGAACATCTTCTTCCATGTCCTTTACCCACCCTCCTTAGGCCCTGTCATCACATGGACCGCTTTCAGAAAACCAACCCATTTTGATCTATTTATGGTCCCCATTATCAGCTCTTTATTCTTTCGGTGTACTATCATCCATCTCTTTGCCTTCCTAACCGTCACTGTCTCCCTTTGGGCTTCACTTTCATCTATTCTAAACTCCACCATTCAGTCTATGCTACCCATTCCCACCACAAGGCCCCGACTTCAGCGTATGTACTATCTTTTCCTAGCTACTAACACTTATGAAGAAGGGACGCTGGACCCAAAACATTAAATCTCCACAGATGTTGCCAGACTTGTTGAGTTTCTTCAGCAATTTCTGTTTTTTTTGTTTCAGAAGTCCACAGTCCTATGTTTTACAATAAGCTATCAGTACCCTCAATGTTAAGACCACAGATTGATACACCTACGCTGGATGTTTCATGAAGCAACCATTTTGGTTTCAGATTGATAAACTAATATCTGCTAATCTTTTTGAATTAAAATATTTTTGTTTTAATTTGCCACTGGAGTTTGCTGGGAGCCTGATCATTTGCCAATTACAGCAGTATTATAATCACAGATCAATGAGAACACGGTGGAAAATGGGGTCATCCCATTGTCACAGCTCCCCATTCATCTCCCATTAACTGAGGAGAGCAACAATCTGCCTGACTGATTCTGCGTATGTTCTGGAGTTATCTACTATCGACATAAATATGTTCTGCTACTTGATGTAAGTACCTGCAGGAAGCCTTTGCTTGTCAATCAGTGTGAGCACAGCACACCAGGCATCAGTGGTGACTTTGGATTCATTCTAGTTTTGCAAATTGAAACTGGCACTGTCTGAATCTTGGATTTGAAAGTCCAATGCCCCAACAACAGTAGTGAGTAACTTGAAGACAGATATTGTTAAGATGCCTATATCCTACACAACTGAGGCCTTGACTGACCCTGTGATCCCAATAGAGGGTTAAGTTAAAAAGGAAGAGGCACAGCCAAATCTGCAATAGAGGGTTAATATCCTTTTTTTCCTGATTTCCACTCCTTTTGAACACAGATTCTCACCAGTTTTTCAGGGTCAGTGATTCTCAATTCAGAAGAAATTATTATGCAAACAAATTCAGAAGAATATCGATATGCATGTAAACAATTAAATGCTTGACTTAAAGATAAATTGAAGAATTTTTTCTGTAAGTGACAGGCCAGATTTAATGTTCAGAATTAATTAATGGCAAAGTAAAATATGTTGCAGATTAGAAGATATTGTGGCCCTTTAGGTTGCCTGTTAATATGGCTGGATGGTGTGAAGGGAATTTAAATAGGTTGGATAATGGTGTATGCAGACCATTCAGACTGCTTATTGCCACTAGAATTATGCTGTGAGTAGGAAGGCTCATGCCAACTGTTACCTTGCTAGCTGTGAGCCCTTTGAGGAACTCAGCAGTGAGAGATGGAGCAGGCAGCCGTGAGGCAGTGAGAGATGGAGCAGGGAGCCCTGAGGGAGTGAGAGGTGGAGCAGGCAGTCCTGAGGTAGTGAGAAATGGAGCAGGGAGCTGTGAGGGAGTGAGAGATGGAGCAGGGAGCCCTGAGGCAGTGAGTGGTGGAGCAGGGAGCCCTGAGGCAGTGAGAGATGGAGAAGGCAGCCGTGAGGGAGTGAGAGATGGAGAAGGCAGCCGTGAGGCAGTGAGAGATGGAGAAGGCAGCCCTGAGGCAGTGAGAGATGGAGAAGGCCTCCCTGAGGCAGTGAGAGATGGAGCAGGCAGCACTGAGGCAGTGAGAGATGGAGAAGGCAGCCCTGAGGCAGTGAGAGAGGGAGCAAGCAGCCCTGAGGCAGTGAGAGATTGAGCAGGCAGCCCTGAGGCAGTGAGAGATGGAGAAGGCAGCCCTGAGGCAGTGAGAGATGGAGAAGGCCTCCCTGAGGCAGTGAGAGATTGAGCAGGCAGCACTGAGGGAGTGAGAGGTGGAGCAGGCAGCCCTGAGGCAGTGAGAAAGGGGGCAGGCAGCCCTGAGGCAGTGAGAGATGGAGCAGGGAGCCCTGAGGCAGTGAGAGGTGGAGAATGCCTCCCAGAGGCAGTGAGAAAGGGGCAGGGAGCCCTGAGGCAGTGAGAGTGGGAATAGGCCTCCCTGTGAGCCAGTGGTGAGAGCGAGCTTGATCCGTTGTGAGGAGTGCAAGCCCAGCACGGCCAAGAGCTAACGGACTCTGATTATGAACAATTAACTGTATTTCTTTGTTTTTCTACATTTAATAAGAAGGTCTGTTAGGTTGAACTTATTAACTCGCTTTCTTTGTTTTCCTGCTTTGTACCAAGATTCTGCCCCTTTGTACATTTGTACCTAAGATGGCGCCATTGGTGGCAGCTTGTGAACCTTTTGCTGCAACTGGGTACATGGGACAGAAACGCTTACTCGCATTCTTGACTGGGAGAGCAGAGGTGTGTATGCGTGCGTGTGTGTGTGTTTATGCTTGACATCACCCAATTGTCTGACCCTAGTCCCCCTGTGAGCATGGTACTTTGGTGCCACGGGAAGTATGGAAGCCCAATTACACAGATTTAGACGGAGAAGCAAATGGGATCATCAGACTGTGATGTGAGGAGGGTAGCTTCTAGTGAAGTCATACATCACCATGCACCTGTAGTTCAGTAATGAATAAATGTTATTTGTTCATATTTGTGTAGTGTCTAGTCCTCATCTGCCGAATACTCCCAGACTCAGCCCCGTACTATTCCTGTAATTGATACACATCTGTGAAGTGTCAGCACTGCAGGTGTGTGAAAGAAGATTGGCGGTGAGGTAGGAGTTATGAGGCTGGAGGAATGAGGGAACGTTTTTGAGTAGGATCTGATCGTTTGGAAAGGGAGGAGGATAGTGTCTAATGAGGTGGGAGCATTGAGAATATCTCCTGGTATCAGGAAGAGAAGTTGTGTGCAAGCATCACAGCGAGAATATAGTTGTGAAGGCAGGGATTAGGACTAATGGATAGAAAATTGGGAGCGAAAATAGAAAGATGGAAGAAACTCGAGACAGAAGTTACCTCAAGAGTTGAAATGAGAGAGAGAGAGAGACTGAGGAATAATTTTCCGTCTAAGCTGTGTGGGTGTGCAGCAATTGGAAAAGTGCTATGTAGGACACAAGCACTACTCGATTGTAAGAAGTGCACATTTGTGACTGCACATCGACCTTAAAGGGGCTACACAGCATAACAAACAGACTTTGCACAAAAAACAGAGGTTAGAGAAACATTTCTGGAGAGGATCGATTTAAACAGCAAATGATTTCAATCCTGGTGAGAAATACAAAGCCTATTTGAACGCTACACCTGGAGGAGTGTGTTAAATGCAGAAGGGAAAGAGGTGGCTGGGAATAAAGGAACTTTGTGTCAGCTTTCCTCCAGGATGATCCTGGACTGGTGAATGAGGCAAACAAATTCAATTAGTGCATGTCCAGGCCGCCAACGTTTTATATTCTATTTAATTTTTTTGACCTTGATGTTAAGCATTGTATTCTAACTTCAATTGATACTTTGATGAAGTAACTGATGAAGAAAACAGGTTATTGTGAATAAGTTAGTGCTGCCATCGATCGAGAGACCCAGTAGGGCTTCAGAATTCTGATAAGCACTGTGAGTGACTTTGATATTAGAAATATTACAGCTATTCCCTGCATTGTTCACATATCCAATACATATAACCTAATAAGATAATAATCAATGAAAATAAAATATTTGGTTTACGATGGGTTTGATGATATTCAAAATAATATCATGTATTTCAAAATGTGCCACACAGAATCTGTATGTAATGCAATCAGTGCAGACAGCAGTAGACAATTCCCCATGCAGCAAGCCTGCCATCTACTGACTAATATTAAAGGTGGGGGTAGGGAGATACAGTGTCATATCATTTATATAGTTCACTAAGATACTAAGTATGAGGAGGCAAAGCCAATGGATCTGTTAAAAGTGGAGCCAACAAGAGCATTCTGCTGTACTATGAAAACTTCAATGAATTTTACACAATAGACTGACATTCTTTTTAAAAAATTATTCGAATAATAGTGCTCGAGATTAATTTGCAGCAAAAGATTGGCAAAGCCACTCCCATACGCAAGTTAAAACATGATCTGTCGGAAAACCACCAGACCCAAATATATTGTCCTCTCCACTGACTGTGTGGCATTTTACAGGGTTAGTGGAAAAGCACCTTATTTTTTATGGATATATGAGCATCAGTGTCATTATGGATGCATCACCAGTACACACCTGCCACATGCTGCTGAAAGCTCAGCATCTGGTTGCTATCATAAGGGGAGTCTGATTGAAATTCTACATTCTATCCTGTGCAGAAGATGCTGTTTAAAAAATAAAACAAGGTTTCATCTTTTGAATCTTTCCTTGGACTTTTCAACAGATTCACCTGAATGGAAGACATCAGACTTCACTGCACCATCATCTACTGCTACCTCTGAAAATTACTCTAGATGCAACTTACAATGTCGAATACAAATAAGCAGCAAAACCATTAATAAGCACTGAGTATGAGGAATTGAAGGAGACAAAACTTAACAGGATTTTGTTAGTTGAAAGCTTACATTAGTTTTCCCTTCAGTTACTTCAAGATGCTCTTACAGTCTGTCAGGTGTGAACACCTCCAAGAGAGTTAAAATCTGAACTTGCATCAGGTTTTAGTTCCATGCTTTGTATTCAGCACAGTCTTGTATGCTGAGTATTAGTCCTGAAACAGTGAAGGTTGAAAGGGTGCATACACATTAACAAAGATGTGCTGACACTGCAACTGATCCCAGGTGCAACACACAAACTGTGGATTTTTCATTCAGTGTGCTTGCGCATGTCACCCTTTTGGTATGTCAGTATGGCAAGACTTTCAACATACAAGAATAATGATGCTAGCAAAAAATGCAAAGAAGGCAAGCAAGAATTTGCAATTCATAAAGACTTTCACAACCTCTAAGCATTCAAAGTGCTCACAACCAATGAAATAATGCTTATGAAATACAGTCTCTGCTGGGTATTTAGGCAAATACATCAGACAACTTCCTCACCATAAATAGTGAAAGAACCATAAGAGCTGTGAAATAGCTCGACGTCCACTTGCAATAAATATGGACCAAGTTTTCCTGGCAATACTTGGTAACAGGCATAATGGATAAATGTTAGATCATCTTGGAAGCTTCTCTAAAGTGTATACATTGGTTTCATCTAGAAGATAGCACAGAAACTGCTGAACCTGGCCAATACTGAGTTCTGTGCATGCTACATTACCACCCTCTGAAAAAAATGCCGATAGTGCAAAATACAGGACAACCCTCTTTACATCAATCTCATGATGAATCACTTCTGCTTTGTTAGTTATCAGTTAAATGGGTCACATGGTCTACTGCAGTATCGTTCGTCCACAGCTCTGAATTGTGTCTGTATATTTATTTCTCACAACTGATTATATTAGCCAGCCATTTTAAACAGCCAAGCACCCTGTCAAAAGACACATTTGCAATTATTTCCAGCCTATTGTTTGAGAAAGGTAAGACAGACATTAGCCTTTATAAATGGACACATACATTTCAAGACTCCCCTCTCCCCATCTTAGTTGATTTGTGATTTCTGAGCCCCTTGTCGAGTGAGCTGCCAGCGTTATGATGAATATGAAGGATTAGACTTTAGAAGGTCTGGCCAGTTTAGACAGTATCAACCCTCCCTCCCACTACATCAATGCATTAATTTGAAAATTACCAAGGTTAAGAAATCAAAACATTGAGAAAATTGATACACATTATAAATAGGCAAGATTCTGTTACAACAACCATTTTTAACTATGGAACTCAATGTTCAGATAAGAAAATATACACACAATTTAATGAAATGGTCCTCAAAAGACATGCAAACCTTACAAGATACAATTTCACAAGTGTAGCAGTAGGAACACCCAAGCCAAGAAATGTTGGATCGATCCATTCCAGTGAAAAATCAAAATTTAAAGTTAAACAAAATTAAATCAGCTATATTTACAACAATCTGCAGTTATTTGTTAAAACTGAAAGAACTGAGAGTAGAATGTCCTCTAGTTAAGCTTGGAATAACAGGACTGCTTCGGCTATTACAAATATAGAAGTACAAGCCAGAAAATGCAATGCAATTGTAGCAGAATCCATTGATTTTCCATCCATAGAACCCCTACAGTGTAGAAACAGGCCCTTCAGCCCATCAAGTCCACACCAACCCTCCAAAAAGTATCCCATCCAATCCTATTACTCTATATTTACCCCTGATTAATGCACCTAATCTACACATCCCAGAACACTATGGGCAATTTAGCTTTGCCAATTCATCCAACCTGCACATGGAAGGAAACCGGAATACCTGGAGGAAACCCACGCAGACACGGAGAGAAGGTGAAAATTCCATTAGACAGTCGCCCGAGGTCGGAATCAAACCTGAGTCCCTGGTACTGTGAGGCAGCAGCACCAACCACTGAGCCACTGTGCCACTCCTGCTATTGTGCTGCCCTATTAATTCAAATGATCAGAAACTGAGTGGACTCCATTACACATAAATAATCCCTTCCAAGGTCCTGATAGCCATCAATGTGCTCCAGTCGTGGAGTGTTGTTCACATTCACACAGCGAAAGCTAAGCTTTCCCAACATAACTAGAGAGAAAAAAAGAATGATCTGCAGTTATGTTAGTTCCATGCATCAAGCAAAGTTTTTAAATTCATTTGTGGAACTTGGACGTCGCTGGCTGGCCAGCATTGATAACCCATCCCTATTTGCCCTTGAGAAGGTGGTGGTGAGCTGCCTTCTTGAATCACTGCAGTCCTCTTGTTGTGGGTTGACTCACAGTGCTGGTAGGGAGGGAATTCCAGGGTCTTGTTCCAACCACTGTGAAGAAACAGCGGTATATTTCCATGTCAGGATGGTGAGTGGCTTGGAGGGGAGCTTGTAGGTGGTGGAGTTCCCAAGTACCTGTTGTCCTTGTTGATCGAGGTGGAAGTGGTTATGGGTTTGGAAGGTGCTGCCTAACTAAATTATGGATTAAATCAACAGTTCAATGACCTGAGTTTGGTGATTAATCACAACTAAAAATTCCAACAGGATAAAGTGGGATGCAATTCTTCCCTAACTCTCCAAGGCAGTCTACCAAAATCTCAGAATGCTAATCAGTGCTTCAACCTCAATTAATCAATCTGTTCAAAGCTATAACAAAATTTTAATTTAACAGCGTAGAACAGACAAACATCCAAGATCATTATGTACAGTTATTAAATTCATGCAATCACTAAATGTAAACCATTGTATATTAGTTAAATCCATAATCCGATTAAACCAGCTTTCTGTTACAGAAAGAAAGGCAGATTTGCATTTATCGAGAGCCTTTCACAATACTCTTTACATCGAATGAAGAGGTTTTTAAGTGCAACATGTTCTAATGTACAAGACATGACAGCCAATTTGTTAACAGCAAAATCCCACAAAATATCAATGTCACAATGAATAATCTGTTTTCAGTTATGCTAGACAAGGCATGAATATCAGCTAAGCCCTCCCATGATAATTCCCTTAGTATTCTTTAAACAATGCCATTGGACCTTTCACATCTTTATAAGAGAGCAGACCTGGCATAATGTCTCATCCAAAAGATGGTATCTCTCAGGGTGCTTGGAGTGACATCTCGATGGTGTGCTCAGATCTTTAGATCATACCTTGAATCCGCATTATTGACACCTGAAACCAAAATAAATTTGGCACAGCATTGAAAATAATCACTGATTCTTTTGCAAGTAAGACATAATTACAAGAACTAACATATTATTTTGAAAACATTTCCACTGATATCTGTAGCATTCAATGTTGTTTTTAATCAGATATTTCAGTTTTTTTAAAGGAAGTAATTAATAATGAATTAGTTATGCTTGCACTATGTGTAGCTGTTTGATCTTAATTTTGATAAACATAAATGCCGGAAGGCCATATTTCAAAACCATCCTTTTGTCAATTGATATCTGCCACTTTAATAATTAAGCCACTTTAATAGATTAATATAACAAATGTGGCTCTGAAAACTAAATATCAATATTTTTATGTAAATAAGGCTATTTATGATATAATTTGTGCAATTATTCAAGCTATTCCTTTTTTCAGTGCACTAAATTATAAAATAGCACAATAATTTCTAAAATGTTATGATAAGATATTAAACAAATAGATGTTTGACATCTTTTTCATTGAATGATCTTTATATGAGCAATGATATGGATTTTACACCAAAGGAAAAAGAATGTCTCATTGAATGGTGGAGCAAATTAGATGGGCCAAATGGCTGACTTCTGCTGCTTGCAGTCTCATGGAATGTTGAAGAATGGCGCCATTTACCTCATTGGCAATTGTCAATCAATTGTCAAAAGTTTGCAGTCTTGGGCTTGAATTGGGTGTATTATCTAGTCTGTACCTTCTACCAGAGATCAGTGATGTCTGTGAAAAGGTCAAGAAACTGCAAAGTCCTTCAACTATTAAAGATCTTCGCTGAGATAGGCTTGGGGGAAAATGTGTTCACATAGTGCAATTCGATTCGGGTTAAGTCCTGACTGTGACTTAGTTGGTCTCTGAATCACAAAGTCACACTGAAGGAGTCGAGTAAAAAATTTCAAGGCTGAGACCTCTGGTGCAGCACCAAGGAAATTACTTTTGGTTTTATTCTTTCACTGTCAGATAAATCACTGACAAGGCCAGTATACGTTTCCTGTCCTTAATTGCTCTTGTGAGCCAAGTTTCTCATTCAGCTGTTATAGAGGAAGAGTTAAGAGTCATCACTCTGGGTCTACGATCAAATGTAGGTCAGATTGGGTAAGGACAACAGATTTACTTTAAGCCATTTATGAACAAATGACATTTGTGCCCCACAGACATTATCCTAGGTCTCTGGGTTACTAGTTCAGAAACATCACAACTGTACCACCATCCTCCATTTGTGTTTTTGGAAGAGATGTTAAACTGAGGCCCAATCTCATGTGGATATAAAAGCTTAGCATGATTTTGAACAGCGTGGGAGCTATTCCAAGTGAAACACCCAATATTTATCACTCAATCAACATCATAAGAACAGATTATCTGACTGTCACCACGGGCTCCAAAGGACTCATACCAGGCACAAAATCTTAATTTTGTTTCACTGTTCACAGATGCTACCAGAATTTCTCCAGCACATCCTATTTTATTTCACGTCTCCAGTGTCCTCACTACTTTGCTTTTATTTATTTCAGTGTTGTTTCTCCTTTGCACAGAACTTGAGCATTGTTGAAAAATCAGACATGACAGCATATGACTGTATTCAGTAATTCATTGCCATTTGTGTGCGTTGCTCTGCACAAATTGGCTGCCATGTTTCCCGCATTACAATAGTGACTGCACTTCAAAGTATATTACCCCTTTGAGTAAGAACACATTGTGTTGGTTGGTGATGGTGAGAACTACTACAAAAACACAAGTCATTATTTTGCTTCTAAGTAGCTGCTTACGAAGTCTTTTCCATATTCACAAATGAATCTTGTCTTGAGGTTCTTATGGAAAGTAAGAGAATGATTTGTTTCACTGGAGTAAGAACATTATCATACAGATTTGAGTTACTCAATAGCTCTGTGGTGTTCAAATTAATTCTGAAATCAGTTGCCTGTCAGATGACAGGTCAGAGGCCTGGCTTTTTGATTGGCAAATCAATTGCAGGGTGATTATTTTTTACTATACATTAGCATGAATCACTATTCTAAGATTTGTGCCAAATGTGTAATCAATAATTTCAAAGAAGCTGATTATCTGTCCCCATTCAAATAAGGATAAAATCTACCCAATTTCCACAAACTATGCCTCTATAACAATCATCAAAATTTAACAGCAATCTATCTTTTCTGTGTACACATTCCTTATACATTTATCCAGCAACAGTGACTTTAATGATGCTTGCAGCAATATTATCATAGCCTACGTTGACTTTGGTATAAGCTTCTGGATTAGTGCTGCTGGCAGAGCACAGCAGTTCAGGCAGCATCCAAGTAGCTTCGAAATCGACGTTTCGGGCAAAAGCCCTTCATCAGGAATAAAGGCAGTGAGCCTGAAGCGTGGAGAGATAAGCTAGAGGAGGGTGGGGGTGGGGAGAAAGTAGCATAGAGTACAATGGGTGAGTGGGGGAGGGGATGAAGGTGATAGGTCAGGGAGGAGAGGGTGGCATGGATAGGTGGAAAAGAAGATAGGCAGGTAGGACAAGTCCGGACAAGTCATGAGGACAGTGCTGAGCTGGAAGTTTAGAACTAGGGTGAGGTGGGGGAAGGGGAAATGAGGCAACTGTTGAAGTCCACATTGATGCCCAGGGGTTGAAGTGTTCCGAGGCGGAAGATGAGGCGTTCTTCCTCCAGGCGTCTGGTGCTGAGGGAGCAGCAGTGAAGGAGGCCCAGGACCTCTATGTCCTCGGCAGAGTGGGAGGGGGAGTTGAAATGTTGGGCCATGGGGCGGTGTGGTTGATTGGTGCGGGTGTCACGGAGATGTTCCCTAAAATGCTCTGCTAGGAGGTGCCCAGTCTCCCCAATGTAGAGGAGACCGCATCGGGAGCAACGGATACAATAAATGATATTCGTGGATGTGCAGGTAAAACTTTGATGGATGTGGAAGGCTCCTTTCGGGCCTTGGATAGAGGTGAGGGAGGAGGTGTGGGCACAGGTTTTACAGTTCCTGTGGTGACAGGGGAAAGTGCCAGGATTGGAGGGTGGGTTGTAGGGGGACGTGGACCTGACCAGATAGTCACGGAGGAAACAGTCTTTGCAGAAGACGGAAAGGGGTGGGGAGTGAAATATATCCCTGGTGGTGGGGTCTGTTTGGAGGTGGCGGAAATGTCGGCGGATGATTTGGTTTATGCGAAGGTTGGTAGGATGGAAGGTGAGCACCAGGGGCGTTCTGTCCTTGTTACAGTTGGAGGGGTGGGGTCTGAGGACGGAGGTGCGGGATATAGACGAGATGCGTTGGAGGGCATCTTTAACCACGTATTCCTGATGAAGGGCTTTTGCCCGAAACGCCGATTTCGAAGCTACTTGGATGCTGCCTGAACTGCTGTGCTCTTCCAGCACCAGAATCTAGTTTCCAGCATCTGCAGTCATTGTTTTTACCTCTTTGGTATAAGCTTGTCAACAATGTATGTCAACCCAAATGTGCTGAAGAATACTGAAAAAAAGTCATTGACAAAAGTCAATACAATTGCCTTACTTTGAGGCTATGTGTCAAAGTACAGTGTGTTTCATGACAAGTAGGGTAAAGAGAAATTGCCTAAAATGTTATACAGCATTGTCAAGTGAGGCAAACATTTGAACAAGACTTTAAGAACAATAGAGTGCAAGTGTCAGGTCTATGAATATTTTTCTCACTGTATTGGGAGAGAAGGAACAGAATAAATAAATGAAAAGTAAGCTTCAAGATTGTCCCTCAATTCCAGCAGCCTAGAAAAACAATGTTCTTCATTTCATGGCCCTGATCCGATTTTGGGAAAAGATGAGCAGAATTGGCCAATAATCAGATCATCTTAATTACAACACATTGAAAATAGTCTCCCTGAGTAAGAAAAGGGACATTACAAAAGATATTATATAACCATCAGACATAATCTGATAGAAAATGCACAGGCTCCTACAAGAATAGTCAATGAGTGCAAATAGGGAATCCTGAGATTTCATTTCTTTTAGGAAATGAAGTGGAATAAAAATGTTAATGATACAATAAAGAAGAGGCTATTATGTTCAAGTTTTGATTTTAAAACAATGTTTAAGGATGACTCTCATTTAGGAGTTAAAAGTTAAAGAAAGTGTGAATCTAAAAAGTAGAAGAATTCATTAGGTCAATGATAGGTGAAATCTTTCAGCTCAGTAACACTACGTGTGTGGTGACATTATACAGTTTTCACTGTATTCCTGCACTTCTGTACTTGGGTACACATGAACAATGAAGTTTAAATCAAACTATAAGATTCAGGACAAAATGAAATTCTGTCAGGACTTGTTCACTAAAAACATTTCGCAAATTAAGCGGGGTTAAGACCCAACTCATTGTGAATGGGATAAAGGTAGGAGGGTGAATGTAAAAGGTAGATGACAGTGTCAACATGAAGCTGAGGTTCAATTTAACTCCCTGGCTTAGTCATACCCTCAAGAACACATTTCCATCTGAGAATAAGAAAAAGGTAAAAGGTTCAACATGAGGTTTTGCATCAGGAATGACCTCAATAATTATGGTAAATGCTGGGTGTGGCAAAGGGTGAAGGATTGGGAGAGAATTGTAAAGGGCCACATGGTTGTGTCCAAGCTGACTGGAATTAGGGGAGGGATACCACAGCAGGGAAGGTCTCAGGTTTTATTAAGGAGCTCATTGCTGAGCTTTCTAACCCCAAGTGTTTCACCCAGAGACTGGCAGGAATCTGGAAAGGCTTTTGCCCGAAATGTCGACTTTCCTGCTCTTCAGATGCTGCCTGACCTGCTGTGCTTTTCCAGCCACACTCTAATCTAGACTCTGGTTTCCAGCATCTGCAGTCCTCACCTTTGCCTAGGAATCTGGAATGCACTGCCTGGGAGTTTATTTGAAAGGGGAAACAACACAAGGTAAAAAGTACTTGGATGAGCACTTGAAGTGTTATAACGCTCAAGGCGAGTGTCCAAATGCGGTAAAGTGGGACTAGTGTAGGTTTAAAGTACTTTTTGTTGGTGGGGAAAACTCGATAGTCTGAAGGGCCTCTTTAATATTGTATGTTTCTATTATTTGAAACATTTTCTTTCCCTGGGACTCTTTTTGTGACAATCCTACATGCTAACAATATTTTGGTGCTATCAACACTCAATACTGATGTCAGCTAGTATATTGGGCCCAGTATTTGAATTGCAGCCAGGTTTTTGTCTCTCTCATAGAGATGTTCAGCTCAGAAACAGACCCTTCAGTCCAACTCGTCTATTCTGACCGGATATCCCAACCCAATCTAGTCCCACCTGCCAGCACCCAGCCCATGTACGTCTAAACCCTTCCTATTCATATACCCATCCAGATGCCTTTTAAATGTTGCAATTGTACTAACCTCCACTATTTCCTCTGGCAGCTCATTCCATACATGCACCACTCTCTGCATGAAAAAGTTGCCCCATAGGTCCCTTTTATAACTTTCCTCTCTCACCCTAAACCTATGCCCTCTAGTTCTGGACTCCCCCACCCCAGGGAAAAGACTTTGTCTATTTATCCTATCCATGCCCCCCATGATTTTATAAACCTCGACAAGGTCACTTCTCAGCCTCCGACGCTCCAGAGAAAACAACCCCAGCCTTTTCAACCTCTCCCTATAGCTCAAATCCTCCAACCCTGGCAACATCCTTGCAAATCTTTTCTGAACTCTTTCAAGTTTCGTAACATCTTTCTGATAGAAAGGAGACCAGAATTGCATGCAATATTCCAAAAATGGCCTAACCAATGTTCTATACAGCAGCAACATGGCTTCCCAACTTCTGTACTCAATACGCTGACCAGTAAAGGAAAGCATACTAAATGCTTTCTTCACTATCCTATCCAACTGCAATTCTACTTTCAAGGAACTGTGTACCTGCACTCCAAGGTCTCTCAATTCAGCAACACTCCCGAGGATCTTAGCATTAAGAGGATACATCCTGCTCTGATTTGCTTTTCCAAAATGCATTGCCTCTCATTTATCTAAATTAAACTCCATCTGCCACTCCTCAGCCCATTGACCCATCTGATCAAGATCCTGTTGTAATCTGAGGTAACCTTCTTCGCTGTCCACTACAACTCCAATTTTGGTGTCATCTGCAAACATACTAACTATACCGCCTATGTTCACATCCAAAAGGGCCTGTTTCTACACTGTAGGGAATCTAATCTAATCAAAAAACAATCTAATCTAAATGATGAAAAGTAGTTGACCCAGCACTGATCCCTGTGGCACTCCACTGGTCACAGGTCTCCAGTCTGAAAAGCAACCCTCCAACACCACTCTACCTTCGAGCCAGTTCTTTATCCAAATGGCTCAATCTCTGTCTTTCATGAGATCTGACCTTGCTAACCAGTCTCCCATAGGAAACTTTGTCAAATTGCTTACTGAAATCCAAATACCATATATACCCATGTATAGATCGAGTTTTGAGGCTGAAATTAGGGGTTGACTTATACATGATGTAATGTTTTCGAGGGGGATGAAATTCATGCTTGGCATGAGTCAAAAATGGATAAACAAGAGCTAGATCTCTACATAAAATAATAAATAACAAAAGGACAAAGATTTATGACCATTATTAAATATTTATCGACAAAATAATTGTCTCCATTCTGCGTGCTGTGGTAGAATGGTGCTGTCATACAATATTCCAATTATCAATACCATAAAATGCCTATTGGTCTACACATATGTACAAACATTAACAGGCGTGCCAACAAGTGGTCAGACCATCTACCAGCAGATATTGTACAACACACAATTCAAGAAATAACAACAGAGGAGCAGTAAAAACAAAAAAAAAGTTTGAGAGCATTTTATTGAAAAAAGACCACATGAATATGTTAATAATATAAGATAAACACTTTACATCAAAAAACTGACACTCACAGCAAAAAACTCTTTTCACTGTATATCACAAATATTATGGGATAGCTGTTTAAAATGAAAGTTGCTGGTACATGCAAAACTCCATTAGAATCCTTCAAATTCACTGCCCTCATCAGTTGCACCACTGAATAATTCATTCCAGTCGTCTGGGTCAAGGACATCGTCATATGAATCATCTTCATCTGCACTGTCATGGGGATCAGCAATTGATTTTTCATCACTTTCATTTGACCATGAATAGCCATCCTCCATGCCATCTAATGCATAAGGAAGTATTTGAAGGCTTTCACAATAATTTCAGTTTTCATCTCCTTCCAGGACTCAACAATCCACTCACATACAGTTGCAAATAATGGAGCATGCATGTTATACCACCCTTTGTGAAGCTCCATTCCCATTCTTGCATCCAAGTGTCCCATTTCTTCCATACTAAGTCCTTAAAAGGTTCATTGATGATAACATCCAGTGGTTGCACCATGCTCATAAGACCCCCAGGAATCATTGAACTTCAAACTAACAATACTGACATTGCGCTGATAGCATTTTTCACTCTGTGTGATCTGAACATATCCCAAACTAAAAAGCATTTTTCCTTTCTAAGTCCACCTTAAAGGCATGTTGGCTCAGTGGTTAGCACAGCTGCCTCACTGCACTAGAGTCCCAGGTTCAATTCCAGCCTCAAGCGACTGTCTGTGTTGAGTTTGCACATTTTCCCCATGTCTGCGTGGGTTTCCTCCGGGTGTTCCGGTTTCCTCCCACAGTCCAAAGATGTGCAAGTTAGGTGAATTGGCTATGCTAAATTGCCCGTGGTGTTAGGTGCATTAGTCAGAGGGAAATGGGTCTGGGTGGGTTACTCTTCGGAGGGTTGGTGTGGACTGGTTGGGCTGTTTTCACACTGTAGGGAATCTAATCTAATCCACCTGGTCACATATTCCAGACCTCCCTAATCAAAGTCTTGCAGCCACCTTCATCCATCCACCCTTTTTCATGGACAAGGACAATAAGGTCTTTCAGAAATTTCTGTTTGGGCAGAGTTTTCTGTTTAAAATTCACCATAGGTTTTAATTTTGTTCCATCTGCTTTATGACCAATACCACAGTGAATTGACTCCTGTCATGGCTAGTGGTCTTAACCAAAACTGTTTTTGCTCCAATCTTGTCCACAGTTCTGTTCCTTGGCATATCAAAGTTCATTGGGATTTCGTCCGTATTGCAGATGCATGAGAGCCTGTACCTGTTTTTCTTTTGACTTGTGATTGCAAAGTGATTGAACCCTATTAGCTTGTCATTAAGTTCTGCTGGTAGAGTTTGGGCAATCTTGGTTTTCTGTCCAAGTACTAACCCATACCTTTTCATAAACCTACCGCACCATCCAGCACTGGCTTTGAAATCACTGAATCCATTTTTTGTTTGCTTTGTTTTTGGTGCGTACTCTGACACATTGTCAAGCTGTCATGCTTCCATTTTGATGCTGCTGAATTACCCATTCATCTTTTCGTCTAGTTGTGGCCACTTGTTCAGCTTTCCTCAGCTGGCATGCTGCTGTTTTGGAACAGTCTTTAACTGTCTGGCTTTTTTTCCTCCAATCTCTGACAAGTTTTGCAGAAACACAGAACTCCCTTGCAGCTGCGCTATTGTTGTTCTTCTCTGCAATTTCAATAGCTTTCAGTTTAAACTGTGCTGTATACTCATTTCTTCATAATGCCATTTTATCAGAAAATTTTGGGGGAGTTTTACAATAAGTTCAGAGCACAACTTACATGGCGCCTATTTCTAAGAAACTGAGGGAACAGTGGGAGGACAAGGTCGAGGGCTTCCATTAAGTACCATCGATATTTGCATGCAGGTCAAATGATTGTACACGCTGGAGGCAGGAAACCATGTTTCCGCTGGTAGGTGAGTGCCGAACCAGAGGACACAGCTTAAAAATACAGGGTAGACCATTTAGGACAGAGATGAGGAGAAACTTCTTCACCCAGAGAGTGGTGGCTGTGTGGAATGCTCTGCCCCAGAGGGCAGTGGAGGCCCAGTCTCTGGATTCATTTAAGAAAGAGTTGGATAGATCTCTCAAGGATAGTGGAATCAAGGACTATGGAGATAAGGCAGGAACAGGATACTGATTAAGGATGATCAGCCATGATCATATTGAATGGTGATGCAGGCTCGAAGGGCAGAATGGCCTACACCTGCACCTATTGTCTATTGTCTATATACATATTTATTAACATTCAATTTAATGATTTGAAAAGCACATTGTGCAAATATACACTGGTATGTGGAACATGGGATGACGCAGGTATTGAATCAAAAATGTGCAAATCATGCCCTTTAAGGCTGCATATATGATCAGAAAGCAACCCCTGAAAAACTAGAGTTAACATATACATGAGGAGTATGGAAAATATCAGATTTTTTTTAGCCAAAACAAGGGGCTAACTTACACATGAGGTCGACCTATACACGAGTAAATACAGTAGAACACACCTGCTGCTCTGCCTTCATCAATCCTCTTTCCTACTCCTTCAAAAATCTCAATCAAATTTGCGAGACATGATTTCCCATGCACAAAGCCATGTTGACTATCCCTAATAAGTCCATGCCTTTCCAAATATATGTAAATCCTGTCCCTCAGGATTCACTCCAACAACTTGCCCACCACCAACGTCAGGCTCACTGGTCTATAGTTCTCATGCCACCAAGGTTTCAACATTTAATGTGGTAATGAGTGTGAATAGGTGAGAAATACAGCTCAGCATTCCAATCATGCTAGGCAGGCAGAATGCATTTCAGATTTTGTGACTGTCCTATGGCTAGCCCCCTTCTAAAAACATTGGTTAAGTAGAAGCGTACACAATTAAACACATTCAATATTCACTGTTTGCAAGTGGTAAAAAGCCTTAAACATCTGGGAAGAAAAGCAATAATGTTTGGCAGCAGCACACACACGGGAAGAGAATTGTTTGATCTATATCAAAGGTACCAGTGAGATACCTCTGTGCTGTGGATAAACAAAGGAAGCTAGAATTGGTCTCCTTAAATCAGAGTAAAGGGGTCGAGGTGGTATTTAATACAGCTAACCAACATTGGGAATATGTTTAATATAAGAACAAAATCATGTAAAATTTAAAGCACAGAAACAGACCATTTGGCCTAACAGGTCTGTGTTCAGGATTATCATCCACATGAGCCTTCTCCAACTGTGTATTTCATGAGCTACATCACGGTAAGCTCCCACTCCCTTCGCTTATGTCATCCAGCTTCCTCTTCTTCCCCTAACCAGCCTATGTGATCAGGAATTCTATATTCTCAGATAAAGACAATTCATCTGATTGTCTTAGAGACAATCATCTATTTAGGAGCTTTAGTATTGAACATTCCCACAAGTGGTAAAGTCTTCTCTATATCTGCGCAATCAAACCCCTTCACAATTTTAAAGATCTCAATCAGATAATATCTCTAGCTCTTCAAAAACAAAATCACCCAGCTTGTTTAGTCTTTACTAATACCCTTTCAATTTGGCATTAGCCTTATAAATATTTTTGTAGATTATCCACAACTTTGAAATGTCTTTGTAATATGGATACCAGAACCTCATTCAAGTATGGGCTAGCTAAGATACTCATTTAATGTAACTTCTCTGCAGTTAACTACTTTAGAAATTAACTTTTTTTTGCACATTGTTAATTTGTGTTACTACTAATGATTTGTGTACCTACCTCTCGATTACCTTGCACCTCTTCTCCATTTGTACTCTTACTTTTCAATGAGTAGGTGACATCCTAATTCTTCTGACTGTATCAACTTAAGAAAAAGTGTTTTTGCTACTAACAGAGCCAGTAATCAGAGGACACAGATTATAAGAATCTGAGAACTGTTTGTACTCAAAATGTTAGCTTTCTCTCTCTCCGCAGATGCTACCTGACGCGTTGTGATTCCCAGTACCTTTTTTGTTTACAGTTCAGATTCCAGCATCTGTATCAATTGCTCCTAAACCGTGTGTACAAAATGAGTTATGATATCTGGAACACTCTAATGAACTTGTGAAAGCAACTTCAAATGCAACCTTCAGAAGTACATTGGATATATAATTGAAAAGGGAGAAAAATGCAGCATTTTGAGGAAACAGGCAAGTTGATGAATTGGCTAACTCTCTCAAGAAGTCAGCACACTGGGCCAATGGCCACTTTTCATCATTCTATCATTGTATCAAAATTATGATCAACCTCCATTGGAAATAGTAAGAATTTTAGTTTTGGCCATCGTGTTCTGACACTGCTAATCCAACAGTGTAGTTTCAGATAATTAATTTTTAGTACCATGAACTATTTCATTAATAGTTTTATTCAAAGCTACTTTACAGACTTTCTCAGTAACAACACAAAAGCCTTTAAAAAATACTGCTGTGGGAATGAACAGCAAAGTGTGTAAATGGTTACAGATAACAAGCTGGAGAGAAGTTCTAACGACTTATAATGTGGACATTTGAAGTCAATTGCTAATATAAAATAACTCAAGATATCCGAACAAAGGGTTTACAATGCTGTGTGGGTTAAAGGCAATGTTTTTCTACAAGATGTATGTGTTGGAGCTGTTCTCATATCTCATTGATTTTTGTTGACACAAAATAAATTATAAACGTGACTCGACCATCAGTAAGACTGATGAAGGTTTATGAAAGCTCTCTAAAAAGCGGTCTGAAAGCATGTAATAAAGAATGGGAAGTATGATTGTATGGAAGGAGTCAGGGCATTACGTTCTACCAGCCAAAAGTGCGCAATCAATTTTTAGCTGGTCATACAGAATTCTAAAGGAAATCTTGCCCTGTACTTTGCATCAGCCCAAAAACCAATAACATAGAAAACTGTTAAATTTAAAGTACTTTATATATACCTTATAACAGACCAGGATTATGAAGGTTTTTAAAGAGTTTCTGAATCTCTTGACCTGGAAAATTTAGCAAAGGCACATGCTTCCTGTTAATATTCCTCTTTTTCCTGCTGCCAGAGGCTTTGCATCTGTGTTCAGCAGAACAGAACTTGAAGTAAGAGCTTATGAAATAAAACCAAGAGCAGCCCATAAAGACCCTTGAGCCTGATTCATTATTTAATATGATCATAGACAATCTTTTGCTTTGTATCTACTTCTCTGCCCACTCCTTAAATCACTTGATAGGCGGTCAGACCCAAACAAATCTCTCCAACTCAGCTTTGCGTCTGCTCAAAGGTTCACAAACCCCCTGGGCAGCATTCTTTCTAAGCTGCACAGCTGATGCGATGGTCCACGTGTGCCAATGGCAATGCCGACACTTTTTGTAGCATTGGTTTTTGGTTTCCAAAGTCACCGCCGCACATGGATCTTGGAGGTCTATGCAGACCAAAACCAGATGAAAGGGAATGAAGTCACGAAGGGAAAGCATTACCCCTCATATCAGTAAAATGTGATTTATGTCTCGTGTGACAATATAGCGCTCTCAAATGCTGTACAAATATAATGTGACAAATCTGACGACCTTGGTAGCAGACCCTTGCCAGAGTTTGAGTCAGGCAGTTTGGGCCAGGTCAGTTAAAGGTCACTAGCACCACTGGGTGCAGGAAAGAAATCTTGGCATAAAGTCAATAACCAGTAGGTAGACCAGCTCAGGACCCAACCCAACAAGCCAGTACATTAATTTACTCAAGGTAATCAGTCAAATTCATGCAGAGCAGAACAAATACTGGACATTATTCACAGATAGCCTTTTTTTTAGATAGTTACATTTTAGTGGTTCTAGTTGTATTTGCTGAACTGAAGTGGATCATTCTCAGAGTGCTTCAGGTTCTTCAACTCCGTCTCCCAACAGCTCCTCTGTCACCCTGGAATTTACTGCAGGAGATCAGAGACATGAATTGCTGCGAACATACATGATAACCATATCAGGCATGTCCCAGTTTGGTGCATGAACAGTGCACTTAAATAAACTAGTTAACTCCCTTCTCGTGTTTTGGAAGTTCCAATTCAACTAGAACCTGGAGCAAAGTATTAGTTTTAAACAAAATCAAAAAGTTAGTTTACTACGCAATAATAGCTGGAAGTTGCTTAGTAAAAATGGTTATATTTAAAATGTATGTTATTAGCTAAAATTTAGATAAAAGTTTAGCAGTCAGTATGGGGTTAAATATATTTACAATAGAACAGTGAAACTAAGATTACTTTTCTCATTCCAGACCTGCTATTTGCTTAAACACTCTCTTTCCAATGTAAAGGAGTTGAAACATTGGAATCTGAACTCAGCCCTGCAATGGCTGCTATAGCCCAATAGTTGGTTTCTGTTGAAATGGGTGGACTCAGTCAGTAGAGTAGGTTTTAGGAAAGGAGAAAGTTGTGTGCCCCCTCATTATTTCTGTAATGACAGCAAAACAAGTGGTTGATTTCTGAAGAAGGGCTGATGCCCGAAACATCGATTCTCCTGCTCCTTGGATGCTGCCTGACCTGCTGCGCTTTTCCAGCAACACATTTTCAGCGTTGATTTCTGAAAGCCTTTCTCCTCGTGCTCCCTTTGGCTGACTCTCTCAGAACGTTTCCTGGGACTATTTTTTAAAATGATGTCTCACAACCGTTCTTACATTGGTCAAGATTTAAAATGGCTACTGTGCTAACTTTGATGAACCTTTTCATATTGTAAAACCAATTATACTGGATTTCCTGTGGCGTCCTTCAAGTCTCCTGCTCTCTTCAAGGCTTGAATTCTTGCACCTTTGAGCATCTGTGTTGCTCGAGGCATAAACAAATTGTCAAGCAATTCGTGAAGAATGCTAAGTTAACATGCCAGTCTGTCTACTTTCTGGCTGAAATTAATCAACAAGAACTATTGGATAAGATTCTGCATATATTTTATAATGTCAAACTAGCCTTCGTTACAAGATATATATAATAATTATACAGTCAAAACATGTGGTGTCAGTTTTCCAGCTCTACTTTCTTAATAACATCCATTAATAACAGCATGAGTGACTGTTACATACCAAGGGAGAGTGTTGGGTCACAGAATTGAGACATAGACAGACTTCACACCTACTGTTCAAAAATCGGAGTTATCTTGAGAATGTAATTTAATAGAAGCTCTGGGGTTTATATATCAAAGAACAGAAACCAGCATTTGCCATTATAAAAGATTAAAGTTTTAATCTGAGATTGTATTCTGTATCACATCTCCATGACACTGGACTTTTTTGGCTATAAATTCTGTGAGCATGATCTTAATCTCCACAACCACCTGATGATGGTGTGGCATTCCAAAAGCTAGTGCTTCCAAATAAACTTGTTGGACCATAACCTGATGTGTTATTTTTAACTTTGTCCACCCCAGTCCAACACCGGCGCCTCCAGGTCAGGGAGAGTGTGATGGCTTTTGATGTTATCAGATGTTATCAGGAGATGAGCAATGGAGAGATGCAATGCCCAGTGATCTGTGCCAATCTCAAACACCTATAGTCAATGGCATTATAATTCAAGCCTGATCCTGGTTCTCTGCCTGTCCTTGGAGCTGGGTAATCTCTTTACTGCAGTGAGAAAGAATCAGATAGAGGGCTGTGGGAAAAGAGGGAATTGAAACATTTACTTAGGGCAGATCTGAGGGATAAGCTCAAGATAATAATAAGGTAGATTCCACATGTGAGCTGTTCAGATACGTATTTGAAGAGATGCTTAGAGAAAGAAGCATGATGGTATGTTGTCCTGAGGACAGGGGATTGCTGGGCATGGCAAATTACGCAGCTTCTGAAAGTGGATTCACTTTTTTAACCGCTTTTATTCTGTCAGTATACCTTGAGGCACTGTACCCAGCTGGGGCAGCTCACACTCAGACACCTTCAATCAAACAGGTTTGGCTTGAGCATTTGACTCTTCTGCAAGAAACAAGAAATTTCTTCTAACATTCACTGTCTGCAGGAAGACCTCCAGGGAAGAGTCATCCTGCCATCTCTCTGCTTCCTTCTGTCTTCAATAAGTCTGTAACTATTCTGATCCCCTGCTAGGGTTCCCTAACTAGAAATTGTTAAAGTGCAAATTCTCTTCACACCACACTTCATGACCAGTTGAGAAAACCCAGAAGCAGGATATAAATGTTGGGGTTATAAGAAACGGTATGTGACTAAGGGTACTTCCTGGTACAATAACCTGATCTGATCAGTACAGATGGCAAGGTCATGATAGGTCCATATTAGAGTTTCTAAGATTTCAATGCACTGTTGCCATTTCTTCCAAGTCCTCTCTCCTCTGCCTCATCCAGGGCCACAAGTAAAGAGAGTCATTTAGAGAGGTGGTTGCTTAAAGCTGCTCTCAAACAGTTCACAAAGAACAATGATAGCAAACAGACACTCTTTGCATACATGGGGAGCTTCAAGCTCCCCAAGACTCCAAAACGTTTCACAACTTTTATTTGTTCCAGAATACAACAGCCAAGAATTGTCAACAGCTGCAGAACAATGTAATAAAGTGCTTTTAAATAAGACAAACATCTATTTTCTCTAGATGCTGAGCATATGAATCATTATTTCAGGCACTCCAAAACTTAACTAAAATGTCGTGAGGGAATAGGTGGAGTGTTCTTCTAAAAAAAACATATTTCTGTACTTAAATGTTTAATATATCTATTGGTAATTTGAGGTTATAATCTATTTTCATGAGACATGTGATGTCATAGACACCAGAGGTAGAAATTATTGAGTCTTTGTACTTAGTAGCTCTATGTTTCCCAGACTTTACTGTCATGCAGCAAAGAGCTTTGATTTCGGCCTTGGAGGGAAGTGCCTCTGTCCTGTGGGTCTGTAACACTTTCCCGTGACAGCTTAACTTGCCAAAATTGGTAAAAAGTGAGGACCGCAAGATGCTGAAGATCAGTTGAAAAGAGTGGCTCTGGAAAAGCGCAGCAGGTCAGGCAGCTTCCAAGGAGCAGGAGAGTCGACCTTTCAGGCACAAGCCTTTCATTTCTGATGAAGGGCTTATGCCCGAAATGTCGACTTTCCCGATGCTTGGATGCTGCCTAAGCTGCTGTACTTTTCCAGCATCACACTTTTTGAATTTGCCAAACGTGGTGGCTATATTTCCAATGTGTGTGTACGCTGAGCTCCAAGAGGAAAAACTGTTAACTTGTCACCAGAGATGCAAAATATCAGAACTTTTGAACTGCTTCCAATTGTGGTGTTGTTGAGTTTGATCACAGGAGACACAATACGCCTGAACACAAAGCTACAGTGGTCTTGACACTGAATGGTGAAGGAGAACATACCTTAGGCATGGGTCAGATAACACACGAGCCTTAATTATGAAGGGCATAAATAGGATAAATAGACAAAGTCTTTTCCCTGGGGTCGGGAAGTCCAGAACTAGAGGGCATAGGTTTAGGGTGAGAGAGGCAAGATGTAAAAGAGACCTAAGGGGCAACGTTTTCACGCAGAGGGTGGTACGTGTATGGACTGAGCTGTCAGAGGATGTGGTGGAGGCTGGTACAATTGCAACATTTAAGAGGCATTTGGATGGGTATTTGAATATGGAGGATATGGGCTGGGTGCTGGCAGGTGGGACTAGATTGGGTTGGGATATCTGCTCGGCATGGACGGGTTGGACCGAAGGGTCTTGTTCTGACTGAACAGATAATGCAGTATTATCAACATACTGCAGATTTCAGATCAGCACCTATCCCTCTTTTGTTTTGATTTTCACTCTCGTTAGGATGATAAGGTTTCCATCTGATTTTTTGTGGAGGTACACTCCTTCCATGTTGGCAGGTAAAATATGGCTCAGTAAAACAGAGGAAAAGACACTGAAAAGAGTAGAAGTGAAGATACATCCTGCTTAACCCCAGTCTTGGTCACAAAATTGAAGGTGAAACCATCAAACTGAAAGGTGCCATGGCTGTAGTTCCAGCAGGGCCTTACAATAAAAACAAACCGAGGAGCCAATTTTCTCCAGTTTTCAGCTGAGCCCCTTCCTTCTCATAGTGTCATGTGTGAGGCTAAACAAATGTGAATTGAATGTGCTAATGAATCTTTAATGTTGTGACAGAGTAGAAACTCTTCACTTAGGAAATTCAGGCATCAAAGGGAAATAGCCCAAAATACTTCAGGTTACACATGCCGAGTGGCAGAAGGCTTAATGGAGCTGAAAATTTAACTTGGTTAGTGTAACGTTTGGAACTAAATTACAGTGAGTTAGCCCTACAGCATAACCTAACTCGTTATAACTGTAGAATATCTCACATTGAATTACAATTGAATTCATTTGCAGACAGACTCAGGGAAATAGGACAAGAACCCTCAGTATAACTCAGATTGCTTATTTGCTTCTGCAAGTCACTTGGAAGTAATAGATGCTTTTCAATTGTTCTTTCCACTTCAGCTATCCATGATCATTTAAACAATTTTAGTCTCCATATCATAACATCTTCCTTGGATTGAAAGATTTTATATTAGACAGCAAAAAATGTAGTGTTATCTACCAATTACTACAGTAAGTACTTACAATTGCAGGATACAGCAAATGCTCATTAATTATTATACACTATTGCGTCTTCTCCTTATATAGAATGGGAACATGATACAAATAAATCCACATCGTCATATTTTCTGTGACCTGGATTTTCTTCAGAAGGGAGCAGGGCCAAAGCTTCTGACTGCATTACTGACCTAACCCAGTTTCCTAGTGAAAACTCATGTAAAATTGACCCAGATTCTTCAGGGCTCATCATCTATTTAGGATGAGCTGCTGACATGATGGTGTCACCAAGACAAAGTTGAGGTGAAAGACACCTGTTGAGGAGAGAGCCCAGTAAAAAGGAAAGAGGAAGAACGTTCTTAACGAATCCTCAAAAGAACTGA
This sequence comes from Chiloscyllium punctatum, assembly GCF_047496795.1. Lineage (NCBI taxonomy): Eukaryota > Metazoa > Chordata > Chondrichthyes > Orectolobiformes > Hemiscylliidae > Chiloscyllium > Chiloscyllium punctatum. The sequence continues at coordinate 126,511,517 of NC_092741.1, read as the reverse complement.
ACTTTGTTCAGCCAGAAAAAAGGATGAGGGGCCTGCTACAATATATCACTTCAGCGAAAGGGATTCAGCAGCATTTCTGAAGGCGGTATGTCACATGCGTGTATTTTTAATCATTGCCACTTTTAACAGAAATTGCTCAAGATGGTAGTAAGTAGGGAATTCTTCAGGAAATGCTTCACCACTTCCACAGGCTCATATTAAAGTCAGTACAATGAGAGTAAATGCGTCTTTTTGTTGATATTTCCAACTTGGCTAAAGTGTTTCTGCTCATCATATAAACATTGATAAATATTGGTCCTTTATCATAAGGGATGGAGTAATCTCCTTGTCATTAATATACTAAATTAAATGTTGATTCTCAGGATGTAGACGTCACTGGCAAAGATGCCAGTTGTTGCTCATCTGCTGTTACCCTTGGGATGAGGAAATTTAGTCAATGACAATTGGCATGCTGCAGGGGAACAGACAAAATTTCAATTAATTGGGCATTCATGGATCATAGCAGTGGTGCCAGCTGTGCAGTTGTAACTTGCTTTGAGAATTGAAGACTTGATAAATAATTGCCGAAGGGCAATTTCTTCTGTTTTCAAATGCCTACGTTTCGATGGAACCCACCTTGCGAAGCCCATCGTGCCAAGTCTCGTTTATTAGCTGTGTTCTTCTCTCAGATATCAGATTGTAAATTTTTTGGTGGGGAGGTGGGGGTGTGAAGGGAACGGATTCCCACTGATGCCTCTTTAAAATCGGGTGATTATGCCGTCAACACAAAGTGAAAAAAATGACACCGAGTTTCACAAGCAGTTATACTCACATTACCTTGTTGTCTTATCAAACCTCCATTGATTTCCCAGTCTTAAGTCAGCATTGACATAGTTTTGTCAAACCAAGACTATCCATCATCCAAATAGATTTAAAAATGCATGCACAATGTTGCCACCAGGAGATCACTATTTATGAGGATCCTACCTGTTTCAGGCAAGAAATGCTTGTAGCTGCCCCCAAGCATACCAGAAGTAAATGTCCCAATTCAAACAGGATGAAAGCCACTTTGACAACAGCAATAACGGGGTGGCATGCTGGCTCAGTGGTTAGCTTGCTTCTTCAGGGACCAAGGTTCAATTCCAGCCTTGAGCAATTGTCTATTGGTAGTCTGCACTTTCTTCCCATGTCTGCGTGGATTTCCTCTGGATACTCCAGCTTCTGGCCATGCTAAATTATCCATAATGTCAAAGTTATTGCAGGCTAGTGGATTAGCCATAGGAAATGAGGGGTTACAGTGATGGGGTGGGTCTGGGTGGGATGAACATCGATGGGCCGAATGGCCTGCTTCCACACTGCAGGGATTCTACGATAACAACTACTAAACGCAATCAAACATCCTAAGGTGAGAATCAGAGCTCTGAAGCACAGTAAAATGCCATTCGGTCCATCATATCTACACCACCAACTATTATAATCACATTTTCCAGCAGTTTTCACATGTCTTTGTATGCATTGCGAGTACACATCTAAATACTTATATATTATGAGGGTTTCTTCTTCTGTTACCCCTACAAGCAGTTTCTGAGTTCCAGATTCCCAATACTCTCTGGGTTAAAAGGTGTTCCTCACAATCTCTCCAAACCTCCTGCCATTTACCTTAAGTTTGTACGCTCTGGTCACTGATCCTTCTACAAAGGGTTAAAGTTCTTTCTTATCTACCCTAACTATGTCCCACAGGAGACATCATAAAAGTGTTTGGATTAGATTCCCTACAGCCCAACCAGTCCACACCGACCCTCCAAAGAGTAACCCACCCAGACCCATTTCCCTCTGACTAATTGACCTAATACTATGGGGCAATTTAGCTTGGCCAATTCACCTGACCTGCACATCTTTGGACTGTGGGAGGAAACCGGAGCACCCGGAGGAAACCCACAGAGACACAGGGACAATGTGCAAACTCCACACAGACAGTCACCTGAGGCTGGAATCGAACCTGGGACCCTGGTGCGATGAGGCAGCAGTGCTAACCACTTCACCACTGTGCCGCCCCCTTGTAAAGCAAAATCTGACATCCTGTCACATAAGGGCTATTAGTTAATTTATTTCTAATGTTTTTAGCAATGTATATTTGTGGCAAAAATGTGATTAAAGTCATCTTTAAGAAGGATCTTCAAGGATGAAAGGGAACTAGAATTGGAGAGGTTAAAGTGGAGAATTGCAGAGTTTAGATTCTGGGCTACTCAAGGTATGACCAGCAATGGAGAAGTAATTAAGATCAGTGATAGGTGAGGGGCTGGAGTTAGGGGAGTACAAATATCTTGGATGGTTGTGGGTCTAGTGGAGATTAGAGAGCTGGGAAGTGAAATGATAGATGTGGGTCTGGAGGAGATTACAGAGCTGAGGAGACTACAGGACAAGGAGGAATTAAAGGAAAGGATGAGCATTTCAAACTCAAGGCATTGCTTAAGCAGCAGCCAAAGGTATGAGTGAGCATAGGAGTTGAAGGTTACACAGAACTTAATGCACACTTGGACAGGAACAGCAGAAATTTGAATGGTCTGAAGTTCACAGATGGCAGAACCGAAGTGGTCACCTGACTGCATTAGAAACATCAATGGAGAGGTTTAAAAAGGCGATAGATCAGGACTTCAGCAGCAAGTGAGCCATGACAGGGATTCTGTTGAGTGTTTTTATAAAGGTGGAAATAGGTGATCTTAGCTATGTCATGACTGTATAGTTGGAAGCACACTTCAGAGCTAAATATAATACAAGTCTGGTTTGGAATCAGATAGTTGACTGGCAGAGTGCTAATGTCAGTGGCCAGGGAATGGATATTGTGAGAAGGACTAGGGACAATGATAGTGACTCTTCCAAGGACTTCATTAAGGATGAAATTTCTGCTCAGCCAATTCTGTCAGACATGCAGTCTACTCATTTGGAGATGGCGAAGGAAGTTTTGGACATGTGGAACTTACCATTGCTCTTAGATGTTGTCACCAAAGGACAGTAGATGAATGAGAATTTGGAGAGGACAAGGCTAAATGAGGAGCTTCTTTTAAGTAAGTATCTGAAATTCACTTCACCTGAGGAAGGAGCAGTGCTCTAAAAGCTTGTGACTTCAAATAAACTTGTTGGACTATAACCTGGCATTGTGTGACTTCATAACTGACTTAACTCAAGAGAGACTGCAGACCCAAGCAATGTGATAGACTCCCAACTGCTCTTTGAAAATGACCTTGCAAGCCATTGACTTGTACCTAACCATTCACAGTGCGAATATATCTGCACCAGATCAAGAAAGTGGTTCACCTCTACCTTCCCAAGGACAATTAGGTATGGTCAACACATGTTGGTCTTGCCAGAAATGGCCATATCCCATGAGAATGCAAATATTATTGAAAATGGCAATTACACTTTCTCTTATTTTAATGGTAATGAAATTGTAATGGCATTTGAAGGTATTAATAGGGAAATAACTAACATACTAATCGAGCAACTGGATTGCAAATAAATGTGAATAACTTTAATCTTTTGTTGCAGAATTAAATTCACTCCTTGAAATGTTTTATTTTTCTGCCATGAAGAATTGATTGAAGAGAAGTAAGAAGATGATTTGTGATAGAATTTATACTCCTGTGGGCTACTGCCAAGATAAAAGCCAATAGCTCTTTTCATATGAACATTACAGAATGTGATGCTATTTATAGTTTCAACCAAGTGCAGTTAGAGTAGAGAAAAGTTGCTGTGAGTTGTCTCTTTGAATAGTTGTTTTTCTGAAATAGCTTCAATTGCAAAGTAGTGAGGGTGGTATTGGAAAGGAAGTCTAAATAATTGCAGGCATCCTTAGACAGCAATATTTGTTACATTGGACAACAGTAGAAAAATAGTAAAGGTATTCTTTATAAATGGGCTTACCTTTCCAAAATAGTTTTCAATTTACAGTGTTCTGCACAGACTGATTTTACTGGGCAATGGTGGATGTGAGAAAATTCATTGAGTAAGTAGCATAATTGAGGCTCAAATAAAGGTTGTGGGATATGATAAGCTGAACTTAATACCAAGATCGTTCACTTCAATGAACGAATGTCACGTGGGAGAGAAATGGAAAGAATGTGTTTATTTCTTCCGCCTTACAGTAAAATAGCACCACGTATTGCTTGGTTGAAAACGTCAAAGATACTTAACCTAGAGAATAGAAAATGAAGTCAGAGAAAAGGCTGAAAATTGATTTGCTGTTGTTTTTGAGCATGGCACTTTTGGTTCATGACCTGCTCACTGCTGGTCATGGGCAACGATGCCATTTCACTTTCCCAAATGCTGAATTTCCTGGGTTGCCAGCTGCCACTACCCTCTGCAGGAAGTTGCGTAGTATTGTGCTCAGGGAACTGAGTACAGTCAGCTTTCTGTTGTTAACAGCGGATTATCTCTCCAAAAGGGAAGCTACACAGATTTATAAGCTGTGTAATATTACTGCAATTCTAAACAAGTGACAAATTAAAGAGAGGCCTTCAGGGATGCAAGTGAAATGTGGAGGCCTTAGCACTGGAGGTAAACATGAGGAGGGATACTACAGTTCTGCAGAAAGCTCTTGAGACCCACCCTCAGAAGGGAATGAGAGCAGCTGGTCAGGAGACTCAGTCTTCATCATTCAGACCCAAGAGCAGGGCAACAGAATCTTGAAAAGTCTAATAGCCTCAAGGATTGTCAAAGTTTGTGAATGTATCTTTCACTGTAGCTTAGGCGTCAGGTCCTTTAAATAACTCTTTTGCTGGGCTCTTCTTGTTGCTGACTCCTCGATCATTGTTAAGTGGTGCATGAAATTGTTGAACGTACTAGTGAGGTACTAATTAGAAAAATTAGAGCTCTGTCAGTAAGGCAGCATGCCCCCCCCCCACATACAATGTATCTCTATCCAATGTTCCATCTGGCAGTGCACTTCAAATCCTAACCAATCATTTTCTAATGAGCTTTTCATCATTTAGCTTCCACTTCTGTTCCCAATCACCCTAAATCTATGCAGTCTAATTATTAAACCTTTAACCACTGGAAACCATTTATCTTTACTTATTCATGATTCTAAAAGCTTTTGCAAAATCCCTATTGGCTTTCTCTCTCCCAAAGAAAACAATACTTGATTCTTCAGCCTATCCTGAAACCACTTGTCCCTGAAATAATTTCAGCAAATCTCTTCCATACCCACCTAACACATTCACATTCCTCTTAAAATTATGAAGAATGTTGTTCTGTGATTTATTATGTTAGTCTGCATAACATAATATACAGCATCTTGGTTCTTAAGTCAAGAATCTGAAGTTTATGGTATGGACGATACTGGCTAATCCAAAATGGAGGATGGAAAAAAATTGTGGCTGTAAGAGCTGCTTTTTTGGAGCTATTTTCAGTGTTGGAGCTGATTTCCTTGAATTCTAGGCTCTGTAATTACTGTTTTGTAAGCTGTTGCATTGTTTTAGAGGTGGCTCGAGAAATCGTGGATGCGTTGGTGATTATTTTCCAGAGTTCAATAGATTTGGGATCAGTTCCTGCGGATTGGAGGGTGGCTAATGTTGTACCATTTTTTAAGAAAGGTGGGAGAGAGAAAGCAGGAAATTATAGACCAGTTAGTCTGACCTCAGTGGTGAGAAAGATGCTAGAGTCTATTATAACGGATGAAATTACAACACATCTGGATAGTAGTAACAGGATAGGTCAGAGTCAGCATGGATTTACAAAGGGGAAATCATGTTGACTAAGCTTCTGGAATTTTTTGAGGATGTAACTCTGAAGATGGACGAGGGAGATCCAGTAGATGTAGTGTACCTGGTCTTTCAGAAAGCTTTTGATAAAGTCCCACATAGGAGGTTAGTCAGCAAAATTAGGGCGCATGGTATTGGGGGCAAAGTACTAACTTGGATTGAAAGTTGTTTGGCTGACAGGAAACAAAGAGTAGTGATAAACGGCTCCATTTCGGAATGGCAGGCAGTGACCAGTGGGGTACCGCAGGGATCAGTGCTGGGACCGCAGCTTTTTACAATAAATGTTAATGATATAGAAGATGGTATTAGTAATAACATCAGCAAATTTACTGGAGATACTAAGCTGGGTGGCAGGGTGAAATGTGAGGAGGATGTTAGGAGATTGCAGGGTGACCTGGACAGATTAGGTGAGTGGTGAGATGCATGGCAGATGCAGTTTAATGTGGATAAATGTATGGTTATCCAATTTGATGGCAAGAACAGGAAGGCAGATTACTACATAAATGGAATCACTTTATGTTAAGGGGCAATACAAAGAGATCTGGGTGTTCTTGTACACCAGTCAATGAAGGTAAGCATGCAGGTACAGCAGGTAGTGAAGAAGGCTAATAGCATGCTGGCCTTCATAACAAGAGGGATTGAGTATAGAAGCAAAGAGGTTCTTCTGCAGCTGTACAGGGCCCTGGTGAGACCACACCTGGAGTACTGTGTGCAGTTCTGGTCTCCAAATTTGAGGAAAGACATTCTGGCTATTGAGGGAGTGCAGCGTAAGTTCACGTTGTCAATTCCTGGAATGGCAGGACTACCGTATGCTGAAAGACTGGAGTGACTGAGATTGTATACCCTTGAGTTTAGAAGACTGAGAGGGGATCTGATTGAGACAGATAAGATTATTAAAGAATTGGACACTCTGGAGGCAGGAAACATGTTTCCGCTGATGGGTGAGTGCCGAACCAGAGGACACAGCTTAAAAATACGGGGTAGACCATTTAGGACAGAGATGAGGAGCAACCTCTTCACCCAGAGAGTGGTGGCTGTGTGGAATGCTCTGCCCCAGAGGGCAGTGGAGGCCCAGTCTCTGGATTCATTTAAGAAAGAGTTGGATTGAGCTCTCAAGGATGGTGGAATCAAAGGTTATGGAGATAAGGCAGGAACAGGATACTGATTAAGGATGATCAGCCATGATCATATTGAATGGTGGTGCAGGCTCAAAGGGCAGAATGGCCTACTCCTGTACCTATTGTCTATTGAAATATGGGGGAAGAAAAAATCAAACCAGCAACACTTTAAAAAGGAGGAAGAGAGATAAAGGCAATGTCCAAAAGGGAAGTGAATCAAACAGAGCAGTAAACCTGCAAAGCTGTCTGACCCAGCAGTGACCCAACACAGCTAACTGCCTCTGCTATTTGGTTTCGAGTATCTATGGACATCAGAGTTTGTCTAACAAAAATAAACAAACAGCAAAATTTACAGCTGACCTGGAAGAAAGCTATGTAGGGGAGCAGCTAAGTAGCTAGCTTTTAAGTATAATCTTACTGTTTTTTGTAAATCTACAATAGTGAGTAGAAAGGTTTCTTTTTTGATTATGTTTTTATTGAGATCAGTGTCTTGACTAAACTTTGAAAATATAAAACATTTGTCCTACATTAGCCTGCAGAGGTGTTTTTAGAGCAGCAAAACTGGGCTATTCTTTGGGTCTGAAGATTGCAAAGATGGTCTTTTGTGGAGTGATGTACTCTTCCTGTTGGATGTGGGAGAGTAGGGAAAGTTTCCATGTTATTGATGTTTATGGCTGCAGGAAGCGTGTTTGGTTGTGAATTCTATCGGATCACATGGATTGGTTGGAGCAGCAGTTAGAGGCAATGAGGGATTTACAGGAGATGGGGGTGTGATGGATGGCAGTTGCAGGAAGGCAGATAAACTGAAGATACAGTCAGGTGGATGGGTAGGAGACGGAGGCAATTGTTGCAAAAGTCTCCTGTGGCTATCCCCATCTGAAACAAGTGATGATTTTTCGGGAAATAGAGGGGGTGATGGACTCTCAGGGGAATGAAGCTCTGACAGCCAGGTTTCTGGCACTGAGACGGGTTCTAATGTGATGAAGGGTATGTCAGGTTCCAAGCGATTGTTTGCCTAGTCAGAGGCTCAGACAGACCTTTCTGCAGCTGACAGCGAGACATCAGATGTTGCCTGCTGGGTGCCATGATCAAAGATATTTTAGAGAGGAAGCTGAATATTCTCAGAGGGGAGAAGGACCAGCAGGTGGTCGTTGTATGCATTGGAACTAACGACATAGGATGAGAAAAGGACGAGATTCTGAGGAGAGAATATAGGAAGTTAGGCAAGAATTTAAAAACACTGTCCTCAAGGGTAATAATACCTGCACGACTCCTGGTGCCCCTGACGAGTAAGGGTAGCAATAGAAAGAAAGAGCAGATGAATGGGTGGCTGAGGAGCTGCTTTCGAGGAGAAGGATTCACATTTTTGGATCATTGGAATCTCTTCTGGGGTAGAAGTGACCTGTTTAAGAGGATGGCTTGCACCTGAATTGGAAGTGGACTAATATACTGGTGGAGAGATTTGCTAGAGCTGCTTGGAAGGATTTAAACTCATTAGGTGAAAGGTGGGGCTGGGTTACCCAGGGGGGATGGTAAGGAAAGAGATCAGTCTGAGACTGCTACAGTTGGGAAAAGGAGCAAGTCAAACAGTGATGGCAGGCAGGAACAAAGCAGAGAATGAGGTAGAACTGATAAATTAAATTGCATTTATTTCAATGCAAGAGAGCAAACAGGTAAAGCATGAACTCAGGGCATGGTTAGAAACATGGGGCTGGGATATCATAGCAACTACAGGGATGCAGCTCAGGGATGGACAGGGCTGGTGACTTAATATTCCAGGGTATAGATGCTATTGGAAAGATAGAAAGGTTGGCAAGAGAGGAGGCGAAGTGGTATTTTTCATTTAGGGTAACATTACGGATGCACTTAGGGAGGATATTCCTGGTAAAATGTCCAGGCAAGTTATCTGAGAGGAACTGAGAAATAAGAAAGAGATAATCACCTTATTAGGATTGTACTATAGAACCCCCCCCCCCCAAGTAGTCAGCAGGATGTCAACAAACAAATTTGTAAGGAGATCTCAGCTTTCTGTAAGAATAATAGGATGGTTATGGTAGGGAATTTTAACTTTCAAAATATAGATGGTGACTGCCATAGTGTTAAGGGCTGGTATGGACAGGAATTTGTTAAGTGCATACAAGTAAATTTTCTGATTCAGTATGTGGATGTTTCTACTAGAGGACGTGTAAAACTTGACCTACTCTTGGGAAATAAGGCAGGGCAGGTGACTGAGGTGTCAGTGGAGGAACACTTTGGGGCCAGTGACCATAATTCTATTAGTTTAAAATAGTGATGGACGAGGATAGATCAGATCTCAAAGTTAAAGTTCTAAATTGGAGGAAGGCCGATTTTGACAGTATTCGGCAAGAACTTTCAAAAGTTGATTGCAGGCAGATGTGCACAAGTAAAGGTACAGCTGGAAAATGGAAAGCCTTCAAAAATGAGATAATGAGAGTCCAAATTCAGTATGTTCCTGTTTGGGTGAAGGGCAAAGCTGGTAGGTGTAGGGAATGCTAGATGACTAGAGAAATTGATGTTCTTGTCAAGAATAGGAAGGAAGCATATGTCAGGTATAGACAGCAGAGATCGAGTGATTCCCTAGAAGAGTATAAAGACAGTACGAGTATACTTAAGTGGAAAATCAGGAGGGCAAAAAGGGCATATGAGGTACTTTTGCAAATAGGATTAAGGAGAATCAAAGTGATTCTATAAATACATTAAGGACAAAAGAGTAACTAGAGAGAAAATGGGGCCCCTTAAAGATCTGCAAGGCTACCTATATGTGGAACTGCAGGAAATGAGAGAGATACTAAACAAGTATTTTGCATCAGTATTTACTGTGGAGAAGGACATGGAAGATAGAGAACATGGGAAAATAAATAACAACATCTTGCAAAATGTCAATATTACAGAGGAGGAGTGGTTGGCTATCTTAAAATATTTAAAGGTGGATGAATCCCCGGGACCTGATCAGGTGTACCCTAGAACTCACTGGGAAGCTAGGGAAGTGATTACTGGGCCCCTTGCTGAGATATTTGTATCATTAATAGCCATAGGTGAGTGCCAGAAGACTGAAGATTGGCTAACATGGCACCACTATTTAAGAAAAGTGATAGGGAAAAGCCAGGGAAGTATAGACCAGTGAGCCTGACGTCACTGGTGGGCAAGTTGTTGGAGAGAATCCTGAGGAACAGGATTTACAAGTAATCGGAATGGCAAGGACTGATTAGGGATAGTCAATGTGGCTTTGTGCATGGGAAATCATGTCTCATAAACTTGATCGAGATTTTTGAAGAAATAACAAAGAGGATTGATGATGGCAGAGTGGTGGATGTGATCTATGTGGACTTCAGTAAGGCGTTCAACAAGATTCCTCATGGAAGACTATTTGGCAAAGTTAGATCACCTGGAATACAGGGAGAACTGGCCATTTGGATATAGAACTGGCCTGAAGGTAGGAGGCAGACAGTGGTGGTGGAGGGTTGCTTTTCAGACTGGAGACCTGTGACTGGCAGTGTACTACAAGGATCGGTGCTGGGTCCACTATTTCTTGTCACTTATATAAATGATTTGGATGTGAACGTCTGAGGTATAGTTAGTAAGTTTAGTAATGGGACATGTAGGACAGTGAAGAATCTTACCTCAGAATACAATGAGACCATGATCAGATGGGCCAATGGGCTGAGCAGTGGCAAATATGGTTTAATTTAGATAAACATGAGGTGCTGCATTTTGGAAAGGCAAATCAGAGCATGACTTATACACTTAATGGTAAGGTCCTGGAGAGTGTTGCTGAATAAAGAGAGCTTGGAGTACAGGTTCATTGTTCCTTGAAAGTGGAGTCACAGGTGGATAGGTGGTGAAGAAGTCTTTTGGTATGCTTTCCTTTATTGGTCAGAGCATTGAGTATAGGAGTTAGGAGGTCATGTTGCAGCTTTACAGGACATTGGTTAGGCCACTTTTGGAATATCGCATTCAATACTGGCCTCCCTGCTACAGGAAAGATGTTGTGAAACTTGAAAGAGTACAGAAAAGATTTACAAGGATTTTGTCGAGGTTGGAAGGGTTCAGCTATAAGGAGAGGCTGAATAGGCTAGGGCCATTTTCCCTTGAGGATTGGAAGCTGAGGAGTGACCTTACAGAGGTTTATAAACTCATGAGGGACATGGATAGGGAAAATAGACAAGGTCTTTTCCCTGAGTGGGGGAGTCCAAAACTAGAGGGCATAAGTTTAAGTTGAGAGGGGAAAGATTTAAAAGGGACCGGAGGGGCAACTTTTTCACGCAGAGGAAGCTGCGTGTATAGATTGAGCTGCCAGAGAAGTGATGGATGCTGGTACAATAACAACATTTAAAAGGTATCTGGATAAGTATATCAATACAAACGGTTTAAAGGGATACGGGCCAAATGCCGGCAAAATGGGACTAGATTAATTTAGAATATCTGGTCAGTGTGAATGAATTGGACCAAAGGGTCTGTTTCCATGCTGTACAACTCTATGTCAGTAACTATTTTAAAAACTGTGATATTATTTAGGCTTCTAAAAGGCCTCTGATAAGGTGCCTCATGGGAGGCTGCTGAGTAAGGTGAGGGCCCATGGTGTTCAAGGTAGGTTACTGGCATGGATTGAGGATTGGCTGTCTGACAGAAGGCAGGGAATTGGGATAAAGTTTTTTTTTCGAAATGGCAGGTGGTGACAAGTGATGTCCCACAGGGTTCAGTGTTGTCCTCAGCTGTTCACTTTATATATTAATGATCTGGATGAAGGGACTGGAGGCATTCTGGCAAAGTTTGCCAAATAGCCTTACTTCCACACCTATGTCTTATGGTTTTATCAACTCTTTCTCACACACACACAGAATCTTGGGTCTATGTTTACTAATATTACATTAAACATACATAGCTGAATGACCATATTGACTCTATTTATATAGAGAGGGACTGAAAGCAAGGTATGTATGGTTATACTAGAGTGTCATACCTTGTGACTTTGAGTAATTGTCTTAAAGGAACAGGCTTGTTTGTTTTGGAATCTGTAATACAAGAATAGGGACAAGATTTGGACACAGTATTCCAGTTGGAGCAGAACTAATGCTGATGAAGTTTCAGCATAACTTGGGCGTCTCTTTATAAAGCCCAGTAGCCAATATGTTATTCATTTATTTGATAACCTGTCCTGTCAACTTTGGGTACATGTACATCGACGTGTCTCTATTGTCTTGCAATCCAAGACTCACTATCATCACTATCTATCCTACACCCTCTACCAACATACAGCCGCTGACATGTCCAAATAATTAACACATTACTGTAACAGGCTTGCACTGAACTTCTGGGGAATTTCAATGCAGACCTTCTTCCATTCTAAAAGAAGCAGTGATTCACAATAATCCCACATTTTAAAAACATGCTATCACTGCTCGTTTTATGCCATGAGCTTGCAGTCTGCTAAAATTCGTGATACTTTACAAATACATTACACTAAAAAGATTATTATGAAAAGGTAACAGGTTATTAGTTCATAATGGAAAACTTTAAAATATCCAATATGGATCTCTATAAACAAAGAAATAGATACATGAGTATAAAATATGCAGCATATCCTGTGCCAGACAGCTTAAATACCTATCAACATGGTGCATTGGAAAGTTATTTTAACCAGGGAATCCTAGAATTTGTTGCATGTCAGGACTACTTCAGGTTTCCACCCTATTCAATTGTCCCCATGAAGTTTGGGTTAGAAACCTTGTGCGTAAATCTTTCACCTGTCCATCAGCATCCTGTCCCACACATCCAGTTCAAAGGCCTTGCCTGACACTAGGGAAGTCCCTGGTCTGTTTGGAGAAAATTCACCCAATCTGCCCTTATGAGGAAAGCCAAGCAAGTAGCGTAGATACATTTTAAAAGGAGCGAAGGAAAGATAAGTATATGAAGGAGAAGGGATTATGAGGATACACTGATAGGTGAAGTCATGCGAAAACAGATACTTGAGCTACGTGAACATGACAGAGCTGTCGGGTCAAATGGCGTGTTAGCATTGTATAATTATGTGTAATTTTAGAAGTAACTAACTGTCTGGAACCAGAGGGGTTAAATGAAAAAATGTCAATTATTGCAAAATTTAGAATAAAACAAACAGTTTTCTGTGAGATTCTTTAATGAGCAAACAAGCCTAAAGTATTTGTAAGATTTCCTACACAGCTGAGATTTCAACTGTGTTTCACAGACAAACTACCTCAGTCAAACTGTGCAGTGTAGAAGCATATCTATCCATGATCACTCTTTGATCTAAGAATAATTTCCTTTTGAGATATTCTCAGCAGTCAGCTTTGATGCAAATTCCAATGTAGTAACGCTGGAGCCCTATTTCCAAGTCTAGCAAGTCCTGACTGTTTTTGCAAGTGATGTGGGGGCGTTTGACTTTGCTGCAATCTTCTTATTTATGGGAAACAGGTACAGCATGGTAAGCCTGGGAGCTGTCAGAAAACTAGATAAACCAGCAGCTGTTAGAAGCCGCTGGCCTTTAAAAGGGAAATTATCTGCAGTTGATGAAAGGAGCAATAAAACTGTCTGCAGTGCACATGAGGTGAACACCGGACCAAAAAGCTTTGATTTCAGTAGTGATCTGTTTTGAAGAATGTTACATTAAAGTGTAGTGAGTGAAGGTAAACAGCCATTTGGAGCTGTTGCACTGTCCCCTCCAAAAGTTCAGCTGCAGGCATTATAAACAGGACTCTAAAAGAATGAAAGCTGTTGTTGCAAAGTTCAAAATGATGATAGAAATTATTGGATTTGCTCATCATCTGGCAGCACCTATGGGCCGAGAATGAAGGCATTCACCACAGAACAGAGACGTTAACCTGGCTTCTCCCTTCATGTACACTGTCGGACCTCCAGTTGAGTTTTTCCAGCAACCTCTTTTTCTTACTTTCTCATTTCCTTCAGTTCTCAAGCACCAATTTAGGTGCAATACGGCTTCCAGGCATCCACACTTCTATGTTGGCTGTGCTTGCAGCATTTTGGTAAGGCCATTAGCATAGTTTCAGGGAGTATGCAAGAGAAGCACACAGAGTAGGCAGACAGTATGTGTCAGTGTGTAACGCTAATTTAACTCCAATGGTATCATATTTGACCTGAATACTCACGTAACACTGTCCCAGACTTGCAGAACATGTACTCAGCATTGGGAAGGATCCCTCGATCAGTGCTTAATCTCGATCAGGTTCAATGACTTTCACATTAATTCCAGATTTATTTCTACTGGTTTTTGCTAAGTTTGGTAGTTTGTCTTGTTTATTGAAATGAACAGGGAGATAGGCAGCATGTGTTGAAGGCCTTGGTTCTAACTTGAGTTCTGCCCTGACCACCAAAAATTGGTGCAGCAGCTTGTTATCCCCTTAACCAATGGCAGGGCAAATGAACAGAGGCCACACAGAGCAGGACAAGCTGCTGGAAGAGGAAGGAAGAGGGAGTGGCTCTCTGAAGGAGGTCATATCTGCCCAAATTGCTCAGGAAACAATTCCCCAAACCTGAACCAGAGGTGAAATAGTGCCATTAGGGAGAGCCTTAGTAAGATCTATTGTCTCCTTTAAACACAATTACAGCCTCAGAGCGGAGTGAAGACAGCACTGCCAGAGGATGTTAAGGGGACAGTGACTATAAACTTTTGTACATCTGACTCCTTCAGGCTGCAGCAGAAACCTTTTCCCGTTGTGCAATCACTGTCACCTAGAGCGTTCATTGAGGTTCTGAATACCAAGTCAGATAAATGCATCTAACTCTTCATTACCGGAAAGAAGCAGGTAGAGGGAATACTTGGTTTGACTGGAGTAACATCCTTCCCATGGTCCAGGGCAAACATGTCACTTGACAGCCATTGCATGTCAACTGAGAAATGTACAGCAACCGAAAGTAACTCAACTTCCTCAATGTGCTATGGCCATATTCAGATCAATGCTGAGTATCATGTTAACAGTTAATGATAGTATAATTTAGCAACAGCCTGCTGTGTAATAGACTGAGCATGTGCAGAAGGATTACATGAGATTGAGACAAAATGGAAGATACAACAAGCAAAGCCCTACTCAACATGTTCTTGCACATAGTTTATAATTAACAATGTTAAAGCTTGCACTAGTATTTTGTTCAATGCTCATTTCTCCCAAGCTCCCAGAAGCCGCAGGACATATTCATGTATCCAGTCCTGTTAATGTCTGAGAACACAACAAATCCCTGAGGGTGTCTGTTGAATGACAAAGCTGTCCATTGATTGCCTAGCTCAGGACTGTGGTGCCCACTACCACATACACACATGCAGCATGCATACAGCAGAAACCATGCTACCAAATGACATGCAACTGATTATTGGGATGCGTAAGCAACCATTAGACAGTTCTGGAAGTGCCACTCAATACTCATAAGCGTGCCCATCACAACTCATCATGATCTATAGGAGCCATACCCTCATAAGGGCACATCAATGATGGAGAGGAGGATACGCAAGAATATTCATTAATTGACCTATTACTGTTATGAGTTTCCATTAATCAGAAAATTGATTGACTACATTATGAAATTAAACTTAGCACACCAAAGTTCCCTTCAGATGTTTTAACTCACACCATGTCCTATTTCTCCTATCACCCTGTGCTTATTGACTTCCACTGGCTCTATTCAAGCAACACCTTGATTTTAAAATTCTCATCCTTGTGTTCAAATAGCTTTGTCTCCCCATCTGTTCCCATAACTCCTGACCAGCCCACAGCCTATGAAGACATCTGCACTTATCTAATTTCCGCCTCTTGGAGGACCTCGATCTTAATCACTTCTATTCCACTATGGGTGGCTCAACGGTTAGCACTACTGCCTCAAGGTGCCTGGGACACTGGTTCAATTCCAGCCTTAGGTGACTACCTGTGTAGAGTTTGCACATTCTCCTTAAGTCTGAGTGGGTGTGTTCCAGTTTTCTCCCACAGTCCAGAGTTGATTCGGTGGATTGGCCATGCTGAATTTCTCATAGTGTCCAGTGACATGCAAGCTAGGTGCATTAACCATGGGAAATGCAGGTTTACAGGGATGGGTTGGTCTGGGTGTGATGTCCTTCAGATGGGTCAGTGTGAACACAGTGGGCCAAGTGGCCTGCTTCCATACCGTAGAAATTCTCTTGATGGTTTTACCGAGTTGATTCTCTTGATGGTTTTACCGAGTTGATTCTGTTCATGGTTTTACCAAGTTGCCTTGGACTCAGACTTTGAAATTCCCTTCATGCACCTGTCTGCCTCTCCAACAGCTCATTTCGCTCATTTAAACACTTATTGCAACAGACTTCTTTACTAATTTCTTTTGGTCAATGGACCTCTATCTGCTTCTGGCGCTCAGCCCCATTTTAATAAAGTGCCTATAAAGTTTTCTTTCTGCTTTCATGCATCTGGCTGTCACTGGCAAGGCCAACATTTATTGACCATCGCTAATTGTCCTGGGGAAGATGGTGTGGGTCATCTTCTTGAACTTCTGAAGTCCTCTGGCATACAAGAACATCCAGCGTGCTGTTCAGAAGGGAGTTTCAAAATTTTGATCCAATCATAGTGTAAGAACTAGATCAGAATAGCTTACGGCTTTGAGGGGAATGTGTAAGTTGCGTTGCTGTCATGCGTCTGCTATTTTTTAACCTCTAGATGGTAGAGGTCATGAGTTTGAAATGTTTTGTCGGTGGAGTTACTGCAGTGCATCTGGTAGATGATGTACACTGTTTCCATTGGCAATGGAGCGAATGAACATTGAAGGTTATGGATTGAATGCCAAACAAGTGGGCTGCCTTGTCCTGGATAGGGCTAAAATTTTTGAGCGTTGTTGGAATTGTACTCAGCTGGACCAGTGGTAGTGCATTAGGTTGTCGCTTTATCAGCATTAGTTGTTCTTGTTCCATTTGTTGAAAGCTTTCCTTAACTTTATCAATATTTACAGTTGGTTCCACAATTTTTGCTGATCTTTATATGTACTTAGTTACAGAGACACTGAAATCTTGAATTTCTACTCTTTGTTTCTGACTTGTGTCCTTACTACCAATGTCATACAGTTCTAACTTTGACAATACCTTGTGCGTATTCCATTTGGCACTGTTGCTTATAATCTAGTTGTGATTTAATGCTGGAAATAGGAGGATGAGCCATTGAAATCCTAATAAGATGATGGTTAAAATAGCTGTGCAAATTTACAAGGCAAATTGCAATGTCAATCAATGGGAATTGAACTAAAACTGGTCTCAACGATGCCTGAAATGCATTAAAGTCTTCACAAAAACATAATTCTCCAAACTGAACTACAAACTAAATACCAAAGAATAACCCATGTGAGAAAAATAGCAACTTTATCTTTTTCTGAAGCAATTATGTGGTGCACAGGCTCCATGATGAAGCAGTTATGTGATACAGAGGCTCCATTATACAGCAGAGACAGATACTTAACAATGTAAAGATGCAAAATAACTAGCATTTCCCAAATTGATTAATGTTTATAGTACACATAACACCTCATGGCTTGACATGCATCAAGAAAGAGAGTTATTGTAGTTCTCATGAAGAAAACAGAAAGCATTTCCTGTCGGAAACACACAGATAAAGTTTAATCAAAATCTGTTTTCAGTCGACTTACCAGGAGGATTTCTGGGTGCTGAGAAACACTTGACCAAATGGTGGTGTGCAAGACTTTTGTAAGAGTCGGCACTAGATCAAGATTAAATCTGGTAAGGATGAAGAAGCAAGGAGCTATTTAAAGTCAAATCTCTAATTTCTCTAACAAAGAGGACCAATTTCAGTGGGATGACAATGGATCAAAAAGAAACAATAGCCAGTAGGAAAAACTAACAGAACAAATGGATGATCTTTACCTGAGAGAGACTAACCATGAGGTTGGTGGAAGTGGAAACAACCAACAATTTCCAAAATAAATTGAATGAGGCATGGAACGCACTGCCTGCAACAATAGTAGACATTTAAATGGTCGTTGGATAGGCATATGGACAAGAATAGAATAGTGTAGGTTAGTTGGTCTTCAGATTGTTTCCAGTACAACATCAAGGGCCAAAGGGTCTGTACTGCGCTGTAAATGTTCTATATTCTATGTTCTAGATGTAAAGTAACCCACAGTAATATTTCTAAGAAGATCGAGCGAATTATAGACCATGCCCTGAGGAATATTTATCCCTCATTCAATATCACTAGAATGGATTAACCAGTTAGAAGCCTTTTATTATTATGTGAACAGCCACAGATCTATTGATCTGTGATCACTGTTGCAATCACAGTCAGCACTGGTGCTGGTTTAAAAAAAATGTAATGATTGCTTCTTCACAAAATATGTAGTTCATATTAGACTAAAATGTTAATTTAGCCAAAGAAGCACCAAATGACTCGTCATGGGAGAAAATCGGCTGACACATTCCGACATAACAAAAGCGCTTCATTGGCATTAAAAGACTTGGAACATCTGATGATAAAAAAAGCAGCATATAAATGCAAGTCTTTCAAAAATTTAAGTCCTTCTTTACACTAAGTAATTCACTGCTGGAATAATTGCAGCTGTACATCCTTGATGGCTGGGAAGGAAGCAGTGGCAGCTAGATTCCTGAGGAAATTATTCTTACTGAAAGGGTACTTTGTGTGGGTGGGAGGGATGGTGCTTGAAGTGCTTACATATTCATAAAGAGCAGATGGAATATATCCGAGGATAATTTGCAAGAAAAGGAGATAAAAGAAGAAGGATGCTATGGTGTAAATTTTTCACAACTTATTAGATGCAGGAGAGATATCATGCGATTTTAAAAAGCTAATGCTACTGT
Source organism: Chiloscyllium punctatum (assembly GCF_047496795.1). NCBI lineage: Eukaryota > Metazoa > Chordata > Chondrichthyes > Orectolobiformes > Hemiscylliidae > Chiloscyllium > Chiloscyllium punctatum. The sequence goes on along the minus strand of NC_092741.1, from coordinate 126,492,825 downwards.
TAATATTAATATAAAGCAGTTGAAATCAAAATTAGCCAAGGCCACTTCAGCTGTGATCTGCAGTATGAAAAGACTAGAATCTAATTGTTAAAGCGACAGATGTAATAACTAATGAGAGATATTCCCAGCTAACAGTAGCATATGAAAGATAAGTAACAGGATTGGGAATGCAACAATCACTTGTTGCACAAGCCTTGAAATTCAGAAAATTGGGATGTTGATATTCCAACAGTTCTTTGAAGCAAGGCATACTGATCATTGTAGCTAACTGTTTCCCAGTGGCATCTAGGGTCTATGATGCCCACATCCCATAATAGAGGATAATGGATCAATTTTTACTATCAGCATTAGGATGGTGTACTTGGGGTGACAAAAAGGGGGATCAAATCAACACTTAAAGATGTTTGGATGGCTCAACCATTTCTCAATAGTCAGCCTCCTAATGCTTTGTTTGACAATAGAAGGTCAGTTGATGCTGGCAAACCAATTACAGGACCAACAATTCTAAAATCTCAGTAGCTCTAGCAGTCTATATCCTTTCAGGCCTCAGAAAAGCTACAGAAGAAATTTTCTGGAATGGTACCATGGACGACAGATATTCATTAAAGAGAAAGCAGATTTCTCCTTACAGTAGAAAAGGAGAAGAAGAAATTCAATAGAGGACCCAAAATTAATAAAAGTAATGCTGTCCTCTTCCCTATCCAGTGACTTGATCATCTCAACTGTGGCATATAATTCAGCACAGACTGAAATTGAAATCTGGGATCTTGCTGATACTTATACAATGGAGGAAAATGAAGAAACTGGTGAGAAAATAAAATGACAAGTCATATGGCACTTCTTCAGCTAAATCAGCATTTTAGATTAATATGAACTACATATTTTGCGAAGAAGCAATCATTACTTTTTTAAAACCAGTATCTGTGTTGACTCTAATTGCAACAGTGATCAGAGATCTGTAGATCTATGGCTGTTCACGCAATAAGAAACAGCTTGTGGCTGTGTAGGCTTATACACTTTATCATGCTGTGACATTTTGACATTTGGCTCTTTATAATTGGCATCAAAAGCTGGCTTCTAAAATCTAAATGGGTAGGACTCTGGAGTATTTATGTAATAGTTCATAAAATTGAAAAGAGCAAACTAGCGAAAAAAAACAAGCTCACCAGCATTTCAAAACAGCTCGGAAATTGCTTTTTCAGATACATCATTATTTTTGATGCAGCATTGAAAATGCAGCATTTTAGGATATTGGCTGTGATTAGAAATACATCTTAGATTTGATGAACTGGAATGAATGGTGATACAGTACCTGATATTTTGATACATGTTTGGGTGTCACTGCTCCACAATGGCTGTATTTCTGATGCATTTTTGACATGAAATTAGAAATGTATCTTCTTTCAATAACCCAGATTTTGATACTGAAGGAAAACATTCAAAGTAGTCTACAACTCGATGTCCAAATGCCATCATTAACTGTCTTCCATTTCCCAGAAATCTGATCACCACCATAATCATACATTACCAATTAGTACAAGATCTGCCTTCATTGAAATTCTCAAGGAACTATTTAAAATATATTTGCTCGTTAAGAGCAGATTTGATTCTTTTATGGACAAATCCATAACTTTCCTTCATTAAGGAATCAGAGGCAGATTGTTGTGATAGAGTGAGACTATTCTCCATTCAAAATTGTAAAGAAACTACTCGCATTGAGAGTCTTAAATACTTCCTAGCTCCTTATTTCCCCAGCTTTAGAGGTGGGTCTGAAAGCTGCATTGTGCGATCTCCTCCTGCAAATACTTAAAACATCCATATCAAATTCTTTTACCTCATAATCAGCCAATGTGCAGGGTTGGAGGAAAAAACCAAGAGCATCAGACTATGTCATAATACTCATTTGGAGATCATGCACTGAAGTGAGCAAATGAGGTGAGGAGTGGGCAGATGGACTTTAGACAATTATGAGGTTCTGCATTTTGGGAGGGCAAATCAAGGTAGGACATATGCACTTAATGGTAAGGTGCTGAGAAGTGTTGCCAAAGAAAAAGACTTTGGTTGCAGCTTCATAATTCCTTGAAAGCACAGTAGCACGTAGACAGAGTAGTGATGAAGGTGTTGGATACGTTTGACTTTATTGGTCAGTGCATTGAGTATACAAATTGGGATGTCATGCTGTGGGTATATAGGACATTGGTTAGGCCACTTTTGTAATAAGGTCTACAGTTCTGGTCTCCCTCCTATTGGAAGGATGCTGTGAAACTTGAAGGAATTCAGAAAAGATTTACAAGGATGTTGCTAGGGTTGGAGGGTTTGAGCTATAAGGAGAGGCTGAACAGGCTGGGGCTGTTTTCCCTAGAACATCGGAGGCTGAAGGGCATCCTTATGAAAGTTTATGAAATCAGAAGGGCATTGATACGGTGAATAGTCAAGGTCATTTTTCCCCAGTGAAGGGAAGTCCAAAGCTAGAGGACATAGGTTTAGGGTGAGAGGGAAAATATTTAAAAGGGACCTAAGAGGCAACTTTTTCACACAGAGGGTGGTGCATGTATGGTATGAGCTGTCAGAGCAAGTGGTGGAGGCTGGTACAATTACAACATTTAAGAGGCATCTGGATGGGTATATGAGTAAGAAGGATTTGGAGGGATATGGGAAAAGTACTGGCATATGAGACTAAATTAATTTAGGATATTGGATCAGTGTGGACAAGTTGGACAAAAGGGTCTGTTTTTATGCTGTCCATCTCTATGACTCTGAGTATTAGCCAAGTGGTCACCTTCTGGATATTCATAATTCTGAGGTTCCACATCAATGGGATTGTACCTCTTGGGTGTAAATGGTGGTCAAGTGGTCAGCTGTAGTGATAGTAAAGAGGCCAGGCAGATTCCACTGACTTTGGCTGACGTTCCTTTCAAATAGGCTGAGGAGCTCACCTGCCAAACCAGATAGCTGAGAGGTCACTACAAGTGGCTTCTGGGAATAACCTTCAACAGAGGGTTGTGTGGGGTCAGACATAAGACAAAATCTATCAAGCTTTTCCTAGCCCACCAAGAACTGTACAATAATTATTTTCAACTTAACTTTGACTCAACTTCATTTTTGCTCTTGGCAAGTTTGAGCTACTGCAGTCAGACCATGATAATATCATTGGAGAAAATTTGGGGAAAAGCTTCATTCTATTTTTGGACGCCTGTCTTTTTTACCTGCCAAGTAAAGTTACTGTCAGACTCAGCAAGAAAGAATGGAATAACTAATCTAGCTGTTCACTGTTACATCCAAATGGATCACGTAAAGCACTGCCAGCTCCATCTTCACATCCAAGTTTACATCCAAGAAACTCAGGGATTTCTGTCTCACTAAGATTGAAACCATTGAAATAGCAGTCATTTTTTCTCTTCCTTTACTTCAAAGGCCAAATTTCCCTTTCAGCTCCCCCCATGCCCTAACTCTGAAATCATATCCTTCTTCAGTTCCTTTTTCATCTCCGTAAATACCCTCTCTGAGCTCAGCCTGTTCAATAGACTAACCTTGACCTTCTTCCCAAAGTGCTCAACACCCAAATGCCCTTCTTGCATCTCTGCATTCAATGATTGCGTTAACACTCCTCTGTCTTCAGGAGCTGCCCTTCTCACCTAGAGGTGTGCCATCAACTGCCCCGATCCTCAAAGAAAGAAACTCTCAAACTCACTGACTTTGCAAATTACTGCCCAAGCTTTTGTCTCACTTGGCTGTTCATGCTCCCTGATCAAGTTGGCATCTCTCTTTCTCTGACCTCCATATTTGAATCTCTCCATTAGGTACATGTTCTGCCATAACATACAAAGTTACAAATGACATCCTATATGACCATGACAAAAATAACTTACCCTCCTGCCCTTCTTATTCATTGAGTAGAGATTGAGAGTATAATGGACAGTGATGAGAGAGAGGTTAGCAACACAGAGGAAGAATTAGAAGAGATTGTCTTCACATGTGCATGATAAATACAGAAGAGGAAGATGAGGCTTCTTTCTTTCAACACCCAGGAAAATTTTTGCCTCGTCCCATTGTCATTTCCAACTGATTCTTAATTAATTCCATAATTTTGCCTTCAGCTACTCTAACTGAAAATCTACTTTTGCTGCTAATCACATTAGTTATGAATTCCTCTTCACCCAAATTTAAACCTGTTTTCCCTCTTCTGCTATTTGTCTGGCAATACTTTGAAATGGTTTTCTAGATCCATACTGCTTCTCATGTGAGGAGGTTAAAAATACCAAGATTCAACACTTTTCCCACATTACTATGATATTTGACACAAGGACTCAGCCTCATTTCTCTTCCGGAAAGCTTCCAACACTTGCACCTCATTGATCACAACTGGATGGGTGCTCAAGGTATTGACTAAGTAAACAGTATACAATTTGCTCATAACTCTAAACTTGCATTCTGATGCTTTAGTTAATTAGCTCACCATTCCAAATTGATTGCAAAACGTTAGGGAGTGAATTTTACAGGAATGGCTGGGGGAAATAATACAGAGAAATTATTCCTTTTTCCCTACTCTCAATCAAAACAAGTTGTTTGGCATTATGCCAACTGCACATCTGGCTATGCTACAGCAATATCATGCGAGGGGCATATTTTTTCACATATTGCTGTCCACCTTCAATCACATTATCAGGGGACTATAAAACTCAACCCCAAGAGTTGAAGATGGTGAGTGTCAAATGTACAAGGAGCCTTTATGTCATCCATAGCTTCATCCTTAGCTATTTCCACATGTAAATAGATTGTTCATTTGTTTTAGACTCCTGCATTCTGCATGCTAAAAGTTTCCAATTGACATTTTATCACCATTAACATATTTCATCCAAATAACTTTTGATTTCCCGAACTGTTCAGAATAAACAATCATCCTGACATAGTACAATCTGTAAATCTATTTAAGTTGGGGAGAATGTTCTCAGAAAGACCATCATGGCTCACTATGTTGTGGTTCTATGTTTGTTTAACACACATTTACAAGACTGGCATTCTAAGCACAGGTCCTGTCTATTTGAATACACATCACAGGATTGATCAGCAGACAAAGTGTTATAAAAGTTCAGCATTACTGTTCCAGAAAAGTACATTTGCAACTCTGACACACTACCTGCTACAAGCTCAACTGGTCCAGGGCTGTTGGTTACAAGTTCTGCACCCTGGTTACTTAAAATCAAAAGAGCTACTGGCTCCTATTGAAATGGCAGGACCCGTGAATGAGTCAGGCACTTGTTTGATTAAGTCGGGAACTCTGCAAGCACGTTTAGACAATAGACAATAGACAATAGGTGCAGGAGTAAGCCATTCTGCCCTTTGAGCCTGCACCATCATTCAATATGATCATGGCTAATCATCCTTAATCAGTATCCTGTTCCTGCCTTATCTCCATAACTCTTGATTCCACTATCCTTGAGAGCTCAAACCAACTCTTTCTTAAATGAATCCAGAGACTGGGCCTCCACTGCCCTCTGGGGCAGAGCATTCCACACAGTCACCACTCTCTGGGTGAAGAAGTTGCTCCTCATCTCTGTCCTAAATGGTCTACCCCGTATTTTTAAGCTGTGTCCTCTGACTCGGCACTCACCCATCAGCGGAAACATGTTTCCTGTCTCCAGAGTGTCCAATCCTTTAATAATCTTATATGTCTCAATCAGATCCCCTCTCAGTCTTCTAAACTCAAGGGTATACAAGCCCAGTTGCTCCAGTCTTTCAGCATAGATCAGCTGAGATCTGCAGGATTACCATCTTGCCGTGGGGCCCACTGTCTGAGCAGAGAAGTCCAATAGACCAAGATGCTGCATCTGTCAGACCACTGTTGGAATATTGCTTGCAATTCTGGTCTCCTTCCTATTGGAAAGATGTTGTAAAACTTGGAAGGCTCAGAAAAGATTTACAAGGATGTTGCCAGGGTTGGAGGATTTGAGCTATAGGGAGGGGCTGAACAGGCTGGAGCTGTTTTCCCTGGAACATCAGAGGCTGAGGGGTGACCTTATAGAGGTTAACAAAATTATGAGGGGCACGGATAGGTTAAACAGACAAAGTCTTTTCCCTGGGATGAGGGAGTCCAGAACTAGAGGGCATAGGTTTAGGTTGAGAGGGGAAAGATATAAAAGGGATGTAAGGGGCAACTTTTTCACGCAGAGGGTGATACGTGTATGGAATGAGCTACCAGAGGAAGTGGTGGAGACTAGTACAATTGCAATATTTAAAAGGCATTTGGATGGGTATATGAATAAGGAGGGTTTGGAGGGATATGGGCCAGTGCTGGCAAATGGAACTAGATAGGGTTAGGATGCCTGGTTGGCATGGACGAGTTGGACTGAAGGGTCTGTTTCCATGCTGTACATCTCTATAACTCTATGATTTGACAGGATGTTGGCATGGGATGGGACAACTCAATTGGACATGGGATCTTTGGGGCAGTAATCACCACAGGAATGGAAAGAGACCTGGGCCATGCACTGAACACTTGAATCTGGAGGTCATGCTGACGGTTGTGAGGAGCTGCAGTGAGGCATATTCTCCCAAAGATAGGAGGAAGAGGACAACCTAACCCAGTGAACAGGCATGAATGGAAGTAGCTGAGGAAGTCAGCAGCACTATGTGGTTTCCCTTCCCTCAAACTGAAGATTGTGCAAAAGAAAAGTGACTCAAAACCCAAGGAGAGCAGGCAATCTGAGTGACAATATCCTCATCTGCATCTGCAGTTCCATTCAATCCCCTTCTCAAGACATCTTTCCATCTGAACAGCCAGCACTCTCACTCACACCCACACTTCGCAGTCACTCTCCACAAATACTATCCTTCCTTTTTAAGGTATTTCTAACAATTATGACTCATTACTTTGTCTCCTGGCAGAAGACAGACTCAGGGACAGACCCAGTGGAATGCAGGGTGGTTGTGAGGAATTTTCCAATGACAGGCGTGTTGGTGATCACAACCAAAATTAGATCTTTTTCCAAGAGACGTCAAATTTCATCATCATTTGACCAGAAAGCCTAAGCATCCCGAGGCACTGTTGCTCAGAAATGTTGAGAGCGCAGATCCTCTGACTGCAAATCCTGTGCTGAGGTCTGGCAGCAGGGAAATGCATTGAGCAGGAGTGATGATCAAAACAGATGAAGTGCCTTCTAAGACTTTGGAATCACCTGCCAAGCACTTAGAGCATGCCCTGTGAGATGAAGGGCGATGAACATGGTCACACCTACACCCCTTCAGTTTTTTCACTAAAATAAAGCTTTGATCATCTTGGTGAATCTTTGACAGGCTAGAAAAGTCAGCACTAATGGTTATATTCAATATTTAACTGTCTATAGCATCTAAGGGGCTATACCTGACATCTGCACATGGATTCACTGCTCAGTTACAAAAAACACCTGAGTGAAACCCTGAATAGGATTGGAACCTCATCATGGTTTTAACTTTCAGTCTCACCTAAGCCCACATCTCCTTATTTGGAAAAATTCCCCCACTGTATCAAATGTCTGATTCAAAATAGTAACATAAATTGGAATAATAATTAGTCCATCTCCTCCTCCTATCCCCATGTAACAAAGCTTCACAAAAAATAAGTATCATTTTCCAAGCAATAGCCAATGATTTGTCAGTTCACTCAGTTCATCATTTGAGCTCAAGTAGCAGCTTTTCAAGCAAACCTTCGTCAAATTCTTTCAATTCCAACAGTTAATAGAATTATTTCCTAAGCTGTTATGATGTAAGTTCTCTTGACAGCAGGATATAGAAAATGCTGACGGTATGGAACTGCTTCGCTCTTCTCGAGAATACAGGCAGTCTTTCACAAAAGGGAAAATGAAATCATTTAAACCTGAAGTGTGAAACACCTCAACTTGGAGATTCAGGAATTAATTCCAAACTGGTCAATGGTCAACTTAGATAAGAAATCTGATTTGGGGTTTTATATAAATATTGTTTGAGAATTTCAACACCTATAACTATTATTGATTTGCAATCCTATTCATTCCTGTACAATATAAAGACATTGCTGTACTAGGGTGAGAGAAGTTAATGAGGATCCATTTACTATTTATTGCAGTTTTGATTGACTTCTGCTAGAATAGAGAACATAGAAACTAGGAGCAGGAGTAGGCCAATTGGCCCTTCGAGCCTGCTCCAATATTCAGTACAATCGTAATTGATCAACTGACTAGATTCAGTGAGGAAATAACTTATCAGTGGAATTTTCCAGCATTTCAGTGATGTGGGCAATGGCAAGAAATTTAGGAGATTACGGCAAGAATAAAAATATTGAAATTCTCAGCTTAGAGGAAAAGTAACTTTTCTACAGCTTGATGAATCCCTTACTAGTAAGTGTCGGTGAACATTTTTCCATATATTTACATCCCATTATTAGCTAATCTTACATCCTTACTATGCAGTTTATGTTTCCCAAGGCACTCGTCTAATAATAGATGACACCAAATTCTTACTTGAAAGTCCAAAAACATACTTTGTGGTTGCTTTTTGGGGGCCTCTATATGTACATTTATTCACCAATATCACATGGTGCCACATCCATCCATCCCCACCCGACTCCCATGGGGAATGAGTGCCTCCACCTTTCACGTGTAGCAATGGCAATGGCAGAACACCAGTCCCACCACATCATCGTGGTCAACCTCTGACTAACTCAGAAGAAACTTTCTCACTTCATTACTGCACCTTATGGAGCTCGTCAACATCGGACATTGCAATGCTCCTGCCATGTCGCCATATGTAGAGACATACACCCAATCATGCATCTGTACAAAGAGCTCTTCATTGCCTTATTATTGCTCACTTATTTATTAGATTCCCTACAGCGTGGAAACAGGCCCTTCAGCCCTACAAGTCCACACCGACCCTCCGAACAGTCACCCACTCAGACCCATTTCCCTCTGACTAATGCACCTAACACAATGGGCAATTTAGCATGGTCAATTCATCTAACCTGCTCATCTTTGGACTGTGGGGGGAGCACCTGGATGAAACCCACGCAGACACAGGGAGAATGTGCAAACTCCACACATACAGCCGCCCGAGGCTGGATTCGAACCTGGGACCCTCGTGCTGTGAGGCACCCGTGCTAACCACTGAGCCACCATGCCGCCCACTTATCCTGTGCTCACTTACACTCTCACAACATCTCTGTCTTGCCTTACTTCTCAATGTAGTCAAAAGGTCAGGTAACTCATCCTGGTTTCCAGCACTGAATGTTCAAGGGCTCTACCATAGTCCCTATGCAGGATTCCACCTGACAAAAGGAAGAATTGAGGGAGATGAACAGCTTGGAACAGCTTTTAGTGGTTGTATAGAAGCAGAAGAGTTGTCATGGTGTCCCGGGTGAGTGAGTACGAAGTATAAAGGGCTTAGTGCCATGGGAGGATGGGCTGGGCAAGAGTCATTGAGTGAAGATGCTAGATGCAATAGCAATAGTGACTGACCATTAATCTTGGTGAGAGGTGTGTACAATGGCAGAATACAGCAAGTGACAAGTAGCAGAGAGAAGATGGTGGCATATACTATTGTTGAGCAGACAAGATCAATGATCTTTTTTTCTATATTGCTGGAGGTTTCTTCTCACCTGGGACACTATTTAGCCTGGGAGCTGCTCTCACTGCAGACTGGCAGCAATTGGTCACGGCCTCGTTTGATAGTCCAGAAGAAACACATTGACCCACATCTTCATCTCTCTGTCCACCAGGCCCTCCAATGAGAATCAGGGAGCTAATGTCCTTTTCTCAGCCATCTCCTCTATATTAATTGTGGTCAATCAACAAACATTGAATGGCAATTTCTGGCTTGCAGCATTTGAAGTGCGCACAGCTGGAGAATAACTATCCCTCCAGATCACCAATGCCTGAAAGTCCTGGCAGTGAGAAATTATTTGATTTTGCCAACTGCACGATTCAACAGGAAGGTTGCTATGAAGCATAGAAGCCTTCCATTAAACTCCTCAAAAATCATACAGCCAAAATACAGCCCCATTTCTCTATGTCCCATAAATCAATTAAACTAGTCATCCAGAATACTCTCTAGGAGAATGGGGGTGAAGTCTGGAGGTTGGAGAAGTGATGTTATACAGTAACAGCAGAAAACATAAAATCCCTTTGTTCCACATTCTTTCTGCAGTTGTGCTCAACACTTTCACATGCATCACTCCCTGAAAACTTGTAACTTGACTATCTGGACCCCTCTAGTTTCTGTCCTTGTAAGCATCACCAATTGTAATCCCGCTACTATTGGTGGGTGGGTGGGTCGTCAGTACCTGGAACTTAAACTCTGGAATATCTTCCCTACGTCTATCTCCTCACGCGCATTGACTTCCTTTACAACATTTCCCAAAGCCCACCTCCTCAGCACGCTGGCGCAGTGGTTAGCACTGCTGCCTCACAGCACCAGGGCCCTGGGTTTGATTCCCACCTTAGGTGACTGTCGGTATGGCGTTTGCACATTCTCCTTGTGTCTGTGTGGGTTTCCTGTGGGTGCTCTGGTTTCCTCCCACAATCCAAAGATGTGCGGGTCAGGTGAATTGGCCATGCTAAATTACCCATAGTGTTAGGTGCATTAGTCAAGGGTAAATAAAGGATAGGGGAATGGGGCTGAGTGGGTTACTCTTCAGAGGGTCGGTGTGGACTTGTTGGGCCAAAGGGCCTGTTTCCATACTGTAGGGAATCTAATCTTGACCAAGCTGTTGGTCACTCCACTTCTGACCCTCTTTATGTAAATTCACCAACCTCACTCGTAAATTAAACTTACTTATCCTACATTAATATAACTTGAGGACTCCAACATATTGCAGGATGGCAACGAAACAGGTATGGATATTTTTAAAATTAACTTGTTCTGACAAGTCCAGGGTGGGTGGGAATTGAACCCAGTCCTGCTGATCCAGAAGTAGGAACACTGTGACTTGCACCACAGGACCATTTTTGTAGATATTGTCTAATAAACCTATTCAGAAATGTTCTTCCACCCCTCAGGAGTAGAATGGGATTTGAACCCAGATCTCCTGATTCAGGTGTGGAGACATAGCCACTGCAACACAATTGATTAGGGGTTTAGATAGGGTTGACCATGAGAACCTTTTTCCACGTATGGAGTCAGCTATTACTAGGGGGCATAGCTTTAAATTAAGGGGTGGTAGGTATAGGACAGATGTTAGGGGTAGATTCTTTACTCAGCGAGTCGTGAGTTCATGGAATGCCCTGCCAGTAGCAATGGTGGACTCTCCCTCTTTATGGGCATTTAAACGGGCATTGGATAGGCATATGGAGGATAGTGGGCTAGTGTAGGTTAGGTGGGCTTGGATCGGCGCAACATCGAGGGCCGAAGGGCCTGTACTGCGCTGTATTTTTCTATGTTCTATGTTCTATGTTCCATGCCCCCACTAAACAGGTATACTCTTGGAATTGAATAGTCCTCAGTATTCGCTGTAACAGCTGCAGTCACCGTCTCACAGTAACTGATTGCTGGTCGCATGCTGCTTTGCTTCCTGGTTCCTTGATTATTTGTGCGTTCTCAAAGTGATATTGCAATACTCGCTTCTGACCTAATTAATAGTTCCTATGACTTATTGCGTGCAACTTTGGTCTCCTTCCTATCAGAAAGGTAGATGTTGTGAAACTTGAAAGGGTTCAGAAAAGATTTACAAGGATGTTGCCAGGGTTGGAGGATTTGAGCTATAGGGAAAGGCTGAACAGGCTGGGGCTGTTTTCCCTGGAGCATTGGAGACTGAGGTTTATAAAATTATGAGTGGCATGGATAGGATAAATAGACAAAGTCTTTTCCCTGGGGTGGGGGAGCCCAGAACTAGAGGGCATGAGTTTAGGGTGAGAGGGGAAAGATATAAAAGAGACCTACATGGCAACTTTTTCACACAGAGGGTGGTGCATGTATGGAATGGGCTGCCAGAGGAAGTGGTGGAGGCTGGTACAATTGCAACATTTAAAAGGAATCTGGATGGGTATATGAATAGGAAGGATTTGAAGGGATATGAGCTGGGTGCTGGCAGGTGGGACTAGATTGGGTTGTGATATCTGGTCAGTATGGATGGGTTGGACCGAAAGGTCTGCTTCTGCGCTGTACATCTCTATGACTCAATGACTTTAAGTTCCATGAAATATTGTGGAATGCTTTATAATGTTAAAGGTGCTATAAAAATGTGCATTATTGTTGAGAGACACCACAGGATGCAAACTGCTGAATAAAAAAGAAAGTTTTATTTAGACTATCAGCACTAAAAAAGGGTATTCAGTAAAATAGATCATGGCAGGCTTTGTCCTCCACTTGAGTTTCCTTGGTCCCAACTGGTTCCTTTCCAGCTATCAACAGAATGTTCTGGATCTTTTTCCCTTACAGGTTTTTGGAAATCCATCCTTATTAATTGCCTCAATTATTCTCAGTGGTAGCATGTTGCATATTCTCTCCACACTCTGAGTAAGGTAGAAATGTTTAAGGTTTTTTTTATTAGACAGGAAAATTAAGAGTTACAGAACCAAGGATGGTAAATGGAGTGAAGGTATGGATTAACAATTGCAGAATGGATTCACGTGGCTAAATGATCTATTCTGGTCCTCTGTTCCGCATGCTTATGAGTATTAATTAGCCTTGTACTAGATGTCAGGGTTCAGTCCACAAAAATATTACAGTCAATGATGGAAATGTTTCCATGTGTGCCTGCTAAAAGGAGCAATTAGTCAATGTAATTTTAATTTCTTTATTTATTTAGGATATTTGGGAACATAGCTGAAATCCTCATTCCTAGTGGCCTTTAGAATACTGCTCTATACTGGCTCTTTTCCATAACTAAACCCACCCAAATGGCTGTGAATGAACACAGCTTTATACCAAGATTAATGCTTTCCTTCACAATGAATTTTTAGATCTGTTATGCAGTGCAGTAAACTAACAGCATTAACTCCTTCACACCTACCAGCAATGTGTCTGCGAGTTAAGCTAATTAGTAATAATAAAATTAGGTGGATTCTGCATGTCATTCTCTATAATAACAATGTGGTTTGAGGTAACGTCAGCTGAGGAACTTCATAAACTAATTAATCTTTTTCTTTAATATCAAACAATGCTTTTCCTTTCCTTTTTAAAAAGAATGGTGGGAGAAAAGAAAACTTTAAATGAGCAATTCCTTCCATAATGATCCTGATATTAATATGAGCCTCAGGCCTTTCTGTCACAGTGAAGGTAGAACCTGTTCTGGTCCACTGATAAATGACAACTATAATACTGTATCAAATAAAGAGTGTCACCAATCTCAATTTATTTTAATACATAGAACAAGCGCTGTAAGGTATACAAGATGATATATATCTTATTTTGCAGGTCACAACCGTATATGACAGTGTCATTTATTGTCACTTCACGCCAAAATATCCATGAATCATAATTACATTCTTGGGCTATGCACTGAGATTGTATTACAATACACTTCCTCTGCATGAAGATTCAGAATTCATCATTGTCATATGTAAAGAAATGGAGCGTTGTAAGACAATAGAAGCAATTGTTTCTCAAGGCAAGAAAGATAGAATCCAGTAGTGTTCAATCAAGTAGAAATGTGTAATAAGAACATTTCCTACATAAGCTATTAGATTCAATCAAAATACTTGTGCCATCAGCAACCACCCAGATAAACCCTGCATCTATAATTAAGTTCTAAATTAATAATGCAGGCTTATGGAATCCAAGACCAAAATTAAACAAAAACGTTTTTCAACAAATACAAAGTGACATAAGTGAATTTACTACAGGGTTTTTTTGTTTATTATTTTCAACCTGGAGTAATTAGCATGTAAGTTGTTCTCCTCGGAAACTGCATTTACACATAGCCTAATGACTTGAAACAGAAAGATTCAAGATGCTATGGAGAATAAATGCCAAACTGCGTGCTAGGAAATGAAGTGAAAATTGGTACAGTCCCAGAGCATGAGAGAGAGAGGCAACTGGTGGTAAGGTTAACTCAAGGGTCACCTTACCTCAGGCGAGGGACAAGCTTAAGATGGCAAGACTTTTATAATGACTTCAGTTGGAATGGAAATTGAAATTTGCCATGGGTGTCACACTGAATGACAAACCAGCCATCCAGTCAACTGAGTTAAATGACCTCTCCAATCTGAGTTCTCTTCACAAGTAAAACTTCAGGCTGCAATCAGGAAAATGCATTTAAAAATCAGCAGGAAATTGAGCTTGTTTTTCCCAAGTAAAATGGTACCTATAATTTCCGCTCAAACTCATTTGTATAAGCCCAAGCACAAAGTTTTCCACGAATTGATGCAATCAAGCTTTGAATATAATCAATTATTGAGTGGAACATGCAGGATTATTGAAGCCTTGAGACTACTGAATCAAAGTGCTGTAAGCTAAACTGAAAACTTGCTGAAGTAATTGCTGCACTGAAGAAACAGGCAAACAGTGGTTAAAATTGACTGCTGGTCAATTATTGACTGAAATTGAACTAATTTAAGCTGAATTTAAAGCAATTGTAGAATCAGTTGAAGAAACATACCTATCTGTGAGGCTTCAAATAAATGCTCGTCACTGATGCTGCAGACCATGAACAATAGAATAATGTGAATATGGCTCACTGGTACAAGGTGGCAACAGAATAGGACACTTCAGCCGACGCTCGTCCACTCCACCTGTTCTTCTTCTTTTCTTCTCACTTTATTTCCTTTTGACGTCTACTTTCTTCTTCTCTCAAGGCCACCAACATGGCAACCTCCTGGCCTAGCTTGGTGACCTCCTGGCCTGGTGTAGCGACCTCTCACCCCGGCATGGCAGTCTGGAGTGATCTCCCAGACTTATGACCCTCAGGGTGAAGCCTGGCATTCTCTGGAGTGAAGATCCAGTGCAGACTGGAGGCTAGATGCCATGGGTTGGAAGACCATTGTTCTGGACTTATATTTCTGCAAGGCTGGAATTTTATTTTTCTATTTTCTAAGATCTTGTACCTGAAGAAGCACTTAGGTACCTTTGTACCTAAGATGGCGGTGTCACGGCAACATATAAACTTTTCACTCTACTCATTGAGTAAATGTGGCAATAAAGCTAATTCATTCATTCGTTCATTCTATGCACCCATATATCTGAGCAAAATGTGTTGAACAAACTGAATTGGCCCCAACCGTGGAAACTTCCTACTGGAAGCCAAACAAAGGGCAATTTTGTGAGTGGGCACTTCTTCAGGTGAGCTGATTTTTAGCCAACATACAGGATTTTGCAAACTTCAATGAAAAAATGTTGTTGTTGTTGTGCATAGTCCTCTGACATTTTAACTTTCATGATTTTTAGTGCTATTTCAGATGGTGGGATGCTGGGGATTAAGTAAAACTCCATTGTAGCATGTTCACTTTGTAGTTTTACAGGCTATCCAGGATGTAGAATGCTGTAAAAGAACTGCTCAATTCTAAGAATTCAAGGTTCTCCTTGAAAATTATTGTAGCTGTGTAGAAACATGGCTTTTTCTCACCTAAACAATTATAGAATTAGGTCAACATTAGCTATTTCAATCTCTTCCTAAAGTGAAGAAACGATGACAATCCTAATGGAAAAATTAATAACCTGTCTCTATTTTCAGAAAATATCTACTTTTCAGAGAAAAAAAATGCCTATGAAAGCCTCTGTAACAATGTAGTTCTCTCCAGTTATTAAC
This sequence comes from Chiloscyllium punctatum, assembly GCF_047496795.1. Lineage (NCBI taxonomy): Eukaryota > Metazoa > Chordata > Chondrichthyes > Orectolobiformes > Hemiscylliidae > Chiloscyllium > Chiloscyllium punctatum. The sequence continues at coordinate 126,477,134 of NC_092741.1, read as the reverse complement.
AGCAAACAGCAGAAATTTCTCTATACTAGTAGAAAGGACAACCAAAAAATTAACAATTAAGTATCTTTCAGCTCCAACAGAATTATGAACAGATTTCATTAAGCAATTGCTGCTAAGCTGCTGTTGATCTTTTGTTCTCTGTTTAGTGATAGGTATCCAGTAAGGATGAGAGTGATTATGATCCAACACAATTTTGATCGTTGGAACAATCTTGTAATGTCACTACTGCATTTCAAGAGAAAACTTCTTGCCCAAACAGAGACATTGGCAGATAGCAATCGATGACTTTCTAGCAAATGGCATGGAACCAAATAATGGGAGACAGTTTCATTCTAGTTACAAACAAAGACAGGTGTTCATCAGAACTGATCAAAGGTATTTAATGCTCTTTGGGGAGAGACACTACAACAGAGAGATTAAATAGGGGGTGCAGGTAGAGACTCCACTGCCTTCTTGATCCCTTCTAATCTGATCCAGGGTGGGGGGAAGCCATTTGGGGCCCTTTAGTTGTCAATTAAGGGCCTTACTCTGCCACCAGTGATTATCAGGCAATGATGGTTTTATGAAAATTTGGGTATACCTTTAAGAGAGTTAAAAGCAGTAGAATTACTGGATACAGCACGAAGTGTTCTCAATAAGGTAAGAATATACCACTCATTCAAACAACTTGATTAGCTCATTGCGTAGAGACTAAAACAAATTTGAAATCGGTCAACCAGTTTAAATTATCCCCCGAAAAATATCAAATGCCAATCTACTTTGAATTGAGTATATTGACAAGCTTAAAATCCAATGACACAATCCGATGCTCTGGGGTATAAGACTGGAGGGAAATTGAACAGTTGAGAGGAGAACTGCCAAGTCCTACCATGTAACAGACTTCTTGAAAAAACATCTCTCTTAAAGTACCTTTGCAATGAGCAACCTGTGATATAGAAATTCCTAACAAGGAGAAAATAAGACACAGGAAGATCCAAAGATGAGAACCTACAGCTGAAAATGTGTTGCTGGAAAAGCACAGCAGGTCAGGCAGCATCCAAGGAGCAGGAGAATCGACATTTCTGGCATGAGCCCTTCTTCAGGCTCATGCCTGAAACATCAATTCTCCTGCTCCTTGGATGCTTTCTGACCTGCTGCGCTTTTCCAGCAACACATTTTCAGCTCTGATCTCCAGCATCTGCAGTCCTCACTTTCTCCAAGAACCTACAGTTGCCTGGTTTTGAGATAAGAAGTGTTGTTTTGTAAATCCTAATTGGGGGTTTTATCAGACTAGCATTATGGAAGGGAAGATAAGAGATAGGTTAGAAAAAGAAATTGTAAATTGTGGTTCGCTAATTATTCTCTATTATACTTTACGAAATAAAGTTGTTAATTTTTGCTTTCCATAGTGTTTGGCCACTAGATTACTGCATGGGACAAATCCTTTCTGTGTTGCTAGTTTTAAATTAAGCAGGAGAGTTTACCCCATGTCGTAACAATGGGATGACTACACTTTGTGTGCAATCACTTGTGTGCACTTTGTGGGTAAATTTTCTTGGGCATCCTGTGCCCAAAGGAAGGACCCACTTTCAGAATGGAAGTAACTCCAGGAAGCTACCTCTCTGCCCCTTTACAATGACACTACCGACTTTAATGATGCCTTCTGAAATGTCCCTGGTAATCTCAACAGAATTTAATCCGAATGAGTCTCCTGGAATTGGCTGTAGTGTGCTTACCACTGGCTGTCTAGTCAGTAAGCTCATCTACCACAGTGACCATTATTTTCTGTCTATTGACTCAACTTTTCTCTCCCTGAATGCTAACTGGCCTGCTGACTATTTCTAGCAGCTTCTGTGAATCATTTTAATATATATTGTCATGCACCAGTCTTTCACTGCGCAGAAAGAGAAAATTGCCTATGCAGGTTTTACACAATTCTCTGAAAATGAAACAAGTATGGAAGTATTGATGGACCAATAACTGCAATAAGCAGTTGCTGATGATGACTAAAATCTACGGTTACATAGTCACAACTGATCTGATCCTGTTATTGTGACTGCGGTGAGACACAGGCTTATTAAAACTGCGCTGATGATTTCTATTCCTGCAAAAATGAATTAACATACATTCTGATGAATTATAGGTTTGTACTGGAGGACTCTTCCAGGAGTGGACAGGAAACAAATACAGGATTATTGACGGACTGGTGGAATCAGTCATTCCTAATGATTAAAATCTGCAGTTATATAACTACAACATATTTGACCTTAAGTTGGGAATGCAGTGAGTCACGGGTTCATTAAAACTTCACTTTTAAAGTCTGCTGTGGAAGATTAGTTGTTTCAATTGTACGTTTATAAACTGTACAACCAAGTATAGGAATAGATAGTGACAAGACATTGGGTGCTAATTGCCCTAAATTAGTTTATGGTAAAGGATACAAATATAAAATACAAGTGGTCCTTTTTCATTCCAGATTATCATAGACCTGCTGTGTATTTCTCGCACCATACATATGTTTTCTTTACATTTTTAGCATTTGCAAATTATCCACACATTTAACCATGAATTTCTGATTGTGTTGCTGAACAGTATAATGCTCACCAGCATTTTCAGTGAAGCAAAATAAAAGAACGATCACTTTTGAAAGCACTAACATTTGGAGCAGGACATTCGAGAGGAGAAGTTAACCATGTATTAAATCATCTGTTCAAGGTGTCATTGAGAAACAACTGACAGCACAGTTCACACACTGAAATCAGCAGCATAGTTGAGACTATTTCTGCCTGATATATTCATCAGTGTGCAACCTCTGGGGTTACTAGATGCATTGGTCACTGTAACATTATACTATAAAGCCAATAAAATGTCATTCTTTATGGATATGTTCAATGGAAAACATTGATATCTATACTAGAAAAGCTGCACTAGTTCTCTACCTGTCCTGTCGAGTCCAATCAAGAATTTTACGGGTTTCTATGAAATAACCCCTAATTCTTTTAAACTCAAATGAATATAGCCCTAACTAATCCAGTCTCCCTTCAGTACTGTCTTCCCAAGAATCAACCGAGAAAATCTTTATTTCCCTCTCTCCACAACCAGAACATTCTTCCTCAGATAAGGAGGCCAAAATTATGTGCAATACACTAGATGTGGTCTCACCAAGGCCCTGCCCTGTCACTGCTGAAGTGTATGGATAGAATGAAAGTCATTAGGGCTTAACTTGCCCATTCAATGATGCAGTAAATAGTAAGCAACTGATTAAAAGTTCCTTTTGAAAACTTGGAAGAGCTCTGTGCCAGAATTAAACAATTCAAATGTCAATTCACCTTTAGCAGGATAGTGATCATCAGAGCATTGTTAATAAACTTGTTACGGGAATTCACAATGCCGATCTCAATCTCGCCCTTCTCTCCCTACATTATGATGTGCCCACAACCTATTGTCAGCAAAAGGTCACTCAGTAATAGTCCCTTCAGTTTCTGCTGTGAAATTCTACAATTACTTTTCAAGAAGTTCACCAGTACAAATCACATTGAGTAAGTGAATCATTTCCATTGCTGTGTTATTCTGCATCAATTTATCATTTGTGACTTTAACAAACATAAGCCTGCTTTCCTACTAATTCAATGCCAACATATGTTAACCCATTTTTTGATGGATAGGAATTCTCAGAACAGCTTTAACAAAGATGAGTAGTCCATTTGCACTTTCCACCTACATCTTTTTCTTTTTCTGGAGCAGATTGTTTTGCTCATATTAACCAAGCTGCTTAGATCAGCTCAGAAATATGAAAGCTTTGAAAAATGTTCAAAATTAACCATTTAGCAATATTACAGTCAGCAATCATTTTGTTCTGCTCAGTCTTGTAACTGTACAGAAGATAATTTGGGATAATTTTGAAACATAAATCATACTTAATATTCTCTACTAAGTGTTCTTGTATAGGAATTGCTTTCATAATATTAAGTTTTTTTAATATACTCTATCTAACCACATAAGAATACTTTTTCCACAAAGCAATATTCATGAGGCATCAATTACACACATTAATGTTTCAAAGTAAATTGTATGTTAGAGTTCGCATTTACTACAAAATGAAATGATTGCCTCAACAATTTAAACAACAAGCGAATACTGTTGACCATATTATTCTTATACTTGACAGTGATGTGCATGTGTCAGAGTAACGAACGCTATAAAATTCTGTCTTTACGTTTGTAAGCAGAAACAGTTTCATCCTAGCCAAATGGAATGCTTGTCCTGGAGCATGTGAACAGTCATGGATACTTATTATGACCCAAGTACTGTCAATGTCACTGGTTGTACAAGTTTGAGCTCCAGATTTCAGAACTCAAGCAAATGTAATCACTGAGGTGGATGTTCACTGATAGAGAATAGTAGGTTAATAGGTGGAGTCAGAGTAATGGAGAAAATAATAAAATCTATGTATCTGTGAAAGCATAGAAGGTAGTTGATAAGATTGAGGAGCTATGACAGACAGTGCCTTGTGTGATTATCATGATATGGTGCTAATGGAGATCTAGCTTGAGGAAGGTTGAATCTGAGTGTTAATTATTCCTGGTTACATGGTTTTCCAAAAAGATAGGAAGGGAGAAAAAAAAACAGAGGATTTTGGCATTTTGGTTAAGGGGAACATTGCAGTGGCGACGAAACAGGATGTTTCAGTGGGTTTAAGGACAGAATCAATTTGATTGGATCCAAGGAATAAATATGGGACAATTTCATTGATCAGCATAATCTATGCTCTTTCCAATAATTGGTGGTCTATACAGTAACAAAACTGCAGAAAAAGAAGTATTTGTAACTATTATAGAGTAGTCATTATGGAGGACTTCACTTACTTGTACATAGTCTGGGATAAAGGGGAAGTGAGGGATTTAGTATTGAGTTCAACACCTTCAGATTGTGAACCCATTCCTATTCTTTCCCTTTCTATTAGCTTTACTTGTTAGGTTCTTTGTCACCATGTCCTCTCACCCATGCCCCTTCTCCAGTGGGACTGTCTGTTCTTTCCAGTCTGGAAGTTTGACACACCATTGTTCTGTCATTCTCAATTTCCAATCAGTTAATCTACTCTATCAATACCCTTTCTTTAAGTAATTTTACCTACATTAACCTTGGTCTGGCAGTATTAAGTGCAAATAGGAAAATAGCAGAAAATCTTTGCCCTTGCTATCAAATCAGCTCCCTTTCTTATGTCAATAAATTCTTACTTACTCTGTGCTAGCTTAGAAATTTATGTTTATTAAAATTACTGAAGTGAAACGGAGATCCCAATTGTAGTTGCTCAACAATCAAATAACTCATAATGTTCCTGTGTTGACACTCACTCCTTTTTCCAAACTCTTGTTAAAAATGTCACCAAGTGAAGAAGAACCTTGAACAACCATCAACATAATTAACATGATATGAGCTAACTGAGAGAAACACTCAATCATATATGCGATATATACTGCAAATGAAAATGTCCCATTGCACTTTACAGGAGCATTAGCAAACAATATTTGGAACACAGTTCAAAAATTTGGTCAAATAGATTTTAAAAGAGAACATGCAAAGTGGAGCAGAGTTTTTAGGGAAAATATTCCAGAGTTTAGGAATTAATCTATTGAAAACCTAGTCACCAGACAGACAATCAAAACCACAAATATGCAAAAGGTCAGAATTGTATGAGTAACTAAACCTTAAAAGGGCTATAAGGCTGGATGAGGTTATGTAGAAAGGGAAGAGCAAGACCTTGGATGGATTAGAGAAGAAGGAAGAGACCTCTAGTTGTCACAAAATTAAACCTGTTTGTTCTTGTTTTTGAATATGTTTCCAACCAGTTGAATTCTGGCCATGTGATGTTACTAATGGGCATATCATTAAAAAGAGAATTTCCTTGGTGAAACTGAAATTATATAAAAGTCATGTTCTACCCATTGAAGTCTGAAAGCTTCAAGGAAAGCTTTTTGAAAAGAGTTAGAAGATTAAGAAAATTTTTTTGAAACTTGTTGACAAAAGAATGATTAAGAATTTCAAAGTGAAAAAAAGATTAAGAGAGGTGAAGTGTTTATCAAACAGTTATAATCTATATTATAGAGAATAGCCAGTAAGGTTCGATACAAATGTACAAGAAATTACAACATGTGAGAGATAGCCACAATTAGGAAGAGAAGGAAACAGAAGTTATTCACAGTGATAACCTGCCACCAGAATCTCTAGAAACGAAGTTTGCATGATAGAGGAAGGTAAAATCTGCTCAACATTATGGCAGCTATTTTTCTCGAAAGGATGATGTAGATTGTTTGAGTATGTCATAGAGAGACAGTATCAATATTCACATGTTCACCTTCAGTTTAGTGATAAGATCTTTTATGTTTGCCTAGAAGATCTGATTAGACATTGGTTTAACATCTGAGTTTGGAAGATGGCAACTCTGACAATGCCAAACTCCCTCAGTACTGCACCAGAGAATCAGGTGTGATACTAGAGTGGTTAAGGTCCTGAATTAAGACACAAATTCAGCACCTTCAGGCTCAGAGCAGGGGCAGCTTTTGTTAAACCAAGGCCAGTGCATAGCTTTAAAGCTCAACATTACAGTGGCCGAAGTATAAATAAAGAAAATAAAATATTCACTACTTTAAAATGTTATCACACATCAGTATGTCAAAATTGCAACACTGGCAAACACAAGTAAACCTGTGACAACACCTGAGGCAAAATTAATTAAATTTACAGTGATTTGAAAAAATTATATCAGAGGCAAAAATTGAAAGAGGATTTTGCTAAAAGTTCCAAAGAACTAATAAGGGTGAATCTTAAGGGAGCTTAAAGGTCCAATATGATCAAAGTAGCTGGAACAAGGATAGAAAGATATGAAAATCAAAATAAGATTAATCAGAATTGCTAAGGTACAAATGGATGAGGAGGAGATAACATTTGAGGTAGACAATGGAAAACAAGCCAATAGATAATCAATATAGGTTAAAACAAAATTGACATGCCTTAGATATCTGCAGTACCTGGTGAGGGCATAACATTGACGCAAGGAGTAAGTCATTTAGAGGGGATCTGAGGAAATATTTTTTCACACAGAGGGAAGCAGATTTATAGCATGTGCTGCCTGAGAGGGTGGTGGGTACAAGTACTCTTGCAACATTTAAAAGCCAGCGAATTGTAGACTCTGGACCAAGTGCAGGTAAATGAAATTAGTGTAGTTTTGTGCTTGTTTGTTAGGACAAGTATGGTGTGCTGAAGGGCCTGTTTCTGTCCTGTACGATTCTATGACCGAGATGAAGATTGGGATAATATGGAACCTGAAACATTACTTTCTCTCCACAGTTGCTGTCAGACCAGCTGAGTTTCTTCAGCAATGTCTGTTTTCAATTCAGATTTCCAGTCTCCAAAGTTATTTGTTTCATTTATATGAGAATAATTTATATGTACAGTTCTATTATTGCTTGTGCAGGAAGATGAAACATTAATGTTCGAAGCATATTTGTAGAATAATAATGTGAAGCTACAATAATGAACTATAAAGGTCAAACATCACAACATATCATTTCATAACCAATTGGAAAAAGTTTGTAACTGCAATGTATAACCTGCATTAATTCAATAACTATTACTGTTCCCAATGATTCCGTAATAGTGTTTAATGTTATATGGCTAATTCATCATTAAATGGAAATCTCACCAGCACTGAGCCATAATAAATGATGCTTTATTCATATTCCACTGAACACTCAGAAAATAATTTATTCATGCCATGCTGATTAGAAAGATCTCAAATGTTTTAATGTCAGAAAGGATTATATTTTTCAATTCTTTTGTCATGAGGGACTGATTATGTCACCATTGAGTTATTAGACCATTCACAATCATTGAGTAATTATTATATGCCATTCTAAATTGTCTATGCTCCTCCATTTGCAATTACCTTTATATAACTTTTCTTTTCTAAACTTACCAGAACGTACATTCTAATGTTGACTGCTCCTCAGATTGTTTATGGTTGTTTAAAACAAAATCCTCTTGAAACCCTCATCATTGAACTTCAAAGCTGATTATTTAGCAGTGAGGAACCAAATGCAAGAATGTTTTGGTTCACACATGATTTGGTTTTATAAACTAGTATGTAAGACTAAGAAATGGGAACACCACCAAACATAATTGATCGCGATGACACGTTACATAAAACTAATTAGTATTGGAATAAATACTCATGTTTAATATGTATTTGCCTGCGTTTTGCTCTGGAAAACTACCTGGTTAATTGTTTATTTCTATGAAAATAATGGAGACTTAGATGTCTCCATTCCAGTATTGTTATGGCTATCCTGATGTCGTCATACCACTTGATTGAGGGAATTAAAAGAGGTCCTGACACATCTTTAAAATTCAGTTAAATATTTCATAGTGGCAACCCATTTAGAGTCATAGAGTCACAGAGACGTACAGCATGGAAACAGACCCTTCAGTCCAACTCATCCATTCCAACCAGATAACCCAGCCCAATCTAGTCCCACCTGCCAGCACCCGGCCCATATCCCTCCAAACCCTTCTTATTCATATACCCATCCAAATGCCTTTTAAATGTTGCAATTGTACCAGCATCCAACACTTCCTCTGGCAGCTCATTCCATACACGTATCATCTTCTGCGTGAATAAGTTGTCCCTTATGTCTCTTTTATATCTTTCCCCTCTCACCCTAAACCTATGCCCTCTAGTTCTGGACTCTCCCACCCCAGGGAAAAGACTTTGTCTATTTGTCCTATCCATTCCCCACATTAGCATACAAAATACTGTATTTTTGGAAGCGAATGGAATTAGAAAATTGCTTTTAAAAATGTAATGTAATATTGCCTTATAGTGTGTCAACACAATGTCACTTATTTCTGCCTAATTATTCAAATTAGATCAATCAAGATTTTAAATGTTTGGCTCCAAACATCCAAAGGGAAGCTATTTTAAGTAAATCTATCCCTGAGACCCTCCATTCTTTCGGATGCAGGTTTTGTACTGATTGAGACCAAAGTTAAGTAGTTAATATAAGAATGGACAGCGTAGAGAATGAACATCAGAGTCTGTTGACTTTATGTGGAGCGCATTTACAAATGATTATGCTGCGAAAGATGATAAATCATATAACTGGGGAAGGTACGCATTCATTTTATGAAAAGGCTAAATATTTAAATTTACAGATAATCCTTGCTGTTAATATTTCATTTAAAACAGCATATTATAGGGTTGGCCAAAGACTCTCAACGTTGAATAAAACTTCTAAAGAGAGTGCTTTGTCACTGCTTCAAAGACTAAGAACTCTCGCCCAGATCTCCGTCTATTTGATGCAGTCGTTAAGCTGTTCATTTCTTCACAATACTTGCTCCAACAATTTTTTTTCTTCTGTCATACTGAGGAGGAAATAGAGCTTCTGTTCTTCTGAGCCATGACCCAGAAAACAAACTCTATACAAAAACTGAAAATGTCTATGTGGCAACTTTATGCAGCAAACAAGCAAGAGACCGAGAGTAATCAATTAAAATGATCCCTGAAGTCATGGGAATGACTTTCTCACTGCTTGAAAAAGGCTCAGCTTTCAGACACAACCTCCCAATGTCCCCTTCATTCTTTTTTTCTGACAGAATAAAGCTTAGTATTATTCTACAATTTCTCAATTCCTACTGTATTACTTTCCACTAATCATAAGGCTGCTACAAATCTCCAATCTATCCCTCAAAACACAATATAAAATGTGGAACCAGCTTGCAAACGAGATTTTTGGGAGGTAATGTGAAGTCAGAATAAATCCAATTTGACAGCTAATAGTTCATTGGCTTTGACATATCCATGCAAATATGCCTACCGACTAACTTGGAAGATTAAACATTGTTGATTAATTGTTGTCAGCAAGATTTGTAAATATGAATTCCAAATAATGGGCACAAGTCAACACAATAATATATATAACAAATTTCTGTGTGGTATGTGGGCTATGGCATAGCTTCATAGAATTATACTGCTTGAAAGAGAGGGGAAAGATATAAAAGAGACCTAAAGGGCAACTTTTTCACGCAGAGGGTGGTACATGTATGGAATGAGCTGCCAGAGGAAGTAGTGGAGGCTAGAACTAATTTGTGAACTACCCACCACAAATGTGATGGAACAATCTCCATTTACCTGGAGAACTGCAGCTTCATTCTCACAAGAAGCTTGACACCATCCAGGATAAATGCATCCTGTTAGATTGCCACTACATCAACCACCTTCACTTCATTCACAGCAACAGTGTACACAATCTCCAAGATGCACTGACCAAGGTATGGTGGCTCAGCACTGCTCCCTCACAACCCCAGGGATCTGGGTTTGATTCCAGCCTCAGGCGACTCTCTGTGTGGAGTTCGCATATTCTCCAAGACATTTCATGGCACTACAGGAGAAGACAATATTTTCCTTTTAGTCATAAAAATTGTTGTTCCTGCATATTAAAGCATATGAAATATTCTTGAAAAGGCATTTTTCTGGATGAGTCAACAAGACTTGGAAGTGGTGACTTCCTTATTCATCTTATGTCTTATAATACACCACCTGGATCTTATCTTTAATACCATCTATATGTATATTCTTCATGATAATGGTATTCTATATTTTCTTACACTCTTCCTCAGAATTAAATAGAGTCCTGAATATATTATTCTTAAAATTTTAATATAGTACTCAGGATTCAGAGTCAAATAATATGTAAATTGTGCATTTTGTCTCAAAATCAATCTCTTTCACACAATTTCCAGTTGTTACATTTCTGAATAGTGTCCTTCAAGGCATCTATCTGTTTTGTGTTTCAAAATCAATTATTCAACTTATTCTCATTTTCACTGATTCTGTACTGGTCATGAGCTTTTCTTTTAATAAAACAACAGCAGTCAAGACCTCACAGCACTTTCCAGTAGTTATCTGGCCAGCTCACTGTATTTTTTTATCTGCCTCCTCTGTTTTTCTACCTTAGGAACAAAGGAACAGGAGTAGACCATTCAGCCCTTTAAGCCTGCCCTGCTACTTAATATGATCATGGTTGATCAAACACTTCACTCCCTTTTGCCTACACAATTGTCATTGCTCTTTACATCATTGGTTATCAGAAACCTATCAACCTCTACTTTAAACACAGGTAAAGACTGAATTCCCACAGCCCTACGTGGTGGAGAATTCCAAAGTTTCACAATCATTTTCAGTGAAAAGATTTCTCCTTAACCCAGTCCCTCTTTTATTTTTTCAATCATGCCCCCTCATTCTAGACTCCTCATCTTACATGTATCTATGCTAACTATCTCTTTTAAGTGTTTTGTATGTATCAATGATAACACCTCTATTCTTCCAATTTAGAGAATGTAGGCCCGGTTTGCCAAATCTCTCTTCATTGGGTAATTCACCCATTCTGGAAACAAGTCTGAGTCATGTCCCATTATGACAATAATAAGGAGAGCATGTACTTCAGGTGCAGTCTAAAAATGCACTTATAAAATTGAAGCAAGACTTCACCACTCCAATACTTAAATCCTCTTATAATAAAAACTAACAAAGTTTCATAGCACTCTTTTTTTTCTCTTTTTACATTCAAATACACAGTCCTATGCTTATGATCCTTCTTTAACTCTTTTTCTCTTCACTACCTTATGATTGCTTGGCCACTCCATGTAGAATTGAAAACATGGAGGAGAAACATGTTATCCTATGCCATCCTTAAAGTGTTTAATGTTCTGCAGATCCAAATAGGAACACTACACTGAGGTGCAGACAATGTATACAAATGAACATCTTTGAGTTTTGTAGCTCACTAGCATTCAGTGATGTGTTTCATAAATCACTACCCATCAGTATGAATTCTACCTATTGTCAATAACATCTTGCCTGACTTTGAACAGAGATTTTGGTACCAAAGCAATGCATGGCAAAATAGATACAATGGCTTTCAGCAAATAGAGCATCTGTTTGAATACAAAAACTGCTTTTTTTGTTCAACATGATGGTTGAAATGATCAAACATTTTATAGAACAGATTGTGTGGAGCCTGAGGAAAGATTGTGGTGTAAGGCCTTTTTCTTTTCAAGAAGGAGTTTGATATAGTTCTTAGGATTAAAGGAATCAAAGGGTAAGAGGAGACAGTAGGAGCGGGATGCTGAGTTGGCAGAATAGCCAAGGACAAGGGAAGTATGGAAAATGTGGCCAATCTAGTTATTAGCTTTCCTTTTATTCCTTATTCTTTATTCACACTAGATTTCCTGCCACATTCCAAAATGGCGACCTATGTTTCAGTGCTGAAAAAAGGACTGGCAGTTCACTAGCTGCATTCAAACAAGGCCTGACCACCAAACAGATTATGTCTCTTTTTTCTGGTGACAGGGGTGGATCCTGCAATAGACGGACACTTACTGACCATTGCATGAAGTTGAAATCGGTCTCCTTAACTCGTACTTGTAGCAGAGATAGTTAATGAACTAAACTAGGGATGGACAATTGGTGTTGGAAATCACAAGTGGAAGGAACGTTTTAGTCCTCCAGTTGAGATGAAGACGTGCACTAAAAAAACAAAATCATTTTGGGAAGTTGGATTTTAAAATAGAGGCAGAGGGATTTAGTCAATTGAGAATTCACTTTTTTAATAGTTCTAAAGTTATTCTGGAACAGTTCCCTTAATGTTTCATTGCTCTGAAAACATGTGATAGCACTCAAGGGCCTGCAACATTTTTGGAGGAAATACTTACACTGTTGTGCTTTTGACAAGGTTATTAGATTTGTTTTTGACTTCGGAACTGAAGAATCAACTTTTCTATAATACACAGAAGAAAGGTGTCTGTTACGTCAAAACTTGAAAAAGGAGAATAACTTCTCTGGACTTCAATCTCCAACAGATAGTGTCAGCAAACAGGTTGAAATTTTGTTTTTCTGTTTGAGACTTTTTTTGTAACATTTGCTTTGTGTTCTGTAATAAACTTATGTTTTGTTATTAAAGGGCATCTGTAATCTCCTGTGAAAATATTTCAGTGACCTTTTACCATTAACTACAAAAAAAAATCAAATATAAGGTCAATCAGAGTAAGTTTCATTCTGCGACTTGATTTGTCCGGTATTACTATCATAACAAAGCATGACGACTGAAGCAAAAATCTTGCTGGATGGGACAAAACCTATTTCTTCATTGACGTGGAAGGACATGTTACTTGGAGCATATTGCAGACTTCAATTGCTGACAATCATTTACTTTATGGCCAAGTTTCTGGTGCCAGGATACAGGAGATAGTTTTGGTGGATAACCACTCATTCATTGGTGCTACATATGAGAAAAGAGATGGTATCGAAAGTCATATGATTGACAAGATAAGTAATGAAGAGGTAATGAAAAAGCCATCCCTGCAAACCAGATTCTGATTGCTTACACTGATGTAGCAATGCCACTTGCTATATCCCAAATATGTGAACAGCTGCTTTTGGAATCACATTCATGATTCTGGAAAGAAAAAGGGACCAGGAAAGAATCCATCGTGTTTTCATTTCTTTTCTCAGTGGGAGGCATCTGGCAAAAAGCCAATCAACATTTTGCCATTGTGGCACAGAGTGGTCAAATGATTCTAGCTAAAGTACCTGCAACAAATATCCAGTTTCTGCTACACCAACTCAGAGCCAGTGTGCCACAAGATTGGTTTTAGATTAGGTTAGTCGATGGATCCCAGTTCAGTAATAGTAAAATGTTCCAGATTGTCACTTTGCAACTGAAGTTCAAAAGTTAATTTCTTTAAATATCCAGTTATAGACAAATGATAACTTAACTTACAGTGCCACACTGAAGAGTAGTAACTGAATAATTCAATATGTGGCACAGTTCACAGGACAATGCAGGATATCATTCAATAGTAATACAGGAGAAATGCCAATAATATATTCTGTCATTAACTCTGTCAATACATTATCAATTAATCATTAAAAGAAATCCACAAATCAACTATCCTACCAGTGTCTCCAGATTCGATTTGCTTTAGACCAGCTGCAAACCGAGGGAAACTTCTAATGTCAGGGGAGGCTCTCTATTTTACCTGCAAATGATAAGCAGGTAATGTCTGCTGGAGCAGTAATCCAGATACCACCACCCCCCCCCCCCCCCCCCCCCCACCCCAGTAGTGTTCTGGGACATGGGTTCTAACTCCACCGTGGCAGCTAATGAATTAAGTAAAGATGATCTGGAATGAACATGTAACCTAACTATGCAAATATTTGATACCAGAAATGGACTGCTTACATCATTCTCACAGCCAAAGAAACATCTGGACTCCCTTTTGTAAGAAATAGCATTTAGAACTCACATCTGCAAATGCTGATACCTTGATTTTGACCCAGAACACACTAAACCCCAGGCATTTGAGAAAGTGACTAAACATCAGTCTCAGTTTGGTTGGAAAAGTCAGCAGGTTCTTCAATCACAGATGATCACAAACAAAAAAATGGTTGCTGGAATTCTCCATTGATAACTGTTGTGCCTTTCTGGTCAACACTAAGAATGTAATTCCCCATATACCTTCTTGTGTGGGAGTTATATTGATGAGTCTACTGTATTCTGGGCTCATTTTATCAAGAACCTTTCATTTACCGATTTCTACATTTACATAGAGTGCCTCCATGTGATCACTCTCCACACTCGAAGATAGTCATGTCATCTTAAATCATGACAATGAGTAACGGGTTGACAGCATGAGTCCAAGTGATCATGATGTAAAAATGTAATATCTTGTCCAACTGTAACAGTTTATAAGATTACATTTAATGAACAGGAATTTTCTCTGGTATGTCTCAATCTATACCTCAATCCAATAATAATTTGTAATACACACTTCACTATCACACATTTTAGTGACAGAAAGATTAACTGAAAAGTATTACTCATATTAAAGAGGCTACCATTTCTCTCAGCGCATGAAGGAAGTGGGTTTGGAATTAAATGAAGATTAAAGTATGCCAACAATTGTTGTGTTTACATACAGCTATGGGATGAGTACAGTATGATTAATTTGCATAGCATACTTTTATTTGTTCATGGGATGGGAGTGCCGCTGGCTGGGCCACCATTTATTTCCCATCTCCAATTGTCCGGAAGGCAGTTCAGAGTCAACCATATTGCTGTGGGTCTGGAGTCATGCTGGACTAGACCAGGTAAAGACAGTTCTTTCCCTCAAGGGCGTGAGTCAGCCAGATGGTTCACAATAATGTTTTACAACAATATTTGCATAGTTAGGTTACATGTTCATTCCAGATCATCTTTACTTAATTCATTAGCTGCCACGGTGGAGTTAGAACCCATGTCCCAGAACACTACTGGGGTGGTGGGAAGGGGGAGGGGGGGGGGGGGGTGGTGGTATCTGGATTACTGCTCCAGCAGACATTACCATTACACCATCACCTCTTCTTGGTGCTGTGGGATAATCATGCAAACATGTTGATGACAGTGAAGTGCTGTGATTGTGAATGCTGTTGAATCAACAGAAATAATCTCAAGTGCTCGGCTACGCTATGTTAATTCTTGAGATAGAATAGGCGACCTGAAGTTTACTGTGGTTTAGTCATAGCATTATTAGCCCCAAGCTAAAAGACTAAGAGTTTAACTTTCAGAAGAAATAATGAACTGACACTTGGCCTCCTCTTTCAGGTAGAATGAAAAACTCCCTGGCGCTAGTTCAGAGAAGAAAAGGGGAGTTATCCTTGGTGTCCTAATCAATAATTAGTAATCGACATCATTTAAAAATGAGCTAATTACGTGGTCATTCTCACAGTGCTGCATGGGGAAGCTTGTTATCTACACACTGGACACCCCACTTGCTCGATTACAATCTTGACCACACAAACCATGAAGTGCTTCTGAAGTGTCATCCTGAGGCTGCAAATGGAACTACCTGCAAATATTTTCTTTCTTAACTTTTCCAGACAGTCAGTAATATGACTTGAAGTTGTTTTTGCTTGCAGGGCACTACAATGAGATCTGAGTAAGAGTGCTGAACTGCAACTGGTTCTGAACTTTGTGCATGGTGTCATTGTCTCCCTCACTAATGATATGTGTTGAACCAAAGTCCTTCCGAATTGGTTGTATAGTAATACAGCTCACCTTGTTTTAACCAGTATTGACTGCAGTGGTCAATGTTATTGAGCATTTGGAAGTTCTTATTGGCTTTCAAGTCAAACAGACAATGTACATGCATGCTTACATCCCATAATTGATTGTTGTAGGCCGGACATAACCACTAGTGTCTGTCTTTCTGCATTCTTCTTAATAAACTACTGCAATCTCACCAATACATCGCAATTTCTAATTGTTTCCTTTGTTTCTTTAGATGCACTTCAAATTTTCAAGTACAGTTGAGAATGTCATATGCCAAGAACAAGTGATTTTAAAACTGTATTTTTTGTCAAAATTGCAGCAATAAATTTGAAGAATTCCTATGACATTTCTCTTCCTTTGAGCGATTCATTTTGTCACAATTCTACCATGATTCATTGTCATATGACTTTGCCATTCTGAATGACTGGCAGATTTATTCCAGACCAACTTCTACAATTCATTGTTCAGTCAAACTTGAATGAGCCAATTATTAAAAATAAAAAGCTGTTAAGTATCTATGAAGAAATTCTCCAAGTAGTAGGAAATACTTTAATGACATAGAAGTTAGAATTACTGCCATTTATCACTTAAAATATAACCTTAGTAAGAATGTTCGATAAAAACAGAAAGAGTGCCAGATATTTCAAAGATTGTGATTGGCACCCTGAAGACTAACTAAATTATAAATTTCCTTTATCATGCATGTGGAATATGGTAGTGTTGTGACTGGATTAATAATCCAAGGGTTAATACTCTGGCAACATGAGTTCAAATCACACTGTAGCAGCTAGTGGAATTTATATTTAATTAATAAACCTGGAAAGCTAGTCCCTGTAATGATGATCACAAACTATCAACTGTTTGATAAATCCAACTAGCTCACTTGTGTTTTTAAAAAAAGGAAATCTGCCAATTTTACTAGATTTGGCCTACGTATGACTCCATACCCACATCAATGTGGTCTACTCTTAACTGTAATCTAGAATGATCTAGAATGCAACTCAGTCCAAAAGCAGTTAGGATGAGTAATAAATTCTGGCCTTTTCAATTACATTCAGATGAATGAATGAAGAAAAAAATTGCTCAAAGACCCAAAAGCTGCTTTGATTAAATAAATGCAATTCAAAGCAGAATAAAATGAAATTTAAAGGAAAGTCAAATAATACTTCAAAATAAATCTAAGAAAGTAACGTGTTTCTATATCCTATGTAAAGCATTATGAGACACCCTCTCCCAAGTCCTTCAAAGGCTGCCAGTAACCTTTCCATTTTTTTACATAAAACAATCTGATAAAGATGACTTGCATCAGCCCTTTTGATCTTTGAGATTTCTTGTGTAACATTTCATGCTAGCAAGGTCAATTCTTAGATCTTTTTCCATGTGTTATAGGATCTGCATTTTCCCACAAGGTTCAATTATCTGTCATCTTGAATCTTAACCAATATTTAAACTGGATGGTATGCTTTCCTGCATTTCCCTGCACAGTCACATCCTCCCATTCACTGGACTCTACTGGAATATATGCCACCAGATTACCCACATCAGACAATTAGTAATTGGAAGTGATAGCCCTCTCCTGTCTGCCATGATCATTCAGTGACCACCATTGAGCTACTGAAATATTGTATCCTATTCCTCAGGGCTACCATCTCATGCATTGAATATGTCAGATGCAGGGAACATCATTGTCTTGTATCCACTGTGCAGTTCCTGCTTGTTTGTAATCATTCACAATGAACTATGAGGAATGAACCAAACCCATAAACATTAATGTCGAAGAACGTGGAGGGTTCCAACTTACTTAAGCTAAATAGTTACTTGGAAAAATTTTA
Source organism: Chiloscyllium punctatum (assembly GCF_047496795.1). Classification (NCBI taxonomy): domain Eukaryota; kingdom Metazoa; phylum Chordata; class Chondrichthyes; order Orectolobiformes; family Hemiscylliidae; genus Chiloscyllium; species Chiloscyllium punctatum. Next base: position 126,459,178 of record NC_092741.1, on the reverse strand, counting down.
GATAATTATAAAACTACCTTAGCTCCAAGGTAGCTACTAAACTGAACCCTTGACTCACCCTTCCGTCCCCCCCAAAAATTATATCTCCCTCAGTCCCAACCACTAGCACACTCCTCCCACAGCCCTCCTGATCAGCTTCCAAGCTCACTGTTACCCAACCCCACACAGCGTGCTTTAACCTTCTCCCCAAAATTCACAAACAGGACTGCTCTTCATGAAAAAAAAGCCTGAACCATCGTCATCCTCCATAACCCTCCTCCACCTGGCCCAGCTCATCCTTACCCTGAATAACTTTGCTTTTAACTCCTTTCACTTTCTTCAGGTGAAAGGTGTAGCCATGGATACCTGCATTGGCCCCAGTCATGCCTGTCTATTTCTGGGATACATGGAACTTTCCTTATTCCAGTCCTACTCAGTCCTCAACTCATAACTCCTCCTCCAGTTCATCAATGATTTCACCTGTGCTTCCCTCTCTTGTTTGAAATTGGAAAAGTTTACCAATTTTGCTTCCAATCTCTACCCTACCCTCACCTTTACCTGGACAATCTCTAACTCGTCCCTTCACTTCCTCGACATCTGTGTTTCCATTTCTGGTAATAGGTTGGCCACCAATATCCACTACAAACCTACTGACTCCCATAGTTACCTTGACTACACGTCCTCATACCAAAGTTCCTCAAAAGACTCCATTCCATTCTCCCAGTTTATCTATCTTTGCAGCATCTGTTTTGATGATGTTAGCTTCTGCAGGGCATCTCAGAAATATTTACCTTTTTTGTCTCAACTGAGGATTCCCCATCATGATGGTTGATAGCGCTCTCAGCCATTTCCCACTCATTTTCCACACTTCTGCCCTTACCCCATCTCTTTCCTCCCACAACACTAAAATGGTACCCTGGTCCTCACTTACCACCCCACCAGTATCTGTGTCCAAAGGATCATTGGCCACTGTTTCTTCCACCTCCGGTGGGATGCCATGACCCGACACATATTCCCCTCTCTCTCTTCTAAACACTGTGCAAGAATGTTCTCTCTGGGACAACATTCTCCAATCCTCCTCTGCTCCTAACATCTCTCCACAAGCCCACAGCATCTTCCCTTGCAGTTGCAGAAGGTGTAACAACTGTCCATTTACTTCCTCATGCTCCAAGACTGCAGACATACCTTCCAGGTGAAGCAGTGATTAACTCATTTCACTTCACTGTATTTGCTGCTCACAACATGGCCTTGTCTTCACATTGGGAAGATAAAATGTAGACTGGATGATTGCTTTGCAGAACACACACATTCTGTCTTCAAAATTGACTCCAAGCTTCCAGTTGCCTGCCACTTCAACATGCCACCATGTTCCATCATCAACAGTTCTGAAGAAGGGTCACTGGAGCTAAAATGTTAACTTTGCTTTCTCTCCAGAGACACTGCCAGACCTGCTGAGTTTCTCCATCAATTTCCTTTTTTTTAATTCACCTCTCCTCCCCTTGTCTTTGGGACCTTTAACTCCTGAAAATGGCAGAAAGTATCCAAGAAATATCCTGCCCTGACTTGGCCTGCAACTTTACTCCACTGCTGGGTGCTTTTGTCCCCTACTTCCACACAAAGAATGGTTCGCATGTGAAATAAAATGCTGGAGGAAGTGGTGGATGCAGTTACAATGTTTAAAAGACATTTGGATAAGTTCACAAATAAGAAATGTTTGGAGTGAGACAGGCAGACGGGACTAATTTAGTTTGGGAACATGGTCGATATGGACTAGTTAGACCGAAGGGTCTGTTTTCATGCTGTATGACTGTATGGCTCCAGTGAATATATTCAAAACAGGCTAACTTCCAAAATCACTGATATGTGAGTTGGTAATTTTCAAAAGGGTTACCATCTGTTACGTCTTTTCCAATATTAATTAGAATATCTGGGCTATCAGATTTTAAGAGAAAAGTCAATGGGTAAACTGGGTTTGGGTTAACTATAGATACACTGACTTTGCAAATACCTTATCATAATCCTTGTTCGGTTTCAGTTATGCCTTTTCCATGGAGGCCTTACCTTAACAGCAAGGGTATCTAAGTGGACATTACATCAGTACAGGTAAAAGGAACATGCTCCAATTGATCTGCATGAAATCACCTCTCTTTTTACTGACCTTTGGTGTGTTGTCATCCTCAAACTTAATACATGAAAAACTTTCATACTCCGTGATCTTATATTGATCCTCTCTCCTGAGTGAATCCAGATAACATTTTATCTCTGCCATACAGTGTTGAGATGCACTCGTTAACTAACACTGCAGTTAAATAAATCTATAGCCTATTGACTCATCAGCAGGCTAGAGCATCTTGTAATTATTTTGATCTTTCAGACTGATTATTGCAATCATCAACCTCTAAATTCTCTATATCATGTCACTTGGAGGATTTTGCTGCTCGGTTTTAGGCAGTCCTTCATGACAATTTAGCCTGATTCATCCAACCTGGACCGGAGTCCCTAGTTCTGATCCAAATCTGATCAAATAAAGTCCACATTTATCTTTGCAAGTTATCGAGCGAACATCCAGACCAAAAGTCTTTCCAACCAAATCAGTGCAGAGATCTGCGCACAGTGGCTCAGTGGTTAGCACTGCTGTCTTACAGCACCAGGGTCCCAGGTTCTATTCTAGCCTTGGGTGTGGAGTTTGCACATTCTCCCTGTGTCTGTGTGGGTTTCCTCCGGTTTCCTCCCACAGTCCAAAGATGTGCAGGTCAGGTGAATTGGCCATGCTAAATTGTCCAAAGTGTTAGGTGCATCAGTCAGAGGGAAATGGGTCTGGGTGGGTTACTCTTCGGAGGGTCGGTGTGAACTTGTTGGGCCTGTAGAGAATCTAATCTAATCTAATCTACAATGGGGCGCAGTCAGTGTGATAGTAGCTTCAGGGAAATGGTCATTACACAAGTAGATGGGTGACTGCCACGCGAAGTAGGTAGGTAGTGCAGGAGTCTCCTGTGACTACCCCCCTCAAACAGGCATATGGTTTTGAATACTGTTGTGGGGGAATAGACTCTCGGGGGAAAATGCAGCAGCGGCCAGGTCTTTGGCACCACAACTGGTTCTGCTGTAAAGTAGGGTATGGCAAAGTCCAAGCGAGCAATTGTGAGAATATCGAAGGCATGGTTAGTAAGTTGGAAGTCCACATCAAAATTAATGGCATAGTAGGCAGTGAAGAAGGTTTTCTAAGACTAAAAAGGGAGCTCGATCAAATGGGTTGATGGGCTGAAAAATAGCAGAGGAATACAACTGATTAAATGTGAGGTATGGTATTTTAGTACAACAAACAAGGGTAGGGTTTACACAATTAACTGTAGGGCCTTGGATAGTGTTGTAGAACAGACAAACTAATTCTTTGAAGTTTGCATCATATACAGACAGAATGATTAAAAAGGCATTTGCCTTCATTGCTCAGTCTTTTGAGTTTCGATGTTGGGACATTATGTTCAGGTTGTACAGGACATTAGTGTGACCACTTCTGTAGTACTGTATCGAGTTCTGGTTGCCCAGTTATAGGAAGGATATTATTAAGCTGGAGAGGGTTCAGAAGAGATTTTCCAGGATGTCAGCAGGTATGGAAGGTTTGACTTACAAAGAAAGGCTGGATAGGCTGAGACTTTTTCCACTGGAGCATAGCAGCTGAGAGGCAACCTGATATAAGTTTGCAAAATAATGAGGGATATTGATTGGGTTAATGGTAGTTGTCTTTAACTGCTGAAAATGTGTTGCCGGAAAAGCGCAGCAGGTCAGGCAGCATCCAAGGAACAGGAGAATCGACGTTTCGGACATCAGCCCTTCTTCAGGTAGTTGTCTTTAACCCTAGAATGGAGGATTTCAAGACTAGTGGGCACACTTTTAAGGTGAAAGGAGAGAGATTTTAAAAACAACATGAGCGGCAAATGTCTTACACAGAAAGTGGTTCATGTGTGGAATGAATTTCCTGAGGAAGTTGTGGATGTGGGTACAAGTATAATGTTTAAAAGACATTTGGATAAGTACATGAATAGGAAAGATTTGGATGGATTATGGACCAAGAGCAGGCAGGTGGGATTAGTTTCGTTTGGAAAATGTACAGCATGGACAGGTTGGACCAAAGGGTCTGTGTCAATGCTGTTTAACTCTATGGTAGGGGACTCTCTAGTCAGGGTCACAAACAGGCTATGAGTGAGACTCCAGAATGATGTGTTGTCTCCCTGGTGCTGGGGTCAAGGATGTCTCAGAGCGGTTGCAACAAATTCTCAAAGGGGAGCATGAGCAGCCAAAGGTTATTATACACATTGGTTCCAATGACATAGGTAGAAAAAGGGACCAGATCTTGCAGAGAGAATATAGGGAGTTAGACAAGAGTTTTTAAAGGAGGACCTCAAGGGTAGTAATCTCTGGATTACTCACAGTGTTAGTGAGAGTAGGAATAGACGGATTGGGCAGATGAACACATGTCTGGGGAGTTGGTGCGGGAGCAGGGATTTAGATTTTTGGATGATTGCAATTTCTTCTGGGGCAGAAGTGACCTGTGCAAGAGGGATGGGTTACAACTGAACTGAAGGGGGACCAATATCTTGGTAGGGAGTTTAACTGGAGCTACTTGGGAAGATTTAAAATAGTTCTGCAGGATGGTGTGACTCCACTAATGGAGAAACAAAGGAGATGATTGAGGCTGGTACAGAAGTTAAAGGCAGGCAAAAGCATGGCAGAGAACAAAGAAAAGCTGATGACTTATACTTCATTTATTTCAATGCAAGAAGCAGATAAACTCATGGCATAGATCTGAACACAGGATATCATAGCTATTACAGAAACATGGCTGTAGAATGGACAGGACTGGCAGCTCAATGTTCGGGTACAGATGCTACAGGAAGGATATAAGAGGAAGCAAAAGTGGAGGGGTGCGGCATTTTTGATTAGAGAAAACATCACAGCAGTCCTTAGAGAGGATATTCATGGGGGATCTCCAGTGAAGGTATATGGGTGGAACTGGGAAATAAGAAGGGGGTGATCACTTTGATGGGATTGTCCTATAGGCTCCCAATAGTCACTAGGAAATTGAGGAGCAAATATGTAGAGAAATCGCAGATAGCTGTAAGAATAATAGGGTTGTAACAGTAGGGAATTCTAACTTTCCAAATATAGACAGGGACTGCCACAGTGTTAAGGGTTTGGATGGGGAGGAATTTGTTAAGGGTGTTCAAGAAAACTGTCTCAATCAATATGTAGATTGCCTTACCAGATGCTGCCCTACTCAACCTCTTCTTGGGAAATAAGGCAGGGCAAGTGACAGAGGGAGCAGTTTGGGAGCAGTGAGCATAATTCTATTCATTATAAAATAGTATGGAAAAGGATAGGCCTAGTCCACAAGTTAAAGTTCTAAACTGGGGAAGGCCAATTTTGATGGTATTAGACGAGAACTTTCAAAAGTCGACTGGGGGAGGCCGTTCACAGGTAAAGGGATGTCTGACAAGTGGAAGTCTTTCAAAAGTGAGATAACAAGAATTCAGGGGCAGCATGTTCCTGTTAGTGTGAAGATCAAGGCTAGCACAAGCTGGGAGCATTGGATGACTAGAGATATTGAGGCTATGATCAAGAAAAAGAAAGAGGCTTATGTCTGGTAGAGACAGTTGAGATCAAGTGAATCCTTTGAGAAGTATGAACAGTGTAGGAGTACTTTTAAGAGGGGAATCAGGAGGGCAAAAAGGGGATATGAGATAGCTTTGGCAGATAAGGTTAAGGAGCATCCTAATAGATTCTACAAGTACATTAAGGATAAATGAGTCACTAAGACAGATTAGGGTCCCTTAAAGATCAATGAGGCTTTGTATGTATGGAACCACAGGAGATGGGTGAGATCCCAAACAAATATTTCGCATCAGTATTTACCATAGAGAAAGCTGGGAAACTCAGAGAAATACTGATATCTTAAAAAGAGTACACATTTCAGAAGAGGAGCTGCTGGAGGTCTTAAAACACATAAAGACAGATAAATTCCCAAGAGCTGGTTAACTGTATCCCAGCCCATTGTGGGAAGCTAGGGAAGAAGTTACAGTGCCCCTGGCAGAGATATTTGTCTCCCTAACAGCCACAGGTGAAGCGCCCAAAGAATAGAGGGTAGCTCATGTTGTGCCATTATTTAAGAAAGGCTGCAAGGAAAAGCCAGGGAACTACAGATCTGTGAGCCTGATGTCAGTGGTATGTAAGTTGTTGGACGGACTTCAAGAGAGAGGATCTACATATATTTGGAAAGGCAAGGACTGATTAGTGATAGTCAGCATGGCTTTGTGCATGGGAAATCATGTCTGACAAAGTTCTTTGAGTTTATTGAAGAAGTGACCAAGAAGTTAAATGAAGGCACAGCTGTCAATGTTGATACATGGACTTTAGCAAGGCCTTTCAACAAGGTTCTGCATGGTAGGCTGGTTAGTAAGGTTAGATAGCATGGAATTCAGGGAGAGTTAGTGAACTGTATACAAAATTGGTTTGACAGTAGAAGACAGAGGGTGGTGCTAGAGGGTTGTTGTTCAGACAAGATACCTGTGACCTGCAGTGTGTCACAAAGATTAGTGCTGGGTCCACTGTTGTTCATCATTTATATGAACGATTTGGATGAGAATATAGGAGAAGTGGTTAGCAATTTTGTGGAAGACACCAAAATTGGTGGTATAGTGGACAGTGAAGAAGGTTATCTAAGAGTTAAACAGGATCTTGATCAACTGGACCAGTGGGCTGAGAATTGACAGATGGAGGTTAATTTAGATAAACGTTGCATTTTGGTAAGACAAACCCAGGCAGGACCCTGTGGAGTGTTGTAGAAAAGAGAGACATCGGGGCGCATGTACATAGTTCCTTGAAAGTCATGTCACAGGTAGACAGGGTGGTAAGGAGGTGTTTGGCATGCTTGCCTTCATCAGTCACGGCATTGAACATAGGAGTTGGGATGTTATGTTAAGCTGTACAAGACATTGATATAGCCACATTTGCCATACTGCATACAATTCTGGTTGAACTGCTATCAATGTTATCAAACCGCAAAGGGTGCAAAAAAAGATTTATAAGAATGTAACCGAGTCTAAAAATTTTGAGTTATAAGGAGAGGCTGAATAGGCTGGGACTTTGTTTCCTAGAAGCATAGGAGGCTGAGGAGTGACCTTATAGAGGTTTATAATGTCATGAGGGGCATAGATAAGGTAAATAGCCAAAGTCTTTTCCCTAGGAGAGGAGAGCCCAAAACCAGAGGGCCATAGGTTGGAAGTAAGATGGGAAAGAAAGGGATCCGAGGAATAATTTTTAAATAGAGTGGGTGGTGCAGTTATGGAACAAGCCGTCAGAGAAAGTGGTAGGGGTGAGTACCTTTACAATATTAAAAGCCATTTGGACAGGTACATGAATAGGAAAGATTTAGAAGGATATGGGCTAAATGCAGGCAAATGGGACTAGTTCAGTTTTAGAAACCTGGTTTGCATGGATGAGTTGGGCTGAAGGGTCTGTTTCCATGCTATATGACTCTATGACAGGAATAGAAAAGATTAGTGTGATCATGATTACCAATGGATCATTTTTCTGGTGAATTTCGTCCATAAAACCTAAGAAGTGATTCCAAAATTTCCTCAGTACTTAACTGATGGGCATTCAGCTCACAAAATAATTTGCTTATTTTAATTTTGACAGGAAGTGTGTTATAGCAAGACCATGCATAGCTTCCTCCTTGAGATGTAACCATGTCCATGTATCCAATTCATTCCTCCACTATTTATAAAAGTTCAAACTCAGAACATCAGTAGTAATTAGATTGTAACAATTTATCCTTGCTTTCAGCCATCCTTTGCAAAAACTGATAGGAATATAATCTTCAAAATGAATTTTCTTTTCCCTTTACAGAGAATCATTTTCTGTTACCACATTAAACTTCTAACAGCAAATTGGTGGAGAAGGAGTCCAGGTGTCAATTTTGACAGAACTGCAATCATTCACTTTATAAATAAACCGAAAAATATTTCACACCAATTTCTGCAACACACTATCAATGTCAATAAACGTCTCTTCATTTGCACTCAAGTGATTATCCAATGAAAGCCCATCCACCTCTTCCTCCAATCTGAATATGGTTAAGCCTTAGTGAGTTCTTCTGGAACTAATTCTCAAACACTCCTAAATTATTGAAAATCAGCAGAGATGTTAATCTTGATATAAAGACCACATAGCACTGGTCTAACAAAGCTGCTTACCACTGTTTATGGGGTCAGGTTTATGTGGTTCTAGTAGTTTGGGAACATGGTGGAGGGTTAACTTACCAATGGCAAAGTTGAAAGGTTCAGTCAAGAGTTATGTGAGGGTGCCATGTCTTAATAAGAAGGAAGGAAAACAGACTTTGGTGATCATGAATTCTAATACTAAAAATGTTTTGTTAGGTAACCTGAGAGTCTGAGTCACAATCTATGTTTAGGTCCCCAAGTGGGATGGATCTCTATGCCTGATGACTGGTGACCACATCTTTGAGTCTTTGCTGCTCGGGCCCACAGTCCCTTAACTTGGGATGGAGACTTCAGAGTCAATAAGCTAATCAGAAAGCTTTGATATTGGATCTCATGCTATCTGTACATTTCATGCTCCCATACTTTGTCCAAGATTTAGACAATAAAATAAAATCAAGGGCACAACAAAGAATTTTAGCCATTGCATTCCAGTTTAACCGAGAGGTGACCTTATAGAGGTTTATAAAATCATGAGGGACATGGATAGGGCGAATAGCTAAGGTCTGTTCTCAGGATAGAGGATTTCAAAACTAGAAGGCCTGTGTTTAAAGTAAGGGTGGAATGATTTAAAAGGAATCTCGGAGGCTACATTTTCACACAGAGATTGATGCGTGTATGTTAAGAGCTGCCAGAGGAAATGGTGGAGGCTGGTACAATTGTAACATTTAAAAGGCATCTGATGAGAATTTGAATAGTAAGGGTTTAGATGGATATGGGCCAAATGCTGGCAAATGGAACTTGGTCAGATTGGCACATCTGGTTGGCATGAACAATTAGACTGAAGAGTCTGTTTCTATGCTGTATAATGCTATGACACTTTAATGATGCATTTCTTTGGAACTATACTACCTCCTTGTCTTCAGTAAGGAATTGAATGTTCACTCTTTCAGACCAGACCCACCCTATGAAAGTCAACTGTATTGAAGAGACAAGTGAATAGTATCCAAACTGTATGTACAGTGGGAGCAATAATTAGCAATAATTAAAAGCCAAAACAAAATTATAATTTCTCTGCACTATTTCTCATGGTAATGTTGTTCTGCAAATATGCTATTCCCTTCTTACATTGCAGGTGCTGGCACAGAACTAGATTGAGGATAAACTTTCTGCTGACCTCAGCCAGAGTACTTTGTCAAATCCAAGCCACCAAACTTCATCACACAAACTGTCAGGTCCTGGTTACAGAGCTGATTGTGAAATGACACAAAACTCCTTTGGCTGGACGAAGAACTTTACATCAGACCTAGCTGTCAATTAAAAGCAGCATGTCACGATGTCGATCCTTGAAAGTCAAAGTCATAGGACCGTACAGCATAGAAACCGACTCTTCAGTCTAACGTATCAATGCCGACCAGATATCCTAAATTAATCTAGTCCCATTTGCTGGCAATTGGTCCATATCCATCTAAACGCTTCCTAATTGTATAGCCATCCAGATGCCTTTTAGAGGGTGTAAATGTACCAATCTCTACCATTTCCACTTGCAGCTCATTCCATACACACCACCCTCTGCATGAACAAGTTGCTCCTTAAGTCCCTTTTAAATCTTTCCCTTCTCAAATTAAGCCTATGCCCTCTAGTTTTGGTCACCCCCACTCTGGGAAAGGACTTTGGCTGTTCACCCTCTCCATGCTCCTCATGATTATATAAACTTCTATAAGGTCACCCCCTCAGTCTCCGACGCTCCAGGGAAAACAGCCCCAGCCTAATCAGCCTCTCCCTTTGGCTCAAATCATTCAACCTTGGCTACATCCTTGTAAATCTTTTCTGAATTCTTTCAAATTTCACAATGTCTTTTCTATAACAGGAAACCAGAATTGTACATCATATTCCAAAAGTGGCCTAACCAATGTCCTACATAGCCACAACAGGACATCCCAACTCCTATACTCAAAGCACTGGCCTTGAAAGTGAATAAGAGCACTTAATTGCCAAAGACCCTGTTTGATGGTAAGCAATCAAAGTGCAGAGTAAACAATCAAAGCATGGAACAAAGAATTCTGGATTTGTTTTAATATGAAAAGTGGGAATAATAGCCCAATATGTAAATATCCCTAAGGGCTCCTCTAACACAGCAGTAGTGTCCTTAAAAATGATTAGTTCCAAGTTCGACCTGCTGCAGAAGTGTATCATAATCCATCTGAACAGATTGCTTAAATAATATCTACAATGTGAATGACATTACTTGCAGGAAATGGCAATAACTGAAAAGTGAATGTGTGACTAGTAATAAAGATTAAATCCATAACTTGTAGCACAGCATTGTCCATATCCTAGGAATGAAGGCAACACATCTTACATAAATTGAATTTGAATGTTATTTGACTGCAAGTTTAACACATCAGATAGGAGAAGATTGGTGTGCAATGAGACAACATCGCAAGAGAGGCTTTCTTCCTGTAGCATTGTGGCAATCAGGAAAGCAACTAACTGGATGGTAGATTCCACTGAAGATTGTTTTAAAGTAAGAAAAGTTTAATGCATAGAAATCAATTTTAAGTTCATTCTGAAATACTGCACTGCACTTCATGAAATATTCATGACTTTGTAATTTCAATACTGCTTTGTCCTAATCAGGTTTACCAACAATAAAACGTCTTCTGAAAATCTATTATTTTTGCAAAGCAATATGAACAAATGAGAGAATAAAACCTTATAAGGCAATTGATGCACATTTCAGGCTATTTGCTAAGTGGGGTTTTATTGCCATGGAATTGAAGCATTTTGCAAAACGTGTATTATTAGGTTTCAATGTATTGAGACAGACGGTAAATTTGTTGGATGTCCATTTAATTGTTTAATTTAACTTGATAAAGCTAATAATATCCATGTTATTTAATAATATTTCTGCAGTATTGAGACATTCCCTCATTATATAGTCTTGCAACCACTGGAGATGGAAACCTTTATAAAATTATGCAACTTCCTTTCTTATGGTCAGGTATTTTATGTTTAATTGTGTTATGCTCTCACATAATTATCTAATAGCAATAACATCAAGGCTACTACCAGAATCGATGATCAGGTAGAATATTTGCCCAGAACAACTTAATTACCATAAGTATTGAAAAAAGCATTGACAGTGAAAGACAATCTTAAGCACTTATAGCTCCTCTGGTTTTAACAAAGAAAAAATACTCTTTCTGAAATGGGCTTGTATGTTTGCTATTTGACAGTTTCCCTTACTTGGACAGAAGACAAATATTCTTTCATTCAAACATGTCAAGTAGCTGTTTTCTGTGGATGAGAGAATAAAATATCAGAGTCAATCTGCTGTCAGAATCTGCCATTTAGTTATCCCATACATCACTACTCTCAAAAAAAAGTATCATTTACTCGAAGATGCTGTACAGACTGGACTCCTGCCGACAAGCTTGAATCACTGAAGCAAGAAAACACAATACAACATTGTTACTAAACTGTAATGCTTGTTATGATTTGGAGGTGCCGGTGTTGGGCTGGGGTGTACAATTTTAAAAATCACACAACATCGGATTATAGTCCCACAAGTTTATTTGGAAGCACTAGCTTTCAAAGCACTGCTCCTTCATCAGCTGGTTGATAAAGGATCACCTGATGAAGGAGCAGCCTCCAAAAGCTAGGGCTTCCAAATAAACCTGTTGGACTATAACCTAATGTTGTGTGATTTTTAACTTTGTAATGTTTGTTGATGGAGATCCTACTTACTATAAAATGGTTCTGTTGGCATAACGAAGATTCAATTTTTCCTTCCTTACTGGAATACACACTCAATGTGTTGCAGTGCAATTTTGAGGAGATGGCCCACTTCCTTAATTCTAAACCTTTAGGCAACCACAGATGCTTGATTTGTAACATATGTATTGTCCCTGAGTGTCTATAATTTTCAATGATTTCAAGACTTCTTTAACCAATGGGTTTATAACCAGAATAGCTGCAATGATAACTGAAAATCAGGAAAGTGGTTTTAAATATAGTAAACATCTTTCTAATTTTAAGAAGATATCCCAGCTGTTTTTTTTCTTGGGATTTGCTTGAAAGCACTTCTATTCACATACTGAAGGGGAAAGAGTAACAACAATAATAATCTGCATTTGAGCAGCACCCTCAAAGTAGTAAAATGTTCCCACCCCCTTTTCTTTGATTTGATTTAATTTATTATTGTCATGTGTACCTAAGGACAGTGAAAAGTTTTGTTTTGCATGCAGTACAGACAGATCAAACCATACAAGCTGCATTAGGGTATTAGAACAGAGAAAGAATAAAATGTTACAGCTGTAGAGAAGGTACATAGAGAGCGAGATTTAAAATTTAAAATTTAAAATTTGAGAGGTCCATTCAGAAGCCCAATAAAAGTGGGGAAGAAACTATTCTTGAATCTGTCATTCCATGTGTTTAAGCTTTTATGTCTTCTGCCTGAAGGAAGAGGTTGGAGGTGATTATATCTGGGGTGAGAGAGGTCTCTGATGATGTTGGCTGCCTTTCCAAGGCAGCGAGATGTACAGCTGTACTAGAAATATCCCTTGAATAATTCAAATTGCATCATTCTTGTTTCATGTTTTCCATTCCGAAATGAACCAATTGACATTGGACAATTTCTAAAGGAGAAAGGATCTGCATCTGGCTTCTATTGTACATCATTTGAAAACCTCTCTTCCATATGCACCAAAACCTTCTTCTGTGGGACACACCTATGTGTAGATATTAAAAGCATTTTCACAACAAGCTTAAAACAATTACATATTGTCAGTTTCAGCTTTCTTTAAGACTCTTCACAGAAAAGAAAACATTAGTGGCCAGTTGCTTAACCATTCAAAAGTTGTATAGCTTGAAATAATCCAGTTGACAATTTTAATGAGCATTATTATAGAATCAAAATGGTTATGGTACAGAAAAATGCTTTTCAGCCTGTTAACTTTACCGGCTTGTTTAATAAGCGTCATTATCTAGTGCCAATCCTCTTATCTTTCCCCATAGCCTTATACATTATTTCTATCCAAATACTCATCCAATGTTCTCTTGAACACCGCAGTTGAGCCTGCCTCCACCATACTTGCAGGCAGTGATTCTGCAAGAAGCTGTACCGAGGTACCTTTTACATAAGATGGCACCATAAGTGGCAAATTATAAACTTTTCACTGTAATCATGTGAGTACATGTGAAAATAAATCTAATTCTAATAAACCTAATTCTAGTACATTCCAGACACTATTTCCTAAGTGAAAAAGTTTTTCCTCACTCCACATTTGATTTTTTTTTTGCATATTACTTTAAATCAATGCCCTGTTCCAGTTCATTTTAAAGGCCATAGGTTTAGGGTGAGAGGGGAAAGATATAAAAGAGACCTAAGGGTAACTTCTTCATGCAGAGGGTGGTACATGTTTGAATGAGCTGCCAGAGAAAGTGGTGGAGGCTGGTATAATTGCAACATTTAAAAGGCATCTGGATAGGTATATGAAGAGGAAGGGTTTGGAGGGACATAGGCCGGGTGCTGGCAGATGGGACTAGATTGGGTTGGGATATCCAGTTGACATGGACGAGTTGGACTGAAGGGTCTGTTTCCGTGCTGTACATTTCTATGACTCTATGACTCTATTTTACATCTTCTCCTTATCTATTCTAACCAGCTTGCTTGTGACTTTACTCTATTAAATCTGCTCCCAACCTTCTCTCCAAGGAGGATAGGCACACCTTTTTCAACCTATCCTTACAAGTGAAGTTTCTTATTCCTGAACGGATTCTTGTAAACCATTCCCAGTGCATTCTTCCTGTCATGTGAGACTCACAATTATATACAATACTCCAGCTGAGGTTGAACAAGTGTGTTATACAAGTCCAACATCACTTCTTTACTAAATTAAAATGGAAACAGCTGCAGTTGCTGTAAATCAGAAACTAAAACAAATGTTGCTGGAAAAGTTCAGCAGGTCTGGCAGCATCTGCGGAGAGAAATCAGAGTCAAACCTTTCCGATGCAGTGACCCTTCCTAGTGGCTAACAATAGGCAGTGTGTAATGGCAGACTGTGTGATAACAAGGCCTGGTGTGTGTGGTAGGGGGCTAGGACACGGAAGAGTACAGGCCCTAAAATTATTGAACTCAATATGGATCCGGTGGACTGCAGTGTCAGCAAGTGAAAATGAGGCATTCTTCCAGCTATGCTGAGCTTCACTGGTACACTGCATCAAACCTGAGACAGAGATTTTGGCGGGGAACAGGATGGTGTGTTTAGACCATAAGACCATAAGACCATAAGACATAGGAGTGGAAGTAAGGCCATTCGGCCCATCGAGTCCACTCCGCCATTCAATCATGGCTGATGCGCATTTCAGCTCCACTTACCAGCGTTCTCCCCGTAGCCCTTAATTCCTCTAGACAACAAGAATCTATCAATCTCGGCCTTGAAGACATTTAGCGTCCCGGCTTCCACTGCACTCCATGGCAATGAATTCCACAGGCCCACCACTCTCTGGCTGAAGAAATGTCTCCGCATTTCTGTTCTGAAATGACCCCCTCTAATTCTAAGGTTGTGTCCACGGGTCCTAGTCTCCTCGTCTAACAGAAACAATTTCCTAGCATCCACCTTTTCCAAGCCATGTATTATTTTGTACGTCTCTATTAAGTCTCCCCTTAATCTTCTAAACTCCAACGAATACAATCCCAGTATCCTCAGCCGTTCCTCATATGCTAGACCTGTCATTCCAGGGATCATCCGTGTGAATCTCCGCTGGACACGTTCCAGTGCCAGTATGTCCTTCCTGAGGTGTGGGGACCTCAGGAGTGGCAGGCAACTGAAAGTTCAGGATCTTATTTGCAGTCAGAACGTAGATGTTCTATGAAGCCATCACCTAGTCTACACTTTGTTTCCCCAATGTAAAGGAGACCACATTGTGAGCAGTGACTGCAGTAGACTAGATTGCTCGAAGTGCAGGTAAAGTGCTGCTTCATCTGGAAGGTATGTTTGGGCCCTTGGATACGGAGGAGGGAGGAAATAAACAGGCAGGTGTTACACCTTCAGTAGTTGCAGGGGAAGGTGCCATGGGGATATGGGGTGTGTTGGGAAAGAAGGAGGAGTGGACCAAGATATCCGGGAGGGAATGGTCCCTGCGGAAGGGGAAAAGGGAGGGGAAGCGAATATGTGCTTGGTGGTGGCATCTTGCAGGAGATGGCGAAAATAGTGGCTGATGATCTTCTGGATTTGGATGCTGGTGGGATGGTAGGTAAGGACATGTGGAACCCTGCTGCTGTTGCAGGAGGTTAGAGAGGCAGTGAGGATGGAAGTGCGGGAGATGGGTTGGACCTGGTTGAGAGTCTTGTTGACAATGGTGCTGGGAAATCCTTGGTTGAGGAAGAATGTGGACATTTCAGAGGCTTTCTTGTCAGAGTTAGCCTCATCTGAACATATGCAACAGAGACAGTGGAACTGGGAGAATGGAATGGAGTTTTTCCAGGTAACAGATTGTGAGGATGAATAGTCCAGGTAGCTGTAGGAGTCTGTGGGTTTATAATGGATATTAGTGGCTAGTTTATCCCCAGAAATGGAAACAGAGATGTCGAGGAAGGGAAGGGAGGATTCAGTGACAGACCAGGTGAAAGTGAGGGATGGGTGGAAATTGGAAGCAAAATCGATAAACCTTTCCAATTCCAGACGAAAGAGGGAATCAACACTGATAATGTCATCAATTCACCAGAGAACCAGTTGGGTGTCAGAATAGGACTGGAACAAGAAATATTTCACATAACACTCGAAGAGACAGGCATAACTGTACATATCCATGGCCACCCCTCTGATCTGAAGAAAATGAGAGGAGTTAAAAGAGAAGTTGTTAAGGGTGAGGATGAGCTCTGCCAAGCGGAGGAGGGTGGTGCTGAGTGGGGATGGTTCAGGCCTTTGCTCCAAGACAAAGTGGAGAGCCCTGAGGCCGTCCTAGTGAGGTTGTATGTAAAGGGTTTGCATGCTCCATGGTAAAAAGGAGGCAGCTGGAGCCTGCAAACTGGAAATTTGCAGACTGGTGTAAAGTGTCAGAGGAAACGCGGATAATTGAGGGCAGAGACTCGACCAGGGGAGAAAAGACCAAGTGAAGGTAGGAAGAGATGAGTTCTATGGGGCAGGAGCAGGCTGAAACAATGGTTTGCCCCTGGACAGTTCTGTTTGTGGATTTTCAGAAGGAGGTCCAAGAGAGCTATGAGGGGCTGGGAGACTATCAGCTTGGAGGCATGGTGGGGGAGATCACCAGGTGAAATTAGGTCACTTCCCGCTTAATTTTAAAATAATCAAAAATATCTCCTGTAGTTATCTTATCTCTTATCCTGTATCACTTTATTCTCCAAGAACAAGTATAATCCTATCCTCAGTATTTAAGAGAACTTTCTTAACTGATTTGACAATAGGCTGTTGCCCTCTCAAAGTTATCCCTCCGACATCATGAATCATCTGTGTTTTGTAGCCAGGTAGAAATGTTGATTAACTGTCTTCTATACCCTTGACTCTATTTATCTTGTAATTGAAAAACTTAACCTATAACCATTTATAAAACCTGATATTCCTAACATCTCCCTACGAGGATTAGAATACAACAACCTACTGACCATTAGCACAGCTGCTTTTACCATTGTGAAGAGGTGTGAAAACCATGGAAGTCAATCTGGGCCTCACTGTCACCCTGGTAACCAAACCACACAGACTTGTTGTCACAGGCTTTTTGAATCAGCACATTTCAAAAGCAAATGTGCAAACTCGTGTGGTAACTGACTGTAATTTTCTCAATGTATAACATGAGAATTCAACTTACTTTCTTATCAATATGATAGGACTTTTGATTTTTTTATCTTTTCCTCTCCCTTTCTCCCTGACATGGGAAGTCAACCTTCGAACAAATGCTTACAACTTCCTCTTCTCCGATAAGCATCTAACAATTCAGAAGTGCTTTAGCAGTCAATCACACAGTTGACACAAATGCCATAATCATAACTGTTTGTGTTATTTGTGAATTGTACAGAAATAAAGAAACTTTCTCCACCTGTAATTTATAGGCAGAAGTGTCATAGAGTCATAGAGATGTACAGCATTGAAACAAACCCTTTTGTCCAACCTGTTCATGCTAAACAGATATCCCAACCCAATCTAGTCCCACTTGCCAGCACCCACCATGCCCCTCATAATTTTGTAAACCTCTATAAGGTCATCCCTTAGCCTCCGACACTCCAGGGAAAACAGCCCCAGCCTATTCAGCCTCTCCCTATAGCTCAAATCCTCCAACCCTGGCAACATCCTTGTAAATCTTTTCTGAACCCTTTCAAGTTTCACAACATCTTTCCGATAGGAAGGAGACCAGAATTGCACGCAATATTCCAACAGTGGCCTAACCGATGTCCTGTTCAGCTGCAACATGACCTCCCAACTCCTGTACTCAAAACTCTAACCAATAAAAGAAAGCATACCAAGCGCCTTCTTCACTATCCTATCTACCTGCAACTCCACTTTCAAGGAGCTATGAACCTGCACTCCAAGGTCTCTTTGTTCAGCAGCATTCCTGAGGACCTTACCATTAAGTGTATCAGTCCTGCTTAGATTTGCTTTCCCAAAATGCAGCACCTCACATTTATCTGAATTAAACTTCACCTGCCACTTCTCAGCCCATTGGCCCATCTGATCAAGATCCTGTTGTAATCTGAGGTAACCTTCTTCGCTGTCCACTACATCTCCAATTTTGGTCACTTGCACTTTGTGGAAGTACTTGCTAATTGTGTGGTTGTAAATGTGGCTTGAGGATCAGGTTTAGCAGCCATGCAAGGAGCCACAGAATTTCTAAGGGGACAACCATACTCATTGGCAAGTGATTCCCAAAGACAATATATAAAAGTGAGGTGAATTATCTGAATTTGATAATTGTTCATAGCGATTGCTGACAGGTGAGTGGTAGTGTGGTGATTTGAGTTGTGACCGAGACCAGTGGTGTGGTTGAAAGCATATCGTAGTTAGAGTTAACTTATGCATGAGGTCATACACCATCTTACAGCACTGCACCTGCTCATGGCTCAACTCCTGACACTGACAACAAAGCACATGCCAGGTGGGCCTCCCAACCTAAAAGTGTGCATTTCTCCTATTTTCTACCAAATCTCCAGTGCACTGTTTACAATCCTTGGAATACTCGCTCTCCCACACCATTTGTTTCCCAGAACACATTCCCTTCCTGCATGATTGCCAGTCTGCTCCAGCCTCAACTCACCTTGTCTATATGAACGTGCAGGTTGGATTTAAACAGAGCATGTTAGCTTTAAGTAGTGCTAGAAAGAAGAGGATCTTGTGCCCTCTGCCGATGCATGCAGCAACCACTCCAGTAAGACTGGAGTTAGTAAGCTACTTGAATGACATTAAACAGGCATAGGTTAAGTATGCATTGCGATAATAGTTATCCAACATAATTTCCAGAATCTCAGCAAAGGAAGAAATTGGAGGTGAAAGAGAGAAAACTTTTACCTATGTTTATCAAAAAAATAACTTTTTGATTTGGAGCACTACTGGCAACAAATACTGACAAGCACATGCATCTGGTATCCACCAGAATATTTATATAATAAGGGTAGTATTTCAAAATTTGTAACACGTATAACACATGCAAACAAATTTAGTTTATTTCTAATTCGTTTAAATAAAGACAGTTAGCACTTAATTTAAAAAAAATAAAAACAACTGGAAATAAACTGAGGTTGATGCTACAAGAATAAAAAACATGAAGGAAATGTTCATTCCTGCCAAGAATTTTACCTAGGAATTTCAAACTGTTAATTTACTGAAGACAGAAAAAGAAAGAAAGAAATGGATCAATTAACCAGTCCCACACTCAAATAAAATGCTTATTTAATGTCAGGTATGAATCTACAAAAATACTCACTGGCTGTCTCTGAAGCAAGTGAATCCTACAAACGGTAACTGGTTTCCAGCAAAGGCTTTTGGGGTTGGAAAGGTTTCCACTTCTCCTTTATCATCCTCAATATCATCAAAGTTACTCGTATCTATGTCACTGCTCAATTCACTAGCTTGTTTCTGAAATCTGGGTGTATTGTACAAAATCTGGTGACCTTATTAATTTAAAATAGTTTCGAAAAAAAGATGAGATGACTTTTCTGTTTTAGGTAGGGGCCAGAGGAGAATGAATCCTAGGAACTCTGGCTTTGATATCCTGTTGGAGATTTGTGAAAGTAGACTGAGCTTGCTAAGGCATAACCACCCCATAACATGAGCTCTCAGACAGTACAAGAACAACTTTATTGAGCTCATAAGGCTAAACAAAGTGATTGAAAATACTATTTCACATGGGTATCCTGTAAGGATGACATAAACTTGAATATTCCAATTACTCAGAGTCAAAGAGCTGTACAGCATGGAAACAGACCCTTCCGCCCAACTTGTGCATACCAACCACATATTCCAAAGTCATCCAATACCATTTGCCAGCATTTGGCCCATATCCTTCTAAACCTTTCCTACTCATGTACCCATCCAGATGCCTTTTAAATATTGCAAATTGTTCCAGCCTCTACCACTTTGTCTGGCAGCTCATTCCATGCATGCACCATCCTCTGTGTGAAAACGTTATCCTTCAGGTCCCTTTTAAAGCTTTCCCCTCTCACCTTAAACCTATGCCCTCTAGTTCTGGGCTCCCCCAACTCAGGAATAAGACCTTGTCTATTTACCCTATCCATGCCCCTCCTGATTTTATAAACCTCTGTAAGGTCACCCCTCAGCCTCCAGAGCTCCAGGGAAAACAGCCCTCAGCCAATTCAGCCTTTCCCTATAGCGTGACCTCTCCAATCCTAGCAACATCCTTATAAATCATTCTGAACCCTTTCAAGTTTCATTACATCCTATAGCAGGGAGACCAGAATTGAGCACTGTATTCTCAAAGTGGCATAACCAATGTGCTGTACAGCCACAACATGAACTTCCAACTCCTATACTCAATAAAGGAAAGCATACCAAATGCCTTCTTCATGATCCTGTCTACCTGCAACTCCATTTTCGACTCCAGTCTCACTGTACAGCAACACTCTCCAAGACCTTACTATAAAGTGTATAAGTCATGCCCTGATTTGCCTTTCCAAAATGTCGTACCTCACATTTATCTAAATTAAACACCATCTGCCATTCCTCAGCCATTGGCCCATCTGATCAAGGTCTTTTGTACTCTGAGATAATTTTCTTTGCAGTCTGCTACACCTCCAATTTTGGTGTCATCTGCAAACTTACTAACCATACCTCCTGTGTTCACATCCAAATCATTTATTTAAATTACAAAAAGCAGTGGACCCACCACCGATCCTCATGGCACACCACTGGTCACAGTCCTCCAGTCTGAAAAGCAATTCTCCACCTTCTGCCTCCTATCTTTGAGCCAGTTTTGTATTAAAATGTCTGGTTGTCCCTGTATTCCATGTGCTATCACCTTGCTTACCAGTCTGCCCCGAGGAACCTTGTCGCATGCCTTACTAAAGTCCATAGAGATCATGTCCACTGCTCTGCTTTCATCAGTTTTCTTTGTTACTTCTTCAAAAGACTCAGTCAAATTAGTGAGACATGGTTTCCCACGCACAAAGCCATGTTGACTGTCCCTAATCAGTCCTTGTCTTTCCAAATACATCTAAATCCAGTTCCTTAGGATCCCCTCCAACAACTTGCCCACCACTGATGTCAGGCTCACTGTTCTACAGTTCTCTGGTTTTTCCAACTTTCTTAAATAGTGACATCACATTACCCAACCTCCAGACTTCTGGCACCTCACTTGTGGGTTTTGATGATGTAAATATCTCAACAAGCGTTCCACGTGCTACATCTCGCTGTGTAACTTCATGGTGGCAAGAACTCTATGCTTTTTACCCAAAATCTGTAGAGCCCATTTCCTACTTTGTTAATTTATTGGCATCACTTGGATACCTCAGGGTAGAAACTGTATGCTGCCAATATACACTCACTGCATAGAGTAAATTGTCCATTTACAGTCCGATTGGTCATCTCCAGAGATAGTTTGACTGACAGCAATGTCCAATTTCAGGATTTCTGGCAGTTGCCATTATGTAAGTGACAGAGGAAGAGGACGTAAGAGTGGAGATGACAAAAGCTACCATATCTCTGTTAATGGAAGAATACCTTGGTTCCTTTAGCTCCAATGACATTTAAAAACATTTGCCTATTTCAATGAGGTAGCACAGTGGCTCAGTGGTTAGCATTGCTGCCTCACAGCACCAGGGACCCGGGTTTGATTCCACCCTCGGGCGACTGTGTAAATTTTGCACATTTCCCCCATGTTTGCAAAAGTCTCCTCCAGATGCTTTAGTTTCCTCCCATTGTCCAAAGATGCACAGGTTAGGTGGATTGGTCATGCTACATTGCCCATAGAATCCAGGGGTATGCAGGCTAAGTGGATTAGCCATGGGAAATATGGGGTTACAGAGATGGGGTTGGGGTGTGGGTCTGGTTGGGATGGTCTTTGGTGGGTCAGTATGGATCTGATGGGCCAAATGGCCTGCTTCCACAGGGATTCTAAATGTGGTAGTCACTGGAGAGGCCCCAGCTGCACACTAAAAATTGCAAAAATATCGTTCATTCAGCGAAGCCTAATTTCCAATAAGCGTCTTTACCGCTGGCATGAGGTCCCATATAGGTATTTGTACTGGGGCTAATGCCTGTTTAGGTAGCTTCCCAGGTACCTGAAAATGTTTCTATTTCTGTGTGGCTTTCTCAGGGATTGTCAAGCTACCCAAAGGCAGTATCATTCAATTCCTGGAGTTTTCTATGAGGATCAGTACTTCTTTGATTGATCATCAATGATGTCATATGAGTGTCACAGCCCAAGAACCAGTCATCCTCAGAAGCTGCTACTCTACTGCACCTGTGTGTTTGTTCTCTAAGGAAACAATTAGAGAATGCAAGCATCCAACACATTGTCTCAGAGAGCTGTTGGAGCTTAATGCCTCAAGCCAAAGAGACTAGTTGTGCGGTTGGAGTGCCAAAGTGATGAAATGAGTTACATTTTCATGGCTAAGTGTTAATGGTAAAATGTGATACTGTAAAGAAGCTTGGGAAGAGATTTAAAGTCAAGGGAAAGATAAAGTTCACCATCTTTCCTGTGTAAATCCAATAAGTGTAAAGACAAGTCATAAACACCTCGCTGCAAGCCCCATGATAATTCCTTTAAATAGCACTAATGGATGATAGTCTCTCATGCAGATAAATGCATATTCAACCATAACATCTAACAGGGAAAACAAAATGATACAGATCAGGAGCCACTGAAGATGCTGTTTAACCTCACAATCTGCACACTTCCATCTCAGGCACATCAGATTGATGTCAGCAACTTTCAGATACGATCTGACAGAAAGTGGTTGTGCAGATCCTGTCTGAGTTCTCAGTTTCCCATTGCACTTAGTAGTCAAATTTCATCGCTTGAATACCTTCAATACATGAAATACCACAACTACCATTGGAAATTAAACCACCTTCTAACTGTTCCCTGTATGAACTTTTCATTCTCAAAATAATTAACTCTCACTCCGTTCATAAATCATTGCTATCTGCTTAACTGATAATCTGACTTGTACTGTTAATTCATCTTGGGTTCAGTTCCCATCACCACCAGAGGTTACCATGAATGATTCTCCTTCTCAACCTTTCTCCTTGCTTGGGGTATAGTGGCCCTCAGGTTAACTCACTAATGGTCATCTCTCTCCAAGGTGTGAGAGCAGCCCCATGGTGTGGTAAGATAATAGCGACAAAACAAACGTCTCTCAGTTTTTAAAATTAAAAATCACACAACACCAGGTTATAGTCCAACAAGTTTATTTGGAAGTACAAACTTTCAGAGCACTGCTCCTTCATCAAGTAGCTAGTGGGGCAAGGTCATAGGACACAGAATTTATAACAGAAGATCATAGTGTCATACAACTTATGTGATGTCTTGAACAAACCTAGATCACTGTTAAGTCTTTAATCACTTAGAATGGGGATGCAGGTTTCAATTGATTGTGCGCTTTTTGAATACAATAGAATGTATCTGCAAATAGAAATCTGCAAATGCAAATTCACCCCATACACCTATATATATGTGTGTGTGTATGTGTGTGTGTGAGAGAGAGAGAGAGAGAGAGAGAGAGGGTGTGTGTGTGGGTGTAAGAGTGCATGTGTATGCGTGCTTGTGTGTGTGTGTGTGTGTGTGTGTGTGAGTGTGAGAGTGTATAGTATAGTGGGGTCACCTGTAGTGTGACATGAACCCAAAATCCCAGTTGAGACAATCCCCATGGGTAACAAATTGGCTATTGGCCTCTGCTTGATGACCCTGCATTGTTGCATAGCTCGAAGTTCGCCTTGGAGGATGGTCACCTGAAGATCCAAGGCCGAATGTCCATGACCACTGAAAAATTAACATTTTAAGTCTAGTGACCTTCTTCAGAACTGCTAAGTTAGGATCTGAGAGCACTGAGGAGGACAGATTCTAATAGGCAAGGGAGGTAGAGAAATTAAGGCAACCAATGTCACGTGAGCAGTTCTCAGTGAGTAAATCGAGGGCAGGTAAAAGGTCAGAAGGAGGGCTCCAGGTGAAGGGAGAATGTTTGAGGTGGGTGAAGAGGCCTGTGGGACAGGGAAGGAATGGCACAGTGTCTCAGTGGTTAGCACTACTGCCTCACACCACCAGGGACCCAGGTTCGATTCCAGCCTTGGGCAACTGTCTGTGTGGAGTTTACACGTTTTCCCCGTTTCTGTATGGGTTTTCTCTGGGTGCTCCAGTTTCCTCCCACAGTCCAAAGATGTACCAGTTAGGTGGAATGGCCATGCTAAATTGTCCATAGTGTCCAGGGATGAGCAGGCTAGGCACATTGGACATGGGGATGCAGGGGTGGGAGGATGGATCTGGAGGGACACTTTTCAGATGGTGGGTTTGGACTCGATGGGCCAAACTCCTCCACACTGTAGGCATTCTAAATAAGGATGGATACAGAGATGATGGACGAAGAGTTCAATGTCACATTGTGCACGAAATCGTTGAGATTGGGCGCAAAGGAATAAAACTAAGACCTTTGCTGAGTACAGAATATTCTGTTTCAGTGAGGGGAAGACCAGAAGTGATAGTAAATATCCAACAAGAGGTGGGATTATGAGAAGGGGTGGAGACAGAGGGAAGAGGAGGGAAGAATGTTCCAGAGGGGCGTAAATACCTCTGTATTGTTACAGCCTTTGTTCCTTAATGCCAGAAAGAGAGAGAAAATTTCTTGTTAGAACAATGAACGGGTTCAAGAGTGAAATAGACTGGAGGTGGCAGAGTAGCTCTGAGATAGCATGAGGAAGGGCTGGTGGAGGGAGACATCAAGAGTTTGCTTATGGTGATGCATTCCACTGAGTGTGGCTCTCAGGATGCAGCCAGAACAGCTGTTTGAGGAACGTTGTACATCACGGAGATACTTGTTACCCTGGGTGGATTCAAATCACAAAGAATGAACCTTCAACTTGAAAAGACATAGGGTGAGTCTAAGCTGGAGGCAGTCACCAGGGAATGAAATGTAGCTATGGAAGCAAGTGCTGGCAAATACCCTGTCAAACACCAAGAGAAAAAACAAAGTTAAAAATCACCAAGTTATTATCCAATAGGTTTATTTGGACATACATTGCTTCTTCATCAGGTAGTTGGTGGGACAGGGCCATAGGACACAGAATTTATAGTAAAAGATCAATGTGTCATACAACTGAAGCGATATATTGAACAGACCTAGATTAAGTCCTAAATCACTTCGAATGGGGTTGCAGGTTTCGATTCATTCATATGTAAATCCGAAAACTTCTTTCAAGTCACAATCCTGAGATAACTTAAGGTTTTATGAAAAAAAACGTGACATCTAAGCTCAGCCAATCCATTAAGGGCGTGAGGTTAGATTCTGTCAATATCCCAACCTTGAGTCAGACTGGTTCTATTTCCAAAGTCGGAATTGATATTAAAAAAATCACATAGACTGACTGCCTACAGATTGTGTGCTTTTTAAACAAAACAGAATGTATCTGCAAATGCAACTCTACAAATGCAAATTCACCCCGTAGACCTATATGTATGTGTGCATGCGTGTGTGTGTGCATGTGAGGAAGTGAGAGAAAGAGTGTGTGTGTGTGTGCACGAGTGTGATGGAATATATACCTGTGAGAGAATGCGCACACATGTGTGAGAGAGAGAGCATATATATGAGAGAAGGTCTGTGTGAGTGTGATCATGTGTAAGGATGTGTGATTATGTGTACTTGTGTGTGAGAGTGGGGTCATCTGTAGTGTGGCATGAACCCAAGATTCCAGTTGAGGCCATCCCCATGGCTACCGAACTTGGCTATCAGCCTCTGCTCGGCAACTCTGCATTGCTGCTTATCCCAAAATCTGCCTTGGAGGACGATCACCCGATGTTCAGAGGCCAAATGCCCTCGACCACAAAAACGCAAGTAATGATGGTGAACCAGAAGAATGATTAAAATGGAGATGCTGTCAGAGAGAGGAGCAGCATTTCTACAAGATGGCCGTAACTGGAAGAGAGAGGTGGCAATGACTTTCGCACTAAATTGAAACAAACATCTGTGGATGCTGAAAAACTGAAACAAACAGTAAATCTTTTTCAGGACTCGCAATGGTAACTCTGCTTTCTCTCCACAGATGCTGCCAGACCTACTGAGTTTCTCCAGTAATTTCTGTTCTTGATGGAAGTGTCAAGTTTAGTTCAGTTCTTCCTGGAAGGTCTTGGAGGGGCTGTGTTTGGTATTTTTGTCCGGGAACTTTCAGAAATTATAATAATCATTCCTTGGGTGGATTCATTCAAATGTCTATGACCGTGGACTCTGTAGATCATAACGATAGAGTCATTAGCCGAGTAGGGAATCACATCAATTTGCAAATCTCTATTTAATTGTGTATCATGAATCATAATTATTTCCCCGTTGATTATCTAAAACACTCTTTCCAAAAAGTAACAGTGGCTCTCTGTCCTAATGAACAAAAGGCATTGTGTTACCTTTTTATTCATCCTGATTCTAGGCCAGCTTTCCAGCAGTATTAGTTTCCAGCTCAACTGCATGATAATGGAGGTGCTCCAAGAAGGTGATACCTCGAATAACTCAAAGACATCTGTCAGGTCTGCTGTGGGGAAAATGAATACAGAATATCAAGCTATTTCCCAGAGTTCAATGTGCTGTGCTAAAATCAAACTTGGTCACTGATGAGAGAAACTGAAGAATCCTTTTGGTTTGCATAAAGGCTGGAGGTGAAAGTAAAATCACTGTTTGGATAATGATAACCATAACTTTGGTTAATTTTTCCTTTCATTTTATTTCTTTTAAGTTAGCTGAGGATTTCCAATCGCTTCAGTATGTGAGTAAATATACCCAATTGATTGAAACACATTAACAAGAGAACCAGAATGAAAATTGCTGGCCGATTCCAACCATGATCGAAGTCCAGTGTGCCTAATGTTCTTGTATGGTTTCGACCCAGGCATAGCAGATATAAATGTGCAATTTATATGTAAATTCCAAAATCGTTTAACATAGATGTCTACAGTGCACTAGTGAGAATTTTACTCTTTGAAGTGTAAATGGTATAAACTGAGACATGCAATTTTATAAATGAAGAAAATATGGCTACATAAGGAAATTCTTACATAATCTAGCTGAAGCCAGTTCTTTGGCCAACTGAGAGATGTGTTGACATTTAATCCTGAGACATTTTTCCACAGTTTTTGGCGGTGGTGGTTTGCCATTACCTTCTTTCATATATTACTTTCTGGAGACAAGTTTGAATTAACAACTAATGGGAAGATGAGGCTTCATGACTATCTCCAATGCTTAACAATGGTAGCAGCCAGCACTTAACTGTATAATACATCAGTGAACTGTTGAGCCAAAAGTGCTGAGTGTGGTAACCTTATCCTGAAGGAAAATGGGAGAAAAGAGAAAGGAGTCCTGGCCTTATTGAAATCAACAGGACTCATGGGAAAATTGTTCACTGGTTGGAGTTATACAGAGCACAAAGGAAAATGGTAATAGAGCATAGAACATAGAACATTACAGCCCAGTACACGCCTTTCGGCCCACGATGTTGTACTGACCTATGGAACCAATCTGAAGCCTGTCGAACCTACACTATTTCATTTTCATCCATATGTTTATCTAATGACCATTTAAATGCCCTTAACGTTGGCGTGTCTACAACTGATGCAGGCAGGGCATTCCACGCCCTTGCTACTCTCTGAGTAAAGAAACTACTTCTGGCATCTGTTCTATATCTATCACCCCTCAATTTAAAGCTATATCCCCTCATGCTAGCCATCACCATCCAAAGAAAAAGGCTCTCATTGCCCACCCTACCAAATCCTCTGATCATCTTATATGTCTCTATTAAGATACCTCTCAACTTTCTTCTCTGTAACGAAAACAGCTTCTAGTCCCTCAGCCTTTCCTCATAAGACCTTCCCTCCATACCAGACAACATCCTGGTAAATCTCCTCTGCACCCTTTCCAATGCTTCCACTTCCTTCTTATAATGTGGCGACCAGAACTGTATCCAATACTCCAAGTGTGGCTGCACCAGAGTTTTGTACAACTGCAACATGGTTTTTGCAGGCCAACTATCATCTCAGCCACAGGGCTTTGCTGTAGGATTTCTTCAGGGTAGTTTACTAATTCAAGGTTCATCAGTTGCTTCCTCAATGACCCCCCTCCAGCATATGTTTGGATGACATTTGATGATGATTGCAACAGGATTCAGTTCTATTCATAATTATTCAGAACGTCAAACTGTGCATGGCCCACAGCTCCAGACCTGGAAATTATCCAGATTTTGCTGTTAAATTCTAAATGCATATGTGTCAAGCAATAACCTTGTCTAACAATGCAGTTAATGTCACTACCAGCATGAAATCCTGCACCATCAATAGCTTGGGATGTTACCATGAACTAGAAAGTTAACCATGTCAGCCACATAAGCACTGTGGATACAAAAGCAGGGCAGAAGCTATAAATTCTGAGGTTGGTGCTTTTGATCTACATGATACATGTCAGAAACTTGATATTGTTCAGGACTAAACGGTATAATTGTTCCCATTCACCATCTTAAATATTCACTGCCTTCATCACTGATTGACACTAACAGCAGTGTGCACCACTTACAAGAGGCACTGCAGCAATTCATCAAGCCTCCATAAATAACACTTTATAAACCTACTTCCTCCAACACCAAGAAAAGGAAAGGTAACAGATGCATGAGAACACCATTATCTGCAAGTTCCCTTCGAAGTCACATTCCATTCCGACTTGGAACTATATTGGCCTTCCTTTTCTGTCACTGAATCAAAATGCTGCTGCTCCTAAATGGAAGACATTGCGGGAGTACCACACCCACACGGACTGCAGCAGATTGGTTCCATCGGTCAGCACAACATCGACACCCGAAGGGACTGTACTGCACTGCAATGTTCTATGTTCTATGTTCTATTACCATTTTACTTTGTGCTAGGTATAACTCCAACCAGTGAACAATTTTCCCATGAGTCCTGTTGATTTCAATAATCCTATAACATACATGTCTGCAGTGCACTAATGAGACTTTTACTCTTTCAAGTGCAAATGGTATAAACTAATACATACAATTTTATAAATGAAGAAAATATGGCTACATAGGGAAATTCTTTCATACTCAAGCTGAAGCCAGATCTTTGGCTGATTGGTAGATGTGTTGACTTTTAATCCTGAGCTATTTTTCCACAATTTTCTTCCTCTTTTCTCCTCTTTTCCTTCAAGATAAGGTTACCACACTCTGCACTTCTGACTCAATAGTTCACTGATGTATTATGCAGTTAAATGCTGGCCACCAGCATTGTTGAACATTGGAGATAGTCAGTTTATCTTCCCAGTAGTTGTTAATTCAAACTTGTCTCCAGGAACATTTTCACAAGTTAGGAATGGCCTTGCCGACAAAACCTGATTCTATGATTGAACAAAGAAATTAATAATTCCAGTGGCCCAGTCGTATTCCAGTATGAAAAGAATGACCAAGTTCCAGTTTCACTCCTCGTGTAAGTTTTGTTGATGATTCGCAGGATCCGGAAGGTTATGCTGAGGAGAAGACTAATGTTGTCATTTCAACATTGAGGGAATGCTGCAGAGATGCTACCTTTTGGATAAATTATTCATCTCAGGCCAATTCACTCTCTCAGGATTACCGTTAAGAAAGATTCCTTGGCACTATCCGAAGAAGAGCAGGTTACTTACCTTATAACCTGGCCAATACTCATCAATCAACTCATGTCACACAACAAATGATGTGATCATTGTCACGTCACTGTCTATGGGAATTTGCTGTGCACAAAATTGGTTCTGGCGATTTCCTGCAATGTAACATGGACAACATTTTAAAGTACTTTATTGATTGTAACAAGCTTCAGAACATCCTGTGGTGCATCCTTCCCACCTCACCCTATAACATATCTCTCACACCTGCCTCCCAAGCCACTCCTTGGGTGGAAAGAATTAAATTTATTATTCGTAACTAACTGCTCAGCAACGATTTCGATTTCATTTCATGCATAATTCAGATGCACTGGGATTGCGAAGTGTTGCTTAGTATTGCTTGCACAACTACAGTTTTATGTATTTCTCTTATTCAAAACACACCATAGAGGAGTCACTTATATTGAGAGAAGCTGGTAATTAAGGCTACCAATGTCAGAGGGAAATCTGCTGATTGTAGAGCAACTATTTCTAACAGTCCAAGGTCACAAAATATTTTATAATGGTAGGATCAGTCAAATTCTTCCCAGCATAACAATGATCATTGCCACTACAGCATCCAAGAAGCCAAACTTGGTTATGTAGTGCCCAGCCTGTATATAGTCCAGGCAAATTTAACCAGTACTTCAAGGTGTAGTCTGACAAGGACTTTGACACTTTGAGCAGATTATCTGCTATATATACTCTTCCAATTCATTCAGCATATTTCACATCCTATTTGCTTTTCAAACAAGGCACATCATTTTATAACCAACATTTTTGATAATATTGCAAATGTCAACGTCTCACTGGACTAAAAATGTATTTTAGTCCAAGTAAGTGGAGCTTACAGCCAACAGCAGAATATTTTATGTTCTAATTTAAATATTTTACAGGCATTTTAAAGGCATTGGCGAGGGAGAAGGAGCTATATTTGTTTTTAGGAATTACTGACTCACTCCGACCCCTCCTCCACATTGGGCAGATTGTCATAAATTAAAATTGATGGGAACAGCAGGGTAGCTAAAAATAAAGTTAGATTTGGGGAGAGTATCAGTATACTAACTCGCAGGCATTAAACCTGCCACATATGTTCCTATTTGGCATCATTGCCAATTCAGGTATCTTGCAGAAATTGATATGGGGGCAAATTGACACGATGCTTTCAAAATGCAACTCCAGCAGTGAAACTCAACTCTGTTATTTTTCCAGGCACCCAATGGCATCAGACTGCCACATAGACATTTTTACACAGTGAAAGCACCTAGCATTTTATTCCAGCTCATACCTGGAGCTACCAAGCTTAACCGAGAATATTCTGAAAAGTTAATTCCAATTATAAAGAATACAGAAGTTATTTCTGTTCAAAAACATGAAGGAGCAAACAGTCAGAACATATTGGTGGATAAAGAGAAAAACAGCAATATCATCTGGAGGGTGAAGAGTGCATATAGAATGGTCATGGCATGTACTAGGCAGTACCCCAGGAATAAGTGTGTTACAAAGAGGCCAGCTTGAGGAGTGATGCTCCTGGAAGCTTAACAAACTGATTGAGACTACAGTGGTCTACATGGTTCAGGAAGAGGAACACGGACAGCCATACTGTCTGTGATGTTAAGGGTCACCACTGTCCTCAATTTTTCTGCCACAGGGACCTTGCAAATGTGCAGAAGAGAGTTTGAAGATCCATAGCAATATGCTTTAAAATTGTAAACAACATAAGGAAGGTTTTCAGGGTGTGAAGAAGCCATGACTGGATTAGTGCCAAATCATTGCTATTTTTGATAGATAAATGCAGATAAACACACTGAGAGCAAATCAATTTATCTTGCCCTCTGTCAGCACATTCAGACATTTATCAAAAAATCAGTATTTGAAAAATTCATTACAAGTTCTCCTGATCAGATTATTGATGGAGATTCTCTACATCCATTTCTTGGATTGTGAAAGGTGTAAGTTTTACATTGCTATAATAATAATCTCCTGCCGACCCAACCAATACCCCTTCAACAACACACATTCAATTGGAAGAACTAGTCCTTACCCTCAACAACTTCTCCAAATTCCTTCAGACCAAAAAGGTAACCATGGGCACCTGCACAGCCCAGCTATGCCTGCCTTTTCATCAGATACATGGAACAGTCCATCTTCCACAGTTACACTGGCACCATTCCCCACCTTTTCCTCCACTACATTGATGACTGTACCGGCGTCACCTCATGCTCCCACAGGGATGTTGAAAAGTTCATCAACTTCACTAGCATCTTCCACCCTGATCTCAAATTCACCTAGACCATCTCGGACACGTCTGTCCCCTTCCTGGACCTCTCCGGCAACCGGCTCAACATGGGCATCTACTTCAAACCCACCAACTCCTACAACTACCTGGACTACACGTCTTCCCAAACCCCTCCTGTAGAAACACTATCCCTTACTCCCAATTCCTCTGCTTCCTCTGTAACTGCTCCCAAGAGGAGCAATTCCACTCCAGGACATCCCAGATGGTCTCCTATTTCAAGGACCGCAATTTCCCTTCCCATGTGATCAACAATGCCTTCCAGCGTACCTCCTTCGCTTTCCATCCCTCTGCCTTTGAACACCAACCCTCCAACCGCAACAATGATAAAACCCCCTTAGTCCTCACCTTCCACCTCACCAACCTTCGGATACATCGTATCATCCTCCACCACATCCACAATCTACAAACAGACCCCACCACCAGAGATATATTCCCCTCCCCACTCCATCTGCATTCCGCAAGGACTATTCCCTTCACAACTCCACATTAGGTCAACACCCCCCACCAACGCACACTCCACTCCTGGCACCTACCCTTGCCACTGTAGGAGGTGTAAAACCTGCAACCACACCTCCCCCTCAACCCCAACCTCACCCCAAAAAGATCCTTCCACATCGGGCTGAGATTTTCCTGCACATCCAAACACATCTACTGTACCCATTGATCTTGCTGTGGTCTCCTCCAAATTGGGGAGATAGGACGACAACTTGCAGAACATTTCAGGGAACACCTCTGAGACACATGCAACAAACAACCCCACTGCTCTGTGACTGACTACTTCAACTCCCCCTCCCACTCTGCCAAAGACATGCAAGTCCTGGACCTCCTCTACAGCCAAATCCAAGGCACCCGATGCCTGGAGAAAGAATACCTCATCTTCCACTTTGGAACCGTCCAACCACATAGCATCAACACCAACTTCGCCAGTTTCCTTGTCTCCCCCACCACCCCCACCCCATCTCATCCCAGATCCAACTTTCCAACTCGGCACCATCCTCTTGAGCTGTCCTGCCCGTCCATCTTCCTTCCCACCTATCTGCACCACCCTCCCCTCTGACCTATCACCATCACCCCCATCACCTGCATCTGCCTATTGCCTTCCCCGCCACCTGACCCCTACCCCCACTGCCACCCTCCTATTTATCTCTCAGTCCCCTTCACCCCCTCTCCCCACATTCCTGATGAAGGGCTTATGCCTGAAATGTTGACTCTCTTGCTCCTCGATTGCTACCTGACTTGCTGTGCTTTTCCAGCACCACACTTACAGACTCTGATCTCCAGTATCTGCAGTCCTCACTTTCTCTCATTACTATATTAACTCAAAGACTAGTTGTTAGTCATACCACATCAGAGGACATCCCAGTTCGTGGAAAAGGTATCAAATGGCTGAAGTTTGTCTTTTATTTTGTCCGAGTAAAGGAATTGTCAGAGGATATCGAGAGTTTTCAGTCTTCAGACAACCAGAAGTTTCTTCTGCTGTGAACCTGGATGACAATCACTCAGAAGTTATTGACATGCAGGCAGCCTATTGTGAGTGGGTATGAAGGGAAGTGCTTGAGTAGAGTCATAGAGATGTACAGCATGGAAACAGACCCTTTGGTCCAACCCGTCCATGCCGACCAGATATCCCAACCCAATCTAGTCCCACCTGCCAGCACCCGGCCCATATCCCTCCAAACCCTTCCTATTCATATATCCATCCAAATGCCTCTTAGACGTTGCTATTGTACCAACCTCCACCACTTCCTTCGGCAGCTCATTCCATATACATACCACCCTCTGTGTGAAATGGTTGCCCCTTAGATCTCTTTTATATCTTTCCCCTCTCACCCTAAACCTATGCCCTCTTGTTCTGGACTCCCCAACCCCAGGGAAAGGACTTTGTCTATTTAACCGATCCATGCCCTTCATAATTTTATAAACTTCTATAAGGTCACCCCTCAGCCTCCGACACTCCAGGGAAAACAGCCCCAGCCTGTTCAGCCTCTCCCTGTAGCTCAAATCCTCCAACCCTGGCAACATCCTTGTAAATCTTTTCTGAACCCTTTCAGGTTTCACAACATCCTTCCGATAGGAAGGAGACCAGAATTGAATGCAACATTCCAACAGTGGCCTAACCAATGTCCTGTACAGCCGCAACATGACCTCCCAACTCCTGTACTCAATACTCTGACCAATAAAAGGAAGCATACCAAACACCTTCTCCACTATCCTATCTACCTGCAACTCCACTTTCAAGGAACTGTGTACCTGCACTCCAAGGTCTCTTTGTTCAGCAATGCTACCTAGGACCTTACCATTAAGTTCATAAGTCATGCTAAGATTTGCTTTCCCAAAATGCAGCACCTCACATTTATCTGAATTAAACTCCATCTGTCACTTCTCAGCCCATTGGCCCATCTGGTCAAGATCTTGTTGTAATCTGAGGTCACCTTCTTCGCTGTCTACTACACCTCCAATTTTGGTGTCATCTGCAAACTTACTAACTCTACCTCTTATGCTCGCATCCAAATCATTTATGTAAATGACAAAAAGTAGAAAACCCAATACTGATCCTTGTGGCACTCCACTGGTCACAGGCCTCCAGTCTGAAAAACAACGCTCCACCACCACCCTCTCTCTTCTACCTTTGAGCCAGTTCTGTATCCAAATGGCTAATTCTCCTTTTATTCCATGAGATCTAACCTTGCTACTCAGTCTCCCGTGGGGAACCTGGTTGAATGCCTTACTGAAGTCTATATAGATCACATCTACCACTCTGCCCTCATCAATCTTCCTTGTTACTTCTTCAAAAAACTCAATCAAGTTTGTGAGACATGATTTCCCACCCACAAAGCCATGTTGATTATCCCTAATCAGTTCCTGCCTTTCCAAATACATGTACATCCTGTCGCTCAGGATTCCCTCCAACAACTTGCCAACCACCGACGTCAGGCTCACTGGTCTATAGTTCCCTGGCTTGTCCTTACTACCCTTGTTAAAGAACGGCACCACGTTTGCCAACCTCCAGTCTTCCAGCACCTCACCTGTCACTATCAATGATACAAATGTCTCAGCAAGAGGCCCAACAATCACTTCCCTAGCTTCCCACAGAGTTCTAGAGTACACCTGATCAGGTCCTGGGGATTTATTCACCTTTATGCGTTTTAAGACATCCATCAGTTCCTCCTCTGTAATATGGACATTTTGAAAGATGTCACCATCTATTTCCCTACAGTCTATATCTTCCATATCCTTTTCCACAGTATATACTGATGCAAAATACTTGTTTAATATCTCCCCCATTTTCTGCGGCTCCACACAAAGGCTGCCTTGCTGATCTTTGAGGGGCCCTATTCTCTCCCTCGTTATCCTTTTGTCCTTAATGTATTTGTAAGAATGCTTTGGATTCTCCTTACCTCTATTTGTCAAAGTTATTTCATGTCCCCTTTTTGCCCTCCTGATTTCCCTCTTAAGTGCACTCCTACTGTCTTTATACTCTTCTCAGGATTCACTCGATCTATCCTGTCTATACCTCACATATACTTCCTTCTTTTTCTTAACCAAACCCACAACTCTTTTAGTCATCCAGCATTCCCTATACCTATCAGCCTTTCCTTTCACCCTAACAGGAATATACTTTCTCTGGATTCTCGTTATCTCATTTCTGAAAGTTTCCCATTTTCCAGCCATCCCTTTACCTGCGAACATATGCCTCCAATCAGCTTTCGAAAGTTCTTGCCTAATACCGTCAAAATTTGCCTTTCTCCAATTTAGAGCTTCAACTTTTACATCTGGTCTATCCTTTTCCATCACTATTTTAAATCTAATAGAATTATGGTTGCTGGCCCCAAAGTGCTCTCCCATTGACACCTCAGTCACCTGTCCTACCTTATTTCCAAAGAGTAGATCAAGTTTTGCACTTTCTCTCGTAGGTGCCATCGACATACTGAATCAAAAAAATTTCTTGTACACACTTAACAAATTCCTGTCCATCCACACCCTTAACACTATGGCAGTCCCAGTTCCAGTCTATGTTTGGAAAGTTAAAATCCCCTACGATAACCACCCTATTATTCTTACAGATAACAGACTTCCTTACAAGTTTGTTTCTCAATTTCCCGCTGACTATTAGAGGGTCTATAATACAATCCCAACGAGTTGTCATCCCTTTCTTATTTCTCAGTTCCACTCAAATAACTTCCCTGGGTGTATTTCCAAGAATATCCTCCCTCAGCACAGCTGTAATGCTATCCCTTATCAAAAACACCACTCCTCCTCCTCTCTTGACTCCCATCCTATCCTTCCTGTAGCATTTGTATCCTGGGCTGCCAGTCCTGCCCATCTCTGAGCCATGTTTCTGTAATTGCTATGATATCCCAGTCCCATGTTCCTAACCATGCCCTGAGTTCATCTGCCTTCCCTGTAAGGCCCCTTGCATTGAAATAAATGCAGTTTAATTTATCAGTTCTACCTTGTCCCTGCCTGCCCTGACTATTTGACTTGCTTCTGTTCTCAACTGTACCAGTCTCAGATTGATCTTTTTCCTCACTATCTCCCTGAGTTCTACCCCGCCCCCCCCCCAACATCCCACCTCCACCTTACAAGTTTAAATCCTCCCAAGTAGCTCTAGCAATTTCCCTGCCAGTATATTAGTCTCCTTCCAATTTATGTGCAAACCGTCCTCCTTGTACAGGTCACTTCTACCCCAAAGGAGATTCCAATGATCCAAAAATGTGAATCCTTCTCCCATACACCAGCTCCTCAGCCATGCATTCATCTGCTCTATCCGTCTATTCCTGCCCTCACTAGCTCGTAGCACCGGGAGTAATCCAGATATTACTACTCTCGAGGACCTCCTTTATAAATTCCTGCCTTACTCTTTGTAATCTCCTTTCAGAACCTCAACCTTTTGCTTCCTATGCTGTTGATTCTAATGTGTACATTGACCTCCTGCTGGCCCCTCTCCCCCGTGAGAACATTCTGCACCCTCTCTGAGACATCCTTGATCCTGGCTCCAGGGAAGCAACACACCATTCTGATTTTTCGCTGTTGGCCACAGAAACGTCTGTCAGTACCTTGGACTAGACAGTCCCCTCAGACAGTTGATCTCTTGGAACCTGACGTACCCCTTGTTGCATTAGAGCCAGTCTCCATACCAGAAACTTGGCTGTTCATGCTACGTTCCTCTGAGAATCCATCACCCCCTACATTTTCCAAAACAGCATACTTGTTTGAAATGGGTATAGCCACAGAAGGCTCCTGCACTAGCTGCCTACCTCTCTTACTTTTCCTATCTATGTGACTGTATCTGAGGCTTCCCCCCCTTTTAGATTACTTACAGTGTGGAAACAGGCCCTTCCACCCAACAAGTCCACACCGACCGTCTGAAGAGCAACCCACCCAGACCCATTCCCCTACATTTACCCCTTCACCTAACACTACGGGCAATTTAGCATGGTCAATTCACCTAAACTGCTCATTTTTGGACTGTGGGAGGAAACCGGAGCACCCAGAGGAAACCCACACAGACACGGGGAGAATGTGCAAACTCCACACAGACAGTCACCTGAGGCAGGAATTGAACCTGGGTCTCTGTGCGAACCACTGTGCCGCCATGCCGCCCTTCCTATAACTGCCATCCATCACATACTGTTGCTGTTGCAAATTCCTCATTGCTTCTAATTGCCTCTCCAACCAATCCATGTGACATGATAAGATTCACAACCAACAGCATTTATTGCAGATATCATCCGCAGTAACCCTTAAACTCTCTTTAATCTCCCACATCTGATAAGAAGCACATATCACTCTACTAAAGGCCATTTTTGCTCCTTCACAATTTACAGACCCAGAAAATAACACCATCTTGTTCCTCTACAAAACACTGCCCCAGGTTAAATTAATAGTTATGGCTTATATTTTAAGTTTAATCAAGAGACATAGCTCAAAGAACATATAATCAAGAAAGAACCCAGTCTACTCACTACTGCAGACTTTCTGTAGGTCCCACTTAAAAACAATCCACTTATCTGCTTCTGTGCTGTGAACTTCACCCAAACAGTTCCTCCAAGATCAGTTGTGAATTTCACTGTTTGCTAATTTTCCCAGACGCACTCCGATGCCCAGCGATACATGAATTCAAACAGCAAAGGCAGTAGCTGTGCAGGGTCACCACTGTGTCAGTTTCTTTCTCTCTCTCTCTCTCCTGCACTGACCTCACCATGTGCTTCCTTTGTCTGTTCTTCTCCCTTTTAAAACTGCTGTTGTTTTGACTTTTTTTTCCAAAGTTCCAAAACAATGCAACAGCATATAAAACAGGAAATGCTGCTCCTGGAATTCGACAAAATCACCTCCAACACCTAAAATACCTCAATAAAGGAGCAGCTGTTACAGCCAGAAATGTTTCCCATCCTCCATCTTGGATTAATACCACACAAATTCATTCTTGTGATCTGAAGATTTGTGATCAGGATTCACTTGCATTTATTGGGCATCTGATCTGGCATGGCACCCCATACAAAGACTTGGTCGCATAACAGGGCAGAGCAAGTAACCATGTGGCATTCCAACTAATCAGACTGAGGAATTCTCAGCAGACATGCAGAGTCAGTACTTCCGGTGCTTGAACGATGTGGGCTGTGGTGAGAAAGTTGGGAAATTCAGGTGAGATGCCCAGTGAGGAATTTGTCAATATTGAGACTAAATTTTCCAATCACTTGTTGAATGCCGAGATAAAATTCTCACTGGAGAGTGGCAAGAGGCCTATTTTTGTGCATTAACATCTCGTTATTACTTAATCTTGCCTCATTAATATGCATTTACCAGACCGCCTACCAGACAGAACTTAGAAGGCTACAGTCCCCAACATGAAGGTTAGAATAGTTATGTGGTGATTCCAGTTCACTGCTTGTTACTTAGACCCTTATCTTAGACATTAGTCACCAGCATCTCAGGGCACACTCCACAGTCAGCAACTATATGCAATTCCCATCCCATGCACCTTGGCATCAGATGTACCAGTCTCACTGCATCATTAAGGCACTCCTTTGACACACTTACAGTACGATGCTCCACTTCAGTCTTGCACTTTGGAGCACACTGACATCTCTCATTGCAATGCTGCTGCAAAGACACTTTGCACACGGTTCGGGGGTTGGACTAGACCGCATTTCAGGGATCCCCTTTTATGTTATAACTGCAGTGTCTCTGCTGTGCTTTGCCTTGCCTTTTTGTGCTCTGCACACACAGCTGCTCCCTAAAGGCTCACAGTATTCACAGCGGGCTCTTGCTGTGCTGCTTAGTGCAGACACAAAGCCAAGCAGCTTGTTGCGGTTGTTACCAGGGGCAATCAAAGGAGTGGGCACGTTGCTGTATGTCACCGTACTATGTCAATCTCAGACTTACAGCATGTTTCAACAGCCCACACGGCAAATACACTGCAAGTACTTCGACCAAATGACCACGTCTCAACTTAAAGTATAGTCATTCTCAGGCAAGTCAAGGGGGGGGAGAACTCTGTCAGTCAGAGTTACTGGTAAAAACCAATCAACAATCCAGGAACTTGGGCATGGCCAGTCATCCATTTGGGACAGTCAGAGTCAAGAGCCCCCTCACTGCAGTCAAGGAGTCGGTCACAGTCAGTGCAAGCAGTCAGGGGATTTGAGGATCACCAGTAAAGAGTCTGGTCAGTTATCAGTCAGGGTTGCCTGTTCATCTTATTAAGAGGGTTGGGCCACACTTAGTCCAAGAGATTAGGGATGATGAAGGGATACTGCTGTGATTGGGAAAGCAGGGAATTCAATGCTGGGAATTGGAGGCATCAATGTGGGAGGCAGGAGGGCAAGGATAGTGAAAAGGGATATTTGGAATAAAAATAGGGAAGAGATGCTAGAGCAATATTGTGGGAATACTGTGGGAAGGGTGGTTACTGGGGGGCAATGTGGCCTTAATGGGATGGGGAGAAGTTGATGGTAGGCAGGACTAAACCATGGAGATGAGGTGCAGGAGATAGAGATGAGATTTGTAATCTTAATTCCAGGTAAAGTGTTGGGGATCGGTAGTGATGGGTTGTGCAGGGAGTGCCTAGAAAAAAGGGACATAGCAATTTGGGGGCCTCTGATGAGCAGGACTTACGCTGCCAAGTGTTACCTTCCAGATTCACTTGACCCCAAAATGCAAACTGTCAATGGAAAACAGAGACCAGAGGCAGTGACTCATTCCTGTCACAAAACACACAGGCTCCACCTGTGAGGGACTGGAGGCCCAAAAAGAAGCAATCGCATCAATCAGACATTTTCACAGCACATCGGAGTCATCTGTAATCACAGCATGGTGCACGGGAAATGTATGTAGGGTCCAACTGTGTGGGGGACAAATGCTGCTCACGAGCACTCTCAGCCATGTCACTGCTCATTGCAGCTTTAAAATGGACATCTCAGTGAAGCAGAAATAATCCAGGCGACCTTAAAAGTAGCAGCTGTGGCCCACAAAATATGATGTTAATGCAGGGTCTCAGAAGCTGCACGCGGGCATTGAGCTGATTTCCTCTCACCCTAAACTGTAAGAATTCTGCAAACTGCTCTTATAGCAATGTTGCCTCTCTTGGATGATTGCGGCTAGGAGCATAAGGACTTGTTTTCATTCAGCAATTTTTCTTGTAAGTCACTCTTGTGATGTGGACATCACTGGCTGGCCAGCATTTATTGTGAAGGCAATGGTTCTTGAACTGTTGCTGTTCACCTGTTGTGGATTGACCCACAAAGCCAGTTGGGAGGGAATTTCAGAATTCGGACCCAGTGACAGGGAAGGAATAGTGTTATATTACCAAGTCAAGGTAGCGAGTGACTCAGAGGGGACATTTCAGGTGATGGATTTCCCATGTACCTGCTGCCTTTGTCCTTCTAGATGGAAGTATTCATGGGTTTAGAAGGTGCTGTCTAAGAATCTTTTGTGGATCTTGTATCTTGTAGATACAAATAGTGTATTTTGCAGATGGTATACACTGCTGATCTTGAGGGTTGGTGGTGGAGGAAATGGATGTGGTGCCTATTAAGTATGCTGTTTTGTCCTGGTTGATGTCAAGCTTCTTGAGTGATTTTGGAGCTGCACCCATTCAGGCAGGTGGCAAGTATTCCATCATACTAATGATTTATAACTTGTGGATGATGGATAAGCTTTGGAAATCAGGTGAGTTACTTGCTGCAGTATTTTGAGCCTATGACCTGCTGTTGTAGCTGTTACATTTATAGATATTTTGAATCAACCTATTTAGACGTATTATGACACACCTCTGGAACAGGTGGGACTTGAAACCAGGTCTCCTGGCTGAGAGATAGGGACACCACCACTGTGCTACAAGAGGACTATTGTTCTATATATACAGCAAGTACTGTTGAGTTTCTTGTCAATGGTAATGTCCAGATAGTTGATGGTGGGGTATTCAATGATGGTTACAGTATTGATTATCACGGCCCGATACTTCGATTTTCTCTTATTAAAGATGGTCATTCTTCTGGAC
Organism: Chiloscyllium punctatum; assembly: GCF_047496795.1. NCBI lineage: Eukaryota > Metazoa > Chordata > Chondrichthyes > Orectolobiformes > Hemiscylliidae > Chiloscyllium > Chiloscyllium punctatum. The sequence goes on along the minus strand of NC_092741.1, from coordinate 126,417,857 downwards.
TGTGTGGGACAAAAACGTTTTTTGAGTCATTTTTTGGCTCAAGCCTGGATATTGTCCAGATATTGTTACATTTGAACATGGACTACTTCAGTATCTGAGGAGTTATGAATGGTAACGAACATTATGCAATCATCAGTGAACGCCCCCGCTTCCGACTTTATGATGAAGGGAAGGTCAGTGAAGAAGCAGTTGAAAATGGTTGGGCCTAGGATACTACCCTGATGAACTCCTGCAGAGATGTCCTGGAGCTGAGATGACTGACCTTCAACAAACGTAACCATCTTCCTCTGTGCCAGATATGACTCCAACCAGTGGAGAGTTTTTCCACTGATACCCAAGTGATTCCAGTTTTCCTAAGACTCCTTGATGCCAGACTTAATCAAATGCAATCTTGATGTCAAGGGCTGTCACTCTCACCTCCCTCTGGAATTCAGCTCTTTTGTCCATGTTTGAACCAAGGCTGTAATAAGGTCAGGAGCAGAGTGGCCCTGGCAGAACCCAAACTGGATGACATTGAGCAGGTTATTGCTGAGCAGAAACTGCTTGATAGCACTGCTGATGATGCTTCAATTGCTTTACTGATGGTTGTGAGTAGACTGATGGAGCAGTAATTGGCCGAGTTGGATTTGACATGCTTTTTGTGCGCATCTTTTTCCTGTCTCTTTGTGACATGGATAGCATTGCATTAATCAGTAATAGGTCCATCTGCCAAAGGTCCCTGTGGAGTCATTCCAGCACCCTTGTTATTGGAGTCCTCCATATCCCATTGTATGAAGGAGTATGTTAAAGTGGCATTTGTGAGTGATGTGAATGCTGACTGCTCACATGACTAGATTGTTTCTTATATTTCCCACATAGGTTCATTGCAAGTGTGACTGCTGGATCCAGCCACAGCTGGGTTAGCGTCACTGCTACTGTGGTGCAGTGAAGGTACAGAGAACTGGAGGAAGAACCGATGTACTAGCCCAGGACCAGCAGGGACCTCCAGCAGCTGCCAAACAACCTCCCCCAATGCAGTCCCTCAGGTGAGGCAAGAGGTATGGGAGGCCCAGAGATTTTTGTCCTCAGTGCCATTTCCTCCAGATGTGTGAGACAGGCTGCCAATACGGGCTGAGAATGTCTCAGCACAGCCTCACTGGACTATGCCTGGTGCAGGAGTCAGACATTCGATTTGGAGGAGGGGGTGTCCATGATATCTCAACAACCATCAAGATGATGTCTGCCCACAAATGTAAGAAGGCTGACACTTAGCAGCTATCTGTGTCAGATCGCAACACTCTGTCCCAAAGTGAGGTTAGTGCTATGCCTAGACTTGACCCTTTGCAAGATAGCTGGAGGGTGGAATGGACTATGCTTATACCACGTTGAGAGGGCCATTTCATAACACTGCTGTGTATACCAAAAGTAAACTGTGGGCTTGGTGCTTCAGCCATGAAATATGCAGCTGTATGTGCAAAGAATTGTGCTGCAGATGTGCCCTGAGAAACATTGGTTTGTGATCACTTCCCCACCAAATTCAAAACGAAGGAATACTCTGCACTACCAACGCTTGACTGAGTCCATGCCTAGGGTGAAATAATAGTGTAGATACCTGGAAATCTGGGATATGCTAGCAGTGATGAGAACCTCTGCTGATGCCAAATGAATGAATCAGAAGATCTGGGCACCATTAGGAGTATGGTAAATTAGACACGTATGTGAAGAGAGTGTGAGAAAACATGTCGGGCTTCGTGGAGAGAAAGCCTCCATGAAACTCAACAAAATTAATAACTAGCTGATTCTGCCCGCGGAGTTTAAACCTTGCCGGACAATCTGAGAATCATAAACAAGACTCAATTCGTTGTGCAGCAAAGAAAGTTTTGATTGCAAAATATAGAACTGATTAAGAACAAGATTATTACAAGAAGCTGACACAAAGATGTAAAAAATATAATTAATTTAAAATCTTGAATGTTAATTAAATTCTGAATGAATTTGTACAATTAAAATTCTAGACCAGAAAGGTTAATTGCAGTAGTTAAAAATTGCCATGCCATTAAAAATTCAACTATTCCTAAATGCACCAGCCCTAATTTCTTTTTTTGCTACGTTTACCAGGTAACTGTTGGGTAAGGACATCAACTTTATGGCCTTGAATCCAAGTAGAAAACAACACTGACCTCGCCTGTGGAACTTCAGTACGTGGATGCCAGTGTCATCTCCACTTTCTCAGAAGAGAATTTTCAAGCCTCACTTGAAAGCATATGGAAGAATTGAGAGTCAACCTCAGGATGACTCAAATCCTTTTCCAATCCATCCCAGGTCAAGTTCTGGTCCATCCCTCTCTTCAGATCAATGGAATGCGGAACATTTGTCTTACTTGAAGTGTAACTTTTCATCTAAGGCTGATATCGATTTGAAGATTCAACATCACATCCAATCTGCAAGGGCTACATTCGAAAGCCTAATGATGAAAGCCATCCATGCTGTCACCAAGATCCTTGTCCATACAGCATCATTCTTAGGTCTCTTCTACGGAGCTCCAAAATTTGGACTACATTTGGACACCACCTCAAGTCTCCTGGAGAAGTACTATCAATGTTGTTTAAGTTAACATCTCTACATCAGCTTGGAAGACAAGCCAATATTAACATCAGCATCTTTGAAGCAGCTAATAGCACTAGCATTGAAGCCAAGATCATTCAAAACCAACTCTGCTTGGCCTTAGGATCTCTGAGTTCTGACAACCAAAGCAAATCTTCTTTGCCCAGCTCCAAGGAAGACACCTGAATGAGAGGAGGTCAAAGGAAGAACCTCAAAGATTCTCTGAAGTCTTCCCTCAAGAGATACAACATTGATGTTAATGCATGGGAGTCCCTCGCTCAGAAGAAACCAATATAGTGGAAAACCCTGTATGAAGGCACATAATTCTTCAAGAACACCCGTCAGGAATAGGAAGTACAGAAAGGGAATCGGAGAACAGAACGCCAATAATTTCAAGGCCAAGGACTGTTTCCACCTCTCAGAAACACCTGTTAAATATACGGATGGAGATATGGCTCTAGGATCGGGCTTGTCAACCACACAAGGACCACATACACATGACCAGTGACATGGAATTTCCTGGGTGGACAATCTTACTCGTTAGTGAGTGATTGTCAATAGTGGTGATAAGACCATAAGACCATAAGACATAGGAGTGGAAGTAAGGCCATTCAGCCCATCGAGTCCACTCCACCATTTAATCATGGCTGATGGGCATTTCAACTCCACTTACCCACATTCTCCCCGTAGCCCTTAATTCCTTGTGACATCAAGAATTTATCAATCTCTGCCTTGAAGATATTTAGCATCCCGGCCTCCACTGCACTCCATGGCAATGACTTCCACAGGCCCACCACTCTCTGGCTGAAGAAATGTCTCCACATTTCTGTTCTGAATTGACCCCCTCTAATTTTAAGGCTGTGCCCACGGGTCCTAGTCTCCTCGCCTAACAGAAACAATTTCTTAGCGTCCACCCTTTCACAGCCATGTATTATCTTGTACGTTTCTATTAGATCTCCCCTTAACCTTCTAAACTCCAATGAATACAATCCCAGGATCCTCAGCCATTCCTCGTATGTTAGACCTACCATTCCAGGGATCATCCGTGTGAATCTCCGCTGAACACACTCCAGTGCCAGTATGTCCCTCCTGAGGTGTGGGGCCCAAAACTGGACACATTATTCCAAATGGAGCCTAACCAGAGCTTTATAAAATCTCAGTAGCACATCGCTGCTTTTATATTCCAACCCTCTTGAGATAAATGACAACATTGCATTTGCTTTCTTAACCATGGATTCAACCTGCATGTTTACCTTTAGAGAATCCTCAACTAGCACTCCCAGATCCCTTTGTACTTTGGCTTTATGAATTTTCTCACCATTTAGAAAGTAGTCCATGCTTGTATTCTTTTTTCCAAAGTGCAAGACCTCGCATTTGCTCACATTGAACTTCATCAGCCATTTCCTGGACCACTCTCCCAAACTGTCTGGATCCTTCTGCAGCCTCCCCACTTCCTCAGTACTACCTGCCTGTCCACCTAACTTCATATCATCGGCAAACTTCGTTAGAATGCCCCCAGTCCCTTCATCCAGATCATTAATATATAACGTGAACAGCTGCGGCCCCAACACTGAACCCTGTGGGACACCACTTGTCACCAGCTGCCATTCCAAAAAAGAACCTCTTATCCCAACTGTCTGCCTTCTGTCAGACAGCCAATCCTCAATCCATGCCAGTAGCTCACCTCAAACACCATGGGCCCTCACCTTACTCAGCAGCCTCCCGTGTGGCACCTTATCAAAGGCCTTTTGGAAATCTAGCTAGACCATATCCACCTACTTGTCACCTCTTCAAAGAATTCTAACAGGTTTGTCAGGCACGACCTCCCCTTACTAAATCCATGTTGACTTATTCTAATCCAACCCTGCTCTTCCAAGAATTTAGAAACCTCATCCTTAACGATGGATCCTAGAATTTTACCAACAACTGAGGTTAGGCTAATTGGCCTATTATCTTCCATCTTTTGTCTTGATCCTTTCTTGAACAATGGGGTTACAACAGCAGTCTTCCAATCATCCGGGACTTTCCCTGACTCCAGTGACTTTTGAAAGATCTCAACCAATGCCTCCGCTATTTCCTCAGCCATGTCCCTCAGAACTCTAGGATGTAGCCCATCGGGGCCAGGAGATTTGTCAATTTTAAGACCTTTTAGCTTTTCTAGCACCATCTCTTTTGTAATGGCAACCATACTCAACTCAGCCCCCTGACTCCCTTTAATTGTTGGGATACTACTCATGTCTTCCACTGTGAAGACTGACGCAAAGCACTTATTAAGTTCTCCAGCTATTTTCTTATCTCCCATCACTATCCTTCCAGCATCAGTTTGAAGTGGCCCAATGTCTACTTTTGCCTGCCATTTGTTTCTTATGTATTGAAAGAAACCTTTACTATCATTTCTAATATTACTGGCTAGCCTACCTTCATATTTGATCCTCTCCTTCCTTATTTCTCTCTTTGTTATCCTCTGTTTGTTTTTGTAGCCTTCCCAATCTTCTGATTTCCCAGTGCTCTTGGCCACTTTATAGGATCTCTCTTTTTCTTAGATACATTTCCTGACTTCCTTTGTCAGCCATGGCTATCTAAACCCTCCCCAGATAATCTTTCTTTTCTTGGGGATGAACCTCTGTACAGTGTCCTCAATTATACCCACAAACTCCTGCTATTTTTGCTCTACTGTCTTCCCTGTTAGACTCTGCTTCCAGTCAATTTTCGTCAGTTCCTCTCTCATGCCCTCATTTGTTTAACTGTAACACCATTACATCTGATTTTGCCTTCTCTCTTTCAAACTGCAGACTGAACTCTACCATATTATGATCACTGCTTCCTAAGTGTTCCCTTACTTTAAGATCTTTTATAAAGTCTGGTTCATTACATAGCACTAGGTCCAGAATAGCCTGCTCCCTTGTGGGCTCCATGACAAGCTGTTCCAAAAAGCCATCCTGTAAGCATTCCAAGAATTCCCTTTCTTTGGATCAACTGGCAACATTATTTACCCAGTCCACCTGCATTTTGAAGTCCCCCATGATCACCGTGACCTCACCTTTCTGACATGCCTTCTCTATTTCCCGGTACATGTTGCGCCTCTGGTCCTGACCACTGTTAGGAGGTCTGTACATAACCCCCATTATGGTTTTTTTGCCTTTGTTGTTCCTCAATTCCACCCACACAGACTCCACATCATCCGACCCTATGTCATTCAGTGCCATAGATTTAATTTTGTTCTTAACTAACAAGGCCACCCCGCCCCCTCTGCCCACCTCCCTGTCTTTTTGATAAGTTGTAAATCTTTGGATGTTTAACTGTCAGTCCTGAACTCCCTGCAACCATGTCTCTGTGATGCCTACCACATCATAATCATACACGATGATCTATGCCGTTAGTTCATCTACTTTGTTACGAATGCTACAAGCATTCAGGTGCCTTAATGCTAAAATTCTTATCATTAGATATATTGGAAGTCATAAGATGTCCTAAGTTATCCTTCCTTTTTGTTGCATTCCTAATCTGCCTCAAGGTTAAATCCACCTGCATACATGCTATCCTCCTGCTTATCTTTCCATTTAACTCCATACTCCCTGTCGCTTTCACTTTCCCTTCCCCCCAACTCAGAAGTTTAAAGTCCTACTGACCACCCTATTTATCCTCTTCGCTTGAACATTGGTACCAGATCGGTTTAGGTGGAGACCACCCCAACGGTACAGATCCCCCCGGTTCCAAAACTGATGCCAATGCCCCATGAAATGGAATCCCTCTTTCTCACACCAATCCCTCAGCCACGTGTTTACTTTCCTAATTTTCTTACCCCTATACGGTGCCCCTATATGCCTCACAGCGCCTGAGATCCGGGTTCAATTCCCGCCCCAGGCCACTGACTGTGTGGAGTTTGCACGTTCTCCCCGTGTCTGCGTGGGTTTCCTCCGGGTGCTCCGGTTTCCTCCCACAGTCCAAAGATGTGCAGGCCAGGTGAATTGGCCATGCTAAATTGCCCATAGTGTTAGGTAAGGTGTAGATGTAGGGGTATGGGTGGGTTACGCTTCGGCGGGGCGGTGTGGACTTGTTGGGCCGAAGGGCCTGTTTCCACACTGTAAGTAATCTAATCTAATCTAATCTAATCTATACCAATTGGCACGTGGCTCGGGCAGTAATCCAGAGATTATGACCCTTGAGGACCTGTACTTCAATTTCCTTCCTAGTGCTTGATAATCCCCAAACAGATCCTCCACCATAGCTTTGCCTATGTTGTTAGTCCCAACGTGGACCACAACAACTGGATTTTCCCCCTCCCACTCCAATATCCTTTCAAGCCGGTCGGAGATGTCCCGCACCCTGGCACTGGGCAGGCAACACACCATGCGAGACTCCAATCCGACTCGCAAAAGATATTATCTGTCCCCCTAATTATAGAATCCCCTATAACAACTACTTGTCTTTTTGCTCCCCCCTCTTGAATGGCCTTCTGCACCACAGTGCCATGGTCAGTTGGTTCATCCTGTCCAGAGCCCTTTTCCTCATCCGTACAGGGAGCAAGAATCTCATACCTGTTGGACAAGGTCAAGGGCTGAGGCTCCTGGACTCCTGAACTCAGGTTCCCCCTACCTGCCTCACTTACAGTTACACTCTGATGTCCCTGATCACTAACTGAATGTGAATTACTTAATCTCCCAGGTGTGACTGCCTCCTGAGACAAAGCACCCAGGTAACTCTCCCCCTCCCGGATGTGCCGCAGTGTTTGAAGGTCAGATTCCAGATCATCAATGCTGAGCCGGAGTTCTTCCAGCAACCAACACTTGCTGCAGATGTGGTCACTGCCATTCACAATGGGATCAGCCAGCTCCCACATGATACAGCCACAGCACATCACCTGCCCAGCCATCTCTGCTTAGATAATTACTTTATTACTTTGGATAGGTTTGAGTTAAAATACTTTCTGATACCTCTCTGCTATAGTCTTTTTCTAAAAACCAATTAATAGATAAACCATAAAAAGTAATTTTTTTAACAATTCACCAATAAAGAAATAGAAAATCCTTACCTTAACAAACCAGAGTCCTATTTTTGGTTGGGGGGGAGGGATGGGAGACACAACAAGTGTAGTGTCTCGGGTTCAGCCACTGCCCAGATATATTACCGGCAGTCCCCTGGTCGTCGTTCCCGCTCTTCCTACTTACTAACTAGGTTAGAGGAGGAGGGCGGGTGGGAGACACTACAGTAGTAGAGTCTCGGGTTTAGCCGCCTTGCTAATATGCTTTCCTTCCCGGCTGCCCCTCCGGTTCACGTCACTTCCTCCGCTGCTCCCACTCCTTCTCCGCTGCTGCTCGCACTTAAAATGGCCGTTGGCGTCGAAGGGTGAGTATTTATACTCACTGCTTACCTTCCCGGCTATCCCTCTGGTCCCCGTCACTTCCTCCGCTGCTTCCGCTCCTTCTGTGAAAGAGAAAAACACCGCTGCCCGCTACCGGTAAGTAATTTTAATAAAACCTGCCTTACCTTATCTGCAGTCTTCCGAGTTCTTCCGAGTTCCGCTGCTGCTCGCACTTAAAATATGATCTTTTAAAGCCTGTGGAGGAGCAGGGTAAGTCAGACGGCAATTTTGCTTCCCTGTATTTGATGAAACATGTGCAGTGTTTGGAAGATGCTGTTTGACTTACTCCATAATAATGATGAATGGACTATTAGCCTTAATGTTGTTCCCATTGTAAAACCTAGACCGTTGTGGAATGGTGAATTAACTCAAAATGATACAAGGCACTTGTTTTATGGAATCTGAAAACTTATCTTTGTATCATTCAGTTCACTGGAGGGAATATTTAATAACATTTATGAGGAAACGTCTGTGACTTTCAACAATTATTATTCAGATCAAATCAGTAACATAGCAAGAACGTCATGACAAAAAAAAACGTGTCTCTTGAGCATAGTTGAACCAATCAACCATTTTTTAAAAGATGTTCAACGATAAAATTATGTATGGTTTCTGGAGAATGAAGATTTCTGTTTTTAACAGGCTAACTTAATGGAATCTAAATGATAATGAATGCAAGGCAGAATGTTGTATCGTTTCATTCAGGTATTGGGAAGAAAGAGTCAAGAAGGATTTTGATGTTTTAAAGTCATTGTGTACCTTTTAGCTTTCTTGAATTGAAAGGCCTCGGAACTTCTCATAATATTGGCCAACATCAGCCTCTGGTCCACTAACACCTTCAATTTAAAATTCTTATCCTCAAGTTAAAATTCATCAGTGGCTGCATGCCTTCCCTAATTCTGTGATCACCTTCACGATGGCATCTGAAGCATCTCTGTTACAGATCAGGCAAAACATTAAGCATGATACAAGGCTCAGGAGTTTTGGGTTTGGGTCAGCTGAAGGGTTGAAATCTGAGAAATCTATTGCCTATTCCAAACAACACTAACGTCTCTACTCCCCCTTCAAATTACCTGCTTTAACTGTAGCTGGAAAGTGACCAACCCTTGTCAATGTATTTTAAAGATGGCAATGAGTTTTACTGTTATTCTGGTTTAAAAACTTAGCTCTTGTTGCTCGTCAAGCTCATACACTCATCTGAGTGGGAATTGGGTGGATTCAGGAGGTGGGTGCCTTCACACTAACCTCCTGAACCCAGCTACATGTCAGTGAACCATAAGTGGCCTAAATCACCCACTCTGTTCTGACCTGGCCACAGCCCCACAGAATCTCAAGATTGGTAGCTCAGCCAATCAACACCAATCCCTCTCTTTACTTCACCATTGACCACCAGCCTCGGCCCCTCCCCGTCCCACACACACCTTCTACTCAGTTAGGTTTGGGACAAGGAACCAGATGGTGATCTAACTTCATAGTGCTCTCGGGAATCACAACATCTGGACTCACCATGACTTTCTGAGCCACCCACTCTCGACAGCTCAGGTATGTAAAAATTAAGATCTTAATGTCCATCTCACCGAACCAGGAGAAGCAGATGTGTGTTTAAGTGCCTTGGAGCTTAACGCAGGAAAGTGTTCCATTCCCTCGTCTAACATTCCTCACCTCAGTAGAAAAAACAAGAAAGCATAACCAAACATTTATAATCCTAGTCAATGCAGATATTTCCCATATTTGAAAATATACATTTTATCAGTAACCATCTTGTGTTATTTCAGTGTCCTGCAGCAATACTTCACATAACTTTTCAGGGGGAAAATTTAATGATGTGGAAGTGTTTGCATTAACTCCCTAACTCAACATCTTTCTTTTATGATCACGATACAATAACAGGACCATTGGATAAGCCATGCAGAAAATAAATGTTACTAATAGCCATACCATATAATGTTCATCTTTTCAGCTAACTTATTGATTGCTGCTGTTATTGTTATGGGCTATCAATTTAAAATGTTTTGGTAACACTTACAAAGGGTCTAAAGAAAATCACCATACGTGTTATGTTTCCAAAGAGCAATCTATTATTTTAATTTTCTGGTTTATATGTATTGTGTCACAGCAGGTAACAGAAAATATCCTGCATATTAGAGAAAATAATTCTTTTTTCTTTGATAAACAATAGCAGCACATCAAATGAGCATCTCAGGAAAATATGATTATCGTGACAAAGTTATTGATTCTCAAGATAACTGAACTCAGTGTGTCTCCAACTATATAAATATCCTGTAGGTTTCAGATATCCAACCATATGCGAAGTTGCTTTTTGTCAAAAGCTGAAATTTCTTTCTATTTGTAGCTGTTTTTCGGATGAGGTCATATTTCATGGGGAGTTAATGGAGTTGCATTTTTCATTAATGAGAAATAAAAGGAACAATTAAAACACACTCATTAGAAAGTACTTGAACACACACTGAGATAATTGTGATAATTCTACACCAGTTTTTGCAATTACATTCCCTTGTTTATACTTAAAAGACCTGATGAAGCCCCAAAGATAATGGCGCAATAATGTCCTTGAATAGTCAATAATTTTCAAACAATCTTGCAATTATAAGGTGTCTGCCTGTTCCCAGATTAATTAATACTACTTTAATGTAAAATGTAATAAAATATCATTTGAAGTATGGTGTTACATGTTCAATCCAAAACTCAAAGTTGAGACAGTGTTAATTTCAATAATGATGTGATACATATGCAATGGTAAATTACTATCTAATGATTTGAGTGATTATTTTTATGACAATTTTTTGCAAATCACTTGTTTAATGATAAACGCAAAGATTGCTGAAAGCAGAAGAAGATTGATGCACATGTGAAAAGGTAGATTGTGTCCAATAATCAGATGGGGAAGGTTCTGACATCAGCAAGCATTTTACTATTGCTGAGCACAACATAGCATAAGAGTGACGCTGTGGATGTGTGCTGTATTCTTAATGGGGTGAGCAGCATGGAGTTACATGGGAAAAATCATGAGGGTTCCGGGAAGGAAACCTCACTGAACCTTCTCACTATTGAGACTTGGGCAATTTTGGGGAAACTTCAGCCCGGTGTTTCCCTTACCAATTTAACCTATAACTGATAAATTTCACTAAATTGTGTCTTATTGATAAGACTCATTAATGGTTGTTCCTCTGCCAAGTTAACCCAAATAGGCTCTTTGATCCAGTCAATAAATGAAGTATGGTGACAACATTCTTCTACATGTGACTCCAGTCTCACAACAAAATGGTTGAACCTTAACTGCCTTCTGGGCAATTAGGGATGGGCATTAAATGCTGGTGTGGCTGGTGATGGTCTCATCTCGTGAATGAATTAGAAAAGTACCACATGGTGACCTGCAGTTGGTATCTTTGCTTGACACCAGACGATACTAGATGAGAAAAATCTATTCATCCAAGAGATGACATTTCTAGAGGACCAACTGAGTTGATGTTTTTAAACTCATCACCATTTTAAGAAGTACTCACACAGCCAACAGCTGCAAGTCCTGGAAAAGGCAAACAGTCAGGAGAACTTGTGGAAGGGTCAACAAAGCAGAAAAAGCTCTCCAGACTAAAACTTTCACTTCAGAACTAGTAAGAAGGCTATTAGGTGACCATTTTGGAGCTCCGCGATTAAAGAAAAAAATTCCTATTAGACCAGGGGAAGAAACTTTAAATTAATGTCTCAAAGGACCAGGCCGGAAACAATAGATGTTAAGGGAGGAATACTTACTGTCACGATGAATGCACCATCATAATGGGCACAGAGCAAGTTGCACAGATATTAACCATATCAAGAGCCGTAAATCTAGTTTATACAAAAAGCTGGAACATTGGGATTAATTTAATGCAAGAAAAGACAACTGGTTAGGCAGATAAAATAAGAACTAACAAAAGGTGGATAGTTAAAAGACTTCTAAAGCTTTAAGAACGAGACATCAATAATATTTGTCCTGGATCACCGGGTGTATCCAAGTGGTTCTTTGCGGATTCAGTTAAATGTAGTTAAGAGAAGACTCATTCACAGTCAAGTTATTGAGTAATAATAAAGGATGGAAAAGGAAGGAAAAATAAAAGACTGAACTATGAATATTTATTAATAAATAAAGATGAAAAAGGAAGGCAAAGAAAGTAATGATCCTCAAACCCTCCAGCACTTCGGGGAGCCCTCAATCGATGGTTGGTCTGGAAGCTTAGGTATGTTCCTGACACCATGCGAGATCCCGGTTCAAGGTGAAGTCCAAAACCTAGAACGAAACTCTCTCTTATACAGTGTAACAAATAGCCCATACAGAGAAATAATTTTGTTTGTGCCGTCTTCAACATGAACAGGAATGTTCACAGGACTCATTCAAGGACATGCAGCAGTCAAATATCATCAACACGTTTAGTCCTTCTGCCCATCCTATACAATGCTGAATTGAATTAGTTTTATTGCCACATATCCTGACATGAGTACAGTGAAAAGTTTACAAAACGTTATGACACTTATGACATCACCTTAGGAACCAAGGTACCTAGGTACAGATTCTTAAGTTCAAATTCATCGGGAAAACAATTATAAAAATAAAGACATAGAATGAAATAAGAGTTAGGAATAACAGTCCTTCCAACCCAGACTGCACTGGGCTTCACCTCAAGGCCGGGAGTCTCGGGACTCGATCACACGCTGAGGCTGGGAGACCGCGTCTATGCTCGAGCTGGGAGTTTGAGTTCTCACTGAAGCCGGGAGTTTCAGTCCATACTGAGGCGGGGAGTTTGAGTCCATACTGAGTCTGGGAGTTTCAGTCCACACTGAGGCGGAGAGTTTCAGTCCACACTGAGTCTGGGAGTTTCAGTCCACACTGAGGCAGGGAGTTTCAGTCCACACTGAGGCCGGGAGTTTCAGTCCACACTGAGGCGGAGAGTTTCAGTCCACACTAAGTCTGGGAGTTTCAGTCCACACTGAGGCCGGGAGTCTGAGTCCACATTGAGGCCGAGAGTCTGAGTCCAACACTGAGGCCGAGAGTTTGAGTCCACACTGAGGCCGGGAGTTTCGTCCGCACTGAGGCCGGGAGTCTGAGTCCACACTTAGGCCGGGAGTTTCAGTCCACACTGAGGCCGGGAGTTTCAGTCCACACTGAGGCTGGGAGTTTCAGTCCGCACTGAGGCTGGGAGTTTGAGTACACACTGAGGCTGGGAGCTTGAGTCCACACTGAGGCTGGGAGTTTGAGTACACACTGAGGCTGGGATTTTCAGTTCACACTGAGGCTGGGAGTTTGAGTCCGCACTGAGGCTGGGAGTCTGTGTCCATACCTAGGCCGGAGTCTGTGTCCACACCGAGGCCGGGAGTCTGTGTCCACACCGAGGCCGGGTGTTTGAGTCCACACCGAGGCTGGGAGTTTGAGTCCACACCGAGGCTGGGAGTTTCAGTCCACACTGAGGCTGGGAGTTTGAGTCCACACTGAAGCTGGGAGTTTGAGTCCACACTGAAGCTGGGAGTTTCAGTCCACAGTAAGACCGGTAGTTTGAGTCCACACGAAGACTCGAGGTTTGAGTCCATACTGATGGTGGGAGTTCGAGTCCACGTTGGTGGAATAATACAGTTCATCGAACAGCAAAAAGTCAAAAGGCTGCTCAGACAAAGGGACCTATAGAGCAGAAACATCCATATTTGAAACAATACCTACTGCAATCCTCGGATAATTGGTCATCAAATCAATTTGAACTGGACAGAATATTTTTATGTCAATGAATACAGGGGCAAGAGTCAGTGCCTTTCCAAGTTTAATACCATGACTGAAGAAATATAAGTTACAGTTTAAATAGATCCAACAATATTGGCTTGGGAAGCATAAGTCTTCAAGATTAAAGGTGTGCTACAAAGTACTTTGCAATGTAAGGAGTGCAAGTGAAGATAATAATCTAAAATTTGCTGAGTTGGTTGAAATGAAATAAAATGAACAAAAAAAAATTAGGCTTAGTGATGATCTAGTTGACTGGTTTTAATGTTTGCTGAAAATGTGTTGCTGGAAAAGCGCAGCAGGTCAAACAGCATCCAAGGAACAGTAGAATCGACGTTTCAGGCATAAGCTCTTCTTCAGGAATGAGGGAAGTATGCCAAGCAGGCTAAGATAAAAGGTAGGGAGGAGGGACTTGGGGGAGGGGTGGTGGAAATGCGATAGGTGGAAGGAGGTCAAGGTGAGGGTGATAGGCCAGTGTGGGGTGGGGGCGGACAGGTCAGGAAGAAAATTGCAGGTTAGGAAGGCGGTGCTGAGTTCGAGGGATTTGACTGAGACAAGGTGGGGGGAGGGGAAATGAGGAAACTGGAGAAATCTGAGTTCATCCCTTGTGGTTGGAGAGTTCCTAGGCAGAAGATGAGGCGCTTTTCCTCCAACCGTTATATTGCTATGGTCTGGCGATGGAGGACTCCAAGGACCTGCATGTCCTTGGTGGAGTGGGCGGGGGAGTTGAAGTGTTGAGCTACGGGGTGGTTGGGTTGGTTGGTCCAGGTGTCCCAGAGGTGTTCTCTGAAACATTCCGCAAGTAGGCAGCCTGTCTCCCCAATATAGAGGAGGCCACATCAGGTGCAGCGGATGCAATAGATGATGTGTGTAGAGGTGCAGATGAGTTTGTGGCGGATATGGAAGTATGGGGCCCTGGAGGGAGGTAAGGGGGGGGTGTGGGCGCAAGTTTTGCATTTCTTGCGGTTGCAGGGGAAGGTGCCGGGAGTGGAGGTTGGGTTGGTGGGGTGTGTGGACCTGACGAGGGAGTCACGGAGGGAGTGGTCTTTTAGGAACGCTGATAGGGAAGGGAAGGGATATATATCCCTGGTAGCGCGGTCCGTTTGGAGGTGGCGGATGATACGCTGTACATGGAGGTTGGTGGGGTGGTAGCTGAGGACCAGTGGGGTTCTGTCCTGGTGGCGGTTGGAGGGGCGGGGCTCGAGGGCGGAGGAGCGGGAAGTGGAAGAGATGCGGTGGAGGGCATCGTCGACTACGTCTGGGGGGAAATTGCGGTCCTTGAAGAAGGAGGCCATCTGGGAGGTACGGTTTTGGAACTGGTCCTCCTGGGAGCAGATGCGGCGGAGACAAAGGAATTGGGAATATGGGATGGCGTTTTTACAGGGGGCAGGGTGGGAGGAGGTGTAGTCTAGGTAGCTGTGGGAGTCGGTCGGTTTATAGTCGGTTTTAATGTTTCTTTGTTTTGCTGAAGGAATGTATGTTTATGTTTAAATTAAGTTTTATAATTCAGCAGCAATGATGTGCTGTAACAGTAACTCTGAGAGATTGGAGTCTTGTTTATAAACAGACCTGGTGAATCAGGTTTGGATTCTTTATCAGTTAAGCCTGTAATTGTCACAGAATTGTGCTGTGTAGATAGCTGAGTAGGTGAAACAAAAACTGCAAGGAGATAGCTTGTATAAGCTGACAAGCTGACCTGAGCTCAAAGTTTGTTAAGACTGAGAGATAAGCCTCTTTACAGGGACACAAAAGCAAGTATTAACTAGCACTAAAAAATTAGTTAAAAATCACACAACACCAGGTTATAGTCCAACAGGTTTAATTGGAAGCACACTAGCTTCGAAAGCTAGCGCACTTCCAATTAAACCTGTTGGACTATAACCTGATGTTGTGTGATTTTTAACTTTGTACACCCCAGTCCAACACCGGCATCTCCAAATCATAAAAAATGAGTGTTTATGATGTGTGTTAGTTGTCAAGCTGATCAACTGTGTCAGAGTTCGAACATATAGATGTTCTGCAAGAAAAGTTAAAAATCACACAACATCAGGTTATAGTCCAAAAGGTTTAATTGGAAGCACTAGTTTTCAGAGCACTGCTCCTTCATCAGGTGGTTGTGGAGTACACAACTGTTAGACACAGAATTTATAGCAAAAGTTTATAGAACATAGAACATTACAACGCAGTACAGGCCCTTCAGCTCTCAATGTTGTGCCGCCCTGTCATACTAATAATTATAGTCTGATGTAACTGAAATTATACATTGAAAAATACCTTGATTATTAGTTAACTCTCTCATCTGTCAGAATGACCATGTTAGTTTCACTTCTTTCATATGTAAATCACAAAACGTTTTTTAAAAGTTACATTCTCAGGTTAGGTGTCAGCCCAGATAATATGTTGAAAAAGGGTAGAATGGAAAAGGGGAGAAGAAAGCTTGCCTCGAAGCACAGTTAGCAAGCTCAGGAGGAGTCATATGACCAGCGACTGAAGATTGGGACAGAGCAGGCTGATTACTTGTTTCAGTCTGATCCTCAGATAAGTTCACGTAAATCGGTTCACTTGTGATTGCTATCATTGTATGTTAAGATTTTTTGCAGTATTTGTATGTTGTACTTTGTTTCAATAAAGGAATTGAGTGTATCCCATTGTTAAAACTGCAGTGAGTTAGTTACATCCACCCAATGGACCAGGGAAAGTGGGATTAAAAGCCTACTTTGAGAATGCGCATGTGATTTGCAATCAACACTTCCCATTTTTGAGCCTGCACGTGTGAGGTAGCAGAATGTGTTTATTAAGTTCCTAACAGCAACAAACAGGTCAACAGAAACCAAGTTATGCCAAGTCTATTCAAAGAGAAAACTGTCACAGAACATTTATGCTAGAGTGAACTGTTGTCATCCAACTGATCAAGAGACTACTGGTAGAAAATCTGAGCTTCTTAAATTCATGACAGAGCCCAAAAAGAGGGAAGTATCTATTAACATTACCTTTGTTGGCATGAAATAATTGTTTCATATTGTCAACAGGAAGGGAATCTGCGATTTTACAGGTACGGTGGAAATGTCTTTCATTCTCGTCCCTTAGGAAGGCACTGACCTCTAACGAGTGAGGAAACACAGTGTCCTGATCACATTGCATTATCTGGAACCAAGTCTTTGCCATTTTGAAAGTAACCAGAACTACCTTGACTGTCAAGGGTAGAGAAAGGTTGGCACTGGTGCTGCCAGTCAGAAACATCACAGCTCTCTGTTCAGAACCATCTTGAAACAAACAAGAGATTGATTCAAGGATGAGAGACAACGGCCTTACCCATCCTTCTCTGAAATCTCTCTCAAAAGCTGTACCTTCTTTTGTAACTGAAAACATAGCTGCTCTGATCAGACATTTGTAAAGGATGATGTTAATTCAGCACCACTGTCTCTGAGGGAACAATTTAGATTAAATATCTACATCTTTCAATCAGTATTCAGGATCACGGAAAGAATCTTGGATGGTATATTTCTGTTAATTTGAATTTTAACTTCTATCAATCCATCCTCCTGTACCATTTAATGTGTGTGTGTGTGTGTGTGTGTGTGTGTGATGTATTTTTACTTTTTAATACTTGACTATATTGTTACCTGAGTGAGTTTTAGTAACATAACTATCTCCTTATTGTTTAATTCCCTGCATATCTTATAAAGAAAAGCAGTATCTGTGTATATTATAGAGAACAGCAGTGCCTGTGTACCTTATAGCGAACAACATTCCCTGTACATCTTATAAAGAAATGCAATGCCTGTGTCTAATAAAATAACTCTGAGTTCCTGTGTTGCTGATTTAATTTAACTTGTCCCCATAAAGGATCAGTGTGTGGCTGGACAGGCCACTCAAAATGATGACTTTATGATGGATTTAACAAGAATGGAGAATGACTAAGGCATGCTGGGAAACTAAGGCAAGCCTTGCCCAAAGTGACTGTGCTAATAAACATGCTGCAGAATCAAGGCAGGCTGCAGATACCAACAGACAGTTTGCAACCAAACTGGTAGCTACAGACACTACAATACACACCCAAATTTAGGTTGGAATAGAGTCAACGAATATCATCCTCAGAGTGATCAGAAACATCTGGGTGTGCACCAGTCATGGGGGTGCCTCCCACTCTTATTTGGAGGGTGCTACATGTGCCCAGCACCTCCAGGAATGGATGCCAAAGAACGACCATGCCATCAACATACCAACATCTGGTTGGGTCCGATCAATCGGATGATCAAGCCTTATTGATCCATTGGTGAATGGTGAAGATTCTCCCAAAAGAACGTGAAGATTTTAATGCGTAAAAATCAGCGCAACACCACACTCAGGGTAGTCACCCAAGACCAACCACCAAGAAGAGAAGGCACCCTGACACCATTGGGAGAAGAAGGCAAGAACAACACCCCATGGATCAAAGGCCAAGATTTAGTGTGGTGGTATATGACCATCAGAGTTAAGATAAAGCACAAGATAGATAACAGTGTAAATTGTTAGATTATAGTTTATCTTGTTGTTACAGTATTAATTGTGTTAAATAAATAAATATTATTGTTCACTATTATCAAGAGTCCACTCACAGTTCTTTTACTGGATATAAGAGTTAAAACACATTGTGTAGCAGACACAACAAATGAAGCATTTGTGGATGACTTATGGCGACAGTGATTTGAGACTCCTAATTTGATTGACAAATCCTCAATTTAAACCTGGGAAAACACATAACATATGGAATCATAGAATCATACAGCATAGAATAGTCCAACTAGTCCACGCCAATCATGTTCCCAAACTATACTAGTCCCACTTGACAGCATTTAGCTCATGTCCCTCCAAACATTTCTTATTCATGCACTTATCTTTAAAAAAATTACACAAATCTAGATGTAGCAGTGTAATCATCCTTGTACATTAAAAATGTGTTTCACCTGTCTTTAGAAGTCAGTCAGTGCCTTTAGGGGCTGCTAGGAATCTATAAGTACATGGAATGCTGTGGGCTAAATTGCCCATAGGGTTCAAGGGCATTTAGGTTACGTGCGTTAGTCAGGGGAAGTGCAGAGTAATGAGTCCGGGTGAGATACTCTTTGGAGGGCCGGTGTGGACTTGTTGGGTTGAAGGGCCTGTTTCCATAGTGTAGGAATTCTAATTCTAAATACAACATCACTTATTGGAGAAATGAAAAGTGAAAGAATCATTTAAAGGGTGAAATCTGCTGCAATTAAGATAATGAAAGGACATTGAGATAGAGGAAAACAAGGGAGTAATCAAACAAGGGGCAACTCTTACTGACCGGGATAGTAAACAGAAAAACTGAGAATACATACAGATCCAAATGTTCTCAAAAGTTTGAAGAGAGCCAATAACGCCATGCAATATTGAAGAAATTTTGCCAAAACTTACCAAGGTCAAGGTCTTTACTCCCCTCAATGTGAAGGATAGTTACTGACAAGTGAAGCTGGATGAAGGTAATAGTTTTCTACTACTGTTGTGGATGTTACTTGGTAGATACAGATGGTTAGCTATGTGTTTGGCATTTCCTCCGCTCTGGGTAGGTATCAACAATGACATCATGTGATATTGTGATATTCCCAGACTGAATGTGACCCACTCGTCTTTGCATGTGAGATACACAATGTAAGAAACCATTGCAGACCACAATCAGAATTAAATGTGACTGCCAGAGTGAGTTAGTTGAGCAGATTAATCTGAAGCTGAACAAGAAAAGATGCAATTGAAGATGCCTGAAGTAAGTTCATAGGACATGGACCGATACCAAAAGGAGTTTGGCCAGATCCTGTCAAGCTGGCAGCTATAGCAGAAGTGCAGAAACATACAGATCTGAAAGTAGTCAAATGATTTCTTGGATTCATTAACAATTTCACAAAGCTCTTCCATTTTCTGCCATCAATGTGAAACACTTCACAAAGTCATAGAACAAGAAGCAGCTTTAACTAGTAATGACAACACCAGTGCTGAGGTACTTCAACATCAATAAGTAAACCACCTTGCAGTAAAATGACAGTGAAACAAGATTTGGGCAACTCTGATGCAGCAAATACAACCAGATGGATTTGCATCCAGGGTGATAACACAAACTGATTTGATTAACACAAACACAGATTGAGAAAAGGTGTCTGGCTATTGTCTTTGCCTGTGAGCATTTTAATCAATACATGTTTTGGTGAGACAAAGTGTTGGTACAGTCTGGCCATAATCCACTTGGAAGCATCTTGCTCAAGCTGCTTCTATCTGCTCCAAAGTATCTTCATTTGCAATGTTATTATTTGGCAGTGACAAACAAACAAAAAATGTGTTATAGTATTGCTGTTGAGAGCAGCAATCAGGATTCTGAGTGTGAAAGCCTCAAAATCCAATGAGAAGCAACAAATCAACATGCTGTGGAAGTCATTAACCAGCAGAGACATTGATTCTGAAAGAGAAATGTCTTGCTCAAGTCAAGCAAGCTATGCAACAACACACAACTCTCCAAGAACTGTAAGACGTAATGAAGAAAGTATGTCTGAAAACACCAAGAACACACCTGTTGCTACAAGAAATTACAGTGGATACAATGGTGAAGTGATAGCACAAGAGGGTATCTTGTACAAGGGAACTAGAATCATTGTTCCTCAGGAGGTGTGGAAAAAAAATCATTGAAGCATTACCATGCAAGTTATCAAGGAATTGAGCCTAGTCTGAGGAAGTCGACTGGTCAAACATGAGCTATGAGCAAGAAGGACCACATCAACCAGTGCAATGCTTGCAATAACTAGCAATCTAAGCAAGTTAAAAGCTGCTTGAGACACATCGCAGACAGATCATAGCTAAAGCTTGGAGAATATATCCTTATCCTCACAGATTAGTAATTAATGATTAGACGATAATTATTAATGTGAATATGGTGAACAACAATGGAAAACATTGAGATGATGAAGTCTACTGTGCTTGAATAATCAGCAAGCAAGTTAATCTACAGGTGAACATGTAG
Source organism: Chiloscyllium punctatum (assembly GCF_047496795.1). Lineage (NCBI taxonomy): Eukaryota > Metazoa > Chordata > Chondrichthyes > Orectolobiformes > Hemiscylliidae > Chiloscyllium > Chiloscyllium punctatum. Next base: position 126,397,145 of record NC_092741.1, on the reverse strand, counting down.
TCCCCATTCAGAAGACACCTTGACTTGTCCGGACTTGTCCTACCTGCCTATCTTCTTTTCCACCTATCCACTCCACCCTCTCCTCCTTGACCTATCACCTTCATCCCCTCCCCCACTCAACCATTGTACTCTATGCTACTTTCTCCCCATCCCCACCCTCCTCTAGCTTATCTCTCCACGCTTCAGGCTCACTGCCTTTATTCCTGATGAAGGGCTTTTGCCCGAAACGTCGATTTCGAAGCTACTTGGATGCGGCCTGAACTGCTGTGCTCTTCCAGCACCACTAATCCAGAATCTGGTTTCCAGCATCTGCAGTCATTGTTTTTACTTTAAATTTAAAGGCAAGTGATCATGTTGTAAGCTGGATTGATGTCAAGCAAGGGGAGATCAAAGGCCTATTATTGGGAAATTCAGTAAATTCCCTTGTTTAAATTGGGGCACATCATATCTACTAACAGTATTTCAAACGCTTCAAAGGTGCTCAAAGTTATAATTTCTAGATTCAGCTACCATAAAGACCATTTGGCATTCCACCAGTCGTCTAGAGTCATCTAGATTCGAAATGCTAGTTTGCTCTCT